>NC_081846.1:17250641-17850641 GCF_963259705.1 Myotis daubentonii
TCATGGATAGGAAGAATTAATATTATTTAAATGTCCAAACTACCCAAAGCAATCTATGTTTTCAATATAATTCCTATCAAGATACCAATGACATATTTCATAGAACTAGGACAAATATTCCAAAAATTTATATGGAACCACAAAAGACCCTGAATAGCCACAGCAATATTGAGAAAGAAGAACAAAGTTGGAGGAATCACACTACATGTCAAACTATACTATAAGGCCATAAGTAATCAAAACTGCATGGTAATGGTATAAAAATAGACATATAGATAAATGGGACAGAATAGAGAGCCTACATAGAATAGAAATAAACCTGCCGGGAGCCGGTCCATGCTTGCTGTTTCAAGGGACCTGACATATATGGCATACGGTTCTTAATATGTTTGCTCACCTTCTTGGCGCTGTGTTTTAACCAAGGTCACCTCTCCGAGAAAGGTTGAATCCCCAGGTAGGGATTTTCCCCTGAAGTTAGGGAGGGAATAAAACCTCTTAACTAAGTGCCAGGCCGGTAATTAATCATTTTAACTAGGAACAATCATGCTTAAGCTACATAATCTTTACTCCCTGGAATGGAGATAAGAAACGCCCTAACCTTTGTAATAGAGATTGATAGGATTGAATCAACTGGTATAAATACAGATGTAACAACACAGAACTTAGAACACAGAAGTTAGGAGACAGGACTTAGAAGACAGGACCAAGAGAGACAGAATTCAGAACACAGAACCTACACAGAACGTTCTCTAGAGACAGAAGAACTTCGCTGGAGAGAACATGGCAAAAGATCCTGGACTGAACCTGACTACAGAAATTGGCAAGAGAACCTGACTAGAACTTGGTGACTGAACCTGGCTGGAGAACCTGGGGAACCTGGCTGGAGAACCTAGCAAGAAAACATGGCTACAGAACCTGGCTGGAGCTCCGAGGCAGAACCTCTCTGGAGATCAAGACCAGAACTTGGCTGGAGATCCTGGCTAGGCTGCTGATCAACTGAACGCTGTCTCCGTGTCATTCCTTCTTCGCCGACTCCGTCTACGCCTTTGGGAACCCCTGGACCTGCAGGGGTTGGACCCCGGCATAAACCCACATCTTTATGGTTAATTGATGTTAGACAAAGGAGGTAGGAACATACCATGGGGCAAAGATACCTAATCAATAAATGGTATTAGTAAAATTAGACAGATACTATGCAAAAATAATGAAATTAGAGCACATTCTTACATTATACACAAGAACAAATCCAAATTGTATTAGACTTAAATGTCAGACTCTAAATCATAAGAATCCTAGGCCCTAGCTGGTTTGGTTCAGTGGATAGAGTATTGGCCTATGGTCTTAAGGGTCCTGGGTTCCATTCTGGTCAAGGGCACATGTCCAGGTTGTGGACTGGATCCCCAGTCAGGGGCATGCAGTTGGCAGCCAGTCAATGATTCTCTCACATCATTGATGTTTCTATCTCTCTCCCTCTCCTTTCTTTTCTGAAATAAATTAAATATATATATATATATATATATATATATATATATATATATATATATATATAAAATCATAGAAGAAAATATTGGCAGTAAAATCTTGGACATTTCTTGTAGCAATATTTTTTCTGTTGTCTTCTCAGGCAAGGAAAACAAAATTTAAAAAATCAACAAATGGGATTATATTAATAAGATAATTTTGTTTGTTTTAGCTGAGTTTTCTTAGCTATGAAGTAGAGGAATATCCATTAAATACAGTGGTTTCATATGCAGAAACTTGCTTCTTTGCTGAGAAAAGCTAGATGTGCCCTCCAACTTTAAAATATCATTTAGGATTATTAGTATCAATGCACTTGGGAAGCAATGACAAACAAGTAGCTCTGATTTGAAATATGAAAATGATTCAATCCTTGCTTAAGTGACAATTACTCAGCTATAATCCTGTGACTTTTGAAGTCCTTAACCATAATTTGATACTTCTACACTGAAAGACTCAGGCATTAATAGGAGTACTGTTGTGTATTTGCCTCAGGTCAAAGATACTCTTTCACTTCTGAAAAACTGTGTTAGCACTGCCATTTGTTTTTTAAATTATTATTTAAAAAGTTTATCTAGCCATCAATGAATGAGAATCTTTATGTAGAACATGTGCTCTATATCAAATATAACTTGGTCTACTGATGGATATTAAAGTTCAAAAGGTATCAGAATCCAATCAAGATTCACATGTCAGGATTTTAGGTAGAATGTTAGCTGGAATAACTTAAGATGCTCACTCCAAATTATTAATACATTGTAAAAGAATAATATATTGATTTTAATTATTTATATACAGTTAAAATGACTACTATTTTCAGCTCTCCTGAATAGGCTATAATCTATATAAAGGTTATAAGCAAAAGAATGTAGAGAATAAGAGCCTGGAACTAGAATTAGGTCCCGCTTCAACACTTACTACCTGTGTGACCTTGGACAAGTTATTTCATCTTCTTAAGCCTATTTTGCAGCTATAAAATAACAGCAGGACCTATCTTATAAGGTTACTATGATAAAATGAGAACTTTAATGTAAAGCACTTAGCACAGTGTCTAGAATAATGTGACAAATCAATAAATACTAAGTAGTATTATCATCAGCTTAAAGATTATTTTTCTTTCTGTTCTTTGAAAAACACTTTATACAAAGTTCATAATCATCAGGTGCTACAATTTCTCATGAAACATTTGATCTGGGGACTATTTTATTTTTTTCCTAATCCAAGTACTTTATTTGTATTTCCTAAGGATATAAAATTAATTAGTGCCCAAATCAGCAGTACATGGCAGGGTTTCCATTCCCAGTAGTATGTTTTTCCATTATACTATTTTTAAAGTTATAAAATATACATATTTGAATTATAGTTTTATGAATTATATATATATGTATATTATTGAAAGGATATCTAATTTGATCTCTTTTAATTTAGTTATTGCAGTGACATTGCTTAATTCGTTTTTACAAGGAGATACCACCTAAAACATATATATATATAATATATATAAAATTTTAATCATATATACAGAATACAGCATGAAAACAAAAACTTAATTCATAATCACCTGTAGCTCATTTGCATCTTGTCATTATTCAAGACATAAAGCAATCACTTTATTTTATTCCATATAAGAAAACAAAATTGCTACTTTCAATGCTGATATTTTTCCAACTTTAAGTTGAAATATTGAGTTTCTGCCCTAGCTGGTTGGCTCAATGGATAGAGCATCCCCCTGCAGACTGAAGGGTCCCAGGTTCGATTTCAGTCAAGGGTACATGGCTGGGTTGCGGGCTTGATACCCAGTGGGGGGGTGTGTAGGAGGCAGCCAATCAATGATTCTCTCTCATTGGTGTTTCTCTCTCTCTCTCTTTCCTTCCTCTCTGAAATCAATAAAAATATATTTAAAAATACTGAGTTTCTGCTAGTCTAGTTAACCATTCTACTTTTAAATAGACAGTAGCAGAATTACTATATTTCTTTCACAATAAATTATTATATCTAATGGTTTTTGAAAATCATCCTTCTATATCCAGTATTGCTTTTCTTATATCACAATTAATTTTAACATCTACTGGCCTTTGGAAATTCTCTCCCACATTCTCTTGAAGACTACATAAATTTTCAACAGCTAATCATAAAACTTTCGATGGCTGTATTCAGTACTTTAGAGGAATAAAATATTTATGATTTGTTAATGCTACCTTATCAAATCTTACCTAATATTCCATAAAACTGATACCTTTATGATATAGGGAACCTCATTGATCCCACAATCCTAATAATAGGAAAAAAGAACCACAGATGTCCTTGACTGAATCTGGGAAAACTTCTGCTTTTTATTTTTCTCTCTTTTTTTTTCCAGTACCAACTGTTATCTGCTGCTTCGGTGGGAAGCTATGAAGAATAACAAGACTCTCCAAAAGAGATAGGAATTCAGCACCATCAGTATCTGACAGCAATGGGGTGAACCTGATTCTAATAATAGGCCTTCCTCACTCTGTTACCAGGTGTGTAATAATAATAACCTAATAGCTATCAAAGCTTTAAATGCTCCATTTTCACTGTAAGTTTTAAATTAATTATGTTATGTGAGTCTCACATAAAATTAGTGATAATTAATTATGTTTTCTCAGCTTTCCTCAGGGACTTGGATTCCCATTTGATGTTTAAACATACTGTATGAAAATGAAACTGGCATTATATTCTGGTACTGTAGGGTAGTATGACTCTAATTCAGTTTCTAAATCCCATTCTCATAAAAGCATTTTGAGAAGATCCAAGCTACAATTGAAGTTGGGGTCTCAGACAAGGTTAAGTAAGAGTCGTTAGTATCTGGAAATAAGACTTAGTAGCCAACATGAACGTCAATAAGAGCTAAGGCTGATAGATAAACATGAAACAGCTGCTTTCCATGTTCTTACCAATGAGCCACAACTGTGTCCAAGAATAGCTTTTACAATAGAGTAGTCTGCTGACATAACCCAGAGTGACAATCAGCTCTTAACTTCAAAAGGGAACTTCACATTCCCCAATGTTTCATCTACAAATGACCAGCGGTGTATCTCTGGAAGCGATGAGTATTTGTAGCCAATTACTAACCACAAGGACAGAGATATCAAACTCTTCTATTCTATATCATCCATATAGTCTATGGATAGATCATTGTAGGCAGTGATACTCAGGGATTCTCTGACCCCAGCTATCATAATTGTCATGATCTACAGTCTGCCAGTGAAGAAGAGAATTTGAATAAATGAATAAAGATGGGACACTCAATCCCCATGAACATTTTGCAGACAGGCGAAATAGAGGAGGGAACCTGAGAAGTGAAGTTTTGAATAGAGATACAGAAAGTTTAAAAATGGGGAAACTTACTTTTGATGAGATGTGCTGAAAGAGCCAAAGGAAACAATCACAGCAGGTCAGAGCTGCAGGAGACCTAAGAGAACAAACTCACCTCTCACCTTTACAGATGAGGGAACTGAGGCCCACAGAGGTGAATGCTATTAAGCAAGTTTGCCGTGTAGTAAATGGTAGGATAGCTGGGACTTGTTTTCTGACCTTAAAGCCTCTGCAATAACAAAACTGATGAGGGGGTTTTTACTGTTTATAATTTAAATGTGTGCAATTTTGGGGAAAATAAAGAAAAATGTAAGATGGTTATGATCTGATACCACTCCTAAATAAAATTTATTTTATGCATTTAATAATACCTAACAATGCTTCCAATTTATCATTTATCTTCATATTCATCAATTAATAGGAAATAAAGAAGGACTTTGTCTCACAGGCCAGTGATTCTTAATTTTCACCAAATTGCCTATTTGTCAATGAGTAGGAGAGGAAAATTACATAGTCTGGGGGTTGGGGGATCACTAATAGAGAAATTTATTCAAAGAGTGATATTTTATCTTAAAAGAGTCATGTTGTATTTTGTATTTTCTTGTTTTCTTGGAAAAATAATGTTTTCCCAAAAAAGTTCAAAGTAAATTAATGTTCTAGATTTGTACAAGATTTTCTTTGCCTACCCTTTCAGAATTCTACATAATCTCAGGAGTTTGTATATCTTGCATATACCAATTATAAGTTATTTCCCTTTTCCTATTTGAAAGTTTATTATAATAATAAGCACAAATAACTGAGTGCAAATATAATAAAAATATGCTTTTTATCATTATCTGATCCACGTAACAGCAATTCTTCAAAAAGGAACATAATTTAAGGGAAGAGAAAATGTACATTGAATTTTAACTGCATAGGTCATACTGTTCTCCTAAGGTAAACAGAAAATACATTCTAATTGCCTATCAACAACATCCTTTACACCTAAATAAAAGACACCTATACTTTGAAATTTATTCAGCAATGTTAAAAAAAAATGTTTGTTTTGCATACCATATGAGTAACAACTGGTCAATCATACCTAAAGTTCCAAATTATTCTTTTAGTCACAGCGGTTCATATAAAATGAATTTTGTATAGGACAAAATATAAGATACAGTTCATAATAATCATAGGATTTTTCAAGAATAGAAAGTACTTTAATGTTCTCATTATGTCATCTGACCATGCTTAATGATTCTCCACAATATTAATTTTTTAAACAAATATTTATAAAATGCTTGACATGTGATGATCCTTAGACAGACATTGTCCCTATTTTCATGGAACTTAGACTTTGTGATCTGATTGTAAACAAAGAAATAAAAAGCAAATTGCAATAGGTTCTGTGCAGGGAATTAAAACAATGTCACACATGAGGTTGATGTATGGAGTGAGGGTTGTGTTTTAGTGAGTTCTCCTGAGAGGCCTCTCTGAGAGATGATATGCAACTGGAGCCCCAAAATGACAAGAAAACCACACATGCAAAATCAGAGAAGTAAATTTCAGGAAAATAAGATAGCTTTACAAGATCCTTAGGGCAGGAATAGAAAGAGTGCCACATAGCTGGAGCAACGTGGTTAAGGAAGATGAGATAGTATCAGAAAGATGGGCAGAAGGACTTCATTATTTCACAAAAAGTACAGAATTTGGCCTTACTTTAAGTACAATGGGGGAAATGGGGTACTTAGGTAGAATGTCATTTAAAAAATACAATAATGGTGGAATATTTAAAATGGCATTGATGCTGTGCTGCTGACATCCCTTCTGGAGTAAAGAATTAAGTAGAAACTAACCCCACCATGTTTCACTGTAAAATTAAATATTATTGTCTTGATTAACTGAGCTAGTAAGGAAAATACGTGGACCGCCATTATTATTAGAGTGATTAGACATACTGCACCTTTCTCATTTTTGGCCTTTTCCTTTTTTTTAATTTTTGCTTTCTGATAACTAAGAACCCCATAGTTGTTTTCTGCTGCTCTAAACGTAAGATCCTTAAATAAGGCAGGTAAAAAGAATCACTACAGCCACTCCCAAACCACCTCCATATTTCTGCTTTATGAACAAGAAAAGGTACACTTGCAAGCTTCCATAATAGACAACCAGAAATGTAAAAGAGCCGGCTTTCTGTAGCAAACCAGCACTGCAACTAGAATAGCAATCTTTCTCCCAGAGAACAAAGGCGCTGCCTGAAGGAGTCCAAGTGTTTGCTCTATGCCAACATTCCCCCAGATCTGCAGACATGTTGAGAAAGAATGCCTACACCTCCCATTCAGCAATTCAAAGGGAGGCCTTCTAAGCTTTGAAAGGTAATATTTGGGTTGTGTCAGAGCCTAGTATTTTATTTCTTTGTTCTGCTTCAGAGTTCATATTGACATACAGATCATTTAATTTCTTTAAGTATTTTAAAGCAATTTCTTTAAATTACTCTTTAAGTAATTTCTTTAAGTGCTCTAAATGTTAAATGTATAAAATAGCTTTAGATATAAAGATTAAAAGTGAGACAAGAGAAAATTGTAATCAAATGAGAGGTTTTATTTAAATAGCATGATGTCACATAGTATTCACTAAAGCTTTTATTTTGTAAGGTTTCCAAATACATTTAAAGAATATTTTCAACCATTTCCATAATGTATTTAAAACTGATGTGACTCTGCCTTCTATGTTATATCATTTCTCAAATAAGAAAACTATCAAATTTCTATATTGAGAAAGTACTTTCCTTCCATAATCATGGAAACACAGGGATTTAGAGAACTATTACACTTGGTTGAAAGAACATATGAACATAAAACAACCTTCTCTTAAACTATTATGTGGTCACATTTTCCTCACTTTTTCCCTATCTTTTCTCCCATGAACTTTTATTATCCTTCACTTCCCATTGCTTCTTTTTTGTAAGATTAAGTTTTACAATAGTCTACATTTTACTTTCATTACCTATTATGGTTACTATAATTATATATATATATATATATATATATATATATATATATATATATATATATATATATATATATATATATATATATATATATAAATTTCAGAGCAGAAGGGAGAAGGAGAGAGAGGGACAGAAGCATCAACGATGAGAAAGAATCATTCATTGGTTGCGTCCTGCATGCTCCACAATGGGGATCAAGCCCGCAACTCCGGCATGTGCCCTCGCTGGGAATCTCAACCACTGAGCCACACAGCCAGGCTATCCTTCTTGTTTTATATGTTTAATAATTATTCAAATACCATGATGATGGAATACTATAAAATAATACACAGACAAAATAATAACAATGATTTAGGCCAGGGAGTCAGACTCTGACCTTAACACTTACAAATTTGCGGCTTCAGTATTTTTATAGGTAAAATCAGAATAATACCTAACAGGACTGTGGTGAGTGTCTAAAAGTTACTCAAATCTTAGCTTTTAAAAAAAAATAGACATCATTTCTCTTTCCATATCTGTTACTTCTCCAAAATGATTAATTTAAAAAAGGGGCTGGTGACAGGAGAAGATAAGACTTTCGGTGGTGAGCACATGGTGTAATGTACAGATCTTGTAACTTAGAGACCCCCACCTGAAACCTCTATGTTCATGTTGACCAATGTCACCCCAATCAATTTAACAAATATATACATAAAAACCAGTAGAATGACTATCCTTGAATGAGGATTTAAAAATGCCAAAAATAAAAAAATAAAGATTGAATGCAATGCTTAATTAAAATTTACATAAAAATCCATGATGAGTAAATGTTTTGAGGGGATACCTGCTTTGGAACCAGATTGGACTGTGCATGGTGTGGTCTCCACCAATTAACAGCTTCATAAGCAAGTTAGGTAACTATCCTAAGTGTCTCTGTCCTGATATGTAAAACACAGGACTATTGAACCTACCTCACAGAGTTACTGTGAAGATTAAATCAGACAAACTATATAAAATGTTTAGCATAGAGAGAAAAATGTCAGCTAAATAGGCAGACTTGTCCTGAGCCTTCTCATGGAGCAGATAGATAGAAGGAACAACTAAATCCACCCAGAATTGGAGAATTAGATACAGCTGGTGAAACAATTGTAGCCAGAATGGGCACAGGACGCCTGGAGAATGGTAGGTTCGGGGATCTGGGCTGGAGAGAGAGAAACCCGCGGCCACCAGGATGAGAGGGTCAGAAGGAACTTGTGCTGCACCAAGTCTGCACCCCTTGGGGACACCTATAACACCCGACTGTGGAAATGAAGTCCACAGGGCTGCTGGCGGCCAGGGAATCTAGATCTAGGTCCACAGGCGCGAGAGGCTATGCCCAGAAAGGCAGCCTGCAGAGCTGCCCCAGCTGCAGTACCAGGGGGAGACAAACTTGCAGTGGTACGGTTGTTTTGCCTCTGTTTTATCTTTATTCCCTAAACCCAGTTCATAGGACCTTTCAATTACAAACACCAAGGCTGCAGTTCAGGGGGAGGTGCAGTTTTGTGGAGGCTGGAGAGAGGCTATGGAGGGGAGCAGGACAGGGAGAGGTGACCAGGAATCCAGAACTGATAAATTATGGACGCCCTAAACATAAGCAGCCATTTTTCTCCTGAAGAGCCAGTCCCTCCCAGCAGCCTCAGGGCAGTTAGTACAGCTGAATCCAGTCTTGACCTTTCCAGAGGAAATAAAGACTCTGATAGCCTCAGGGAGCCCTTGGGGACTGGGTTGAGGTCCCAGAAACAAATACAGCAAGACCCTAACCTAAAGTCACTGTCAGAAACAGATGCTTGAGGAACTGATACTAACAACATTCAGACAGGCAAAGTGGGCATATTAGTCCAGCCTGTTTACAACCAAGGCTGTGGAGACAGACACAGAGGAGCAGTGGATTGCTTGGAACTTCAACACGGTGCTGACTACCTAACAGGAAACTGATAAGTGGCAGATAGAACAGCAGAGTGGGGTCTTAAACCACCCTCCGTGGGGCATCAAAACTCAGCTGAAGTGAATGACACTTCACTTTTTTCCTTTTTTACCTTTTATTTTTAAAAAAATATATTTTCTTCTTTATTTGTTTTCTATTTTTTAATCTTTTTTGTATTTTTTATCATTATTTTATTTTATCTTATTTTTTCCACCCTTTTCTTCCTCACTTCTCCCTTTTTCATCCTGTTTCTCTTCTCCTGTCCCCGCTTTAGTTATTCTCTCTCCTTTCTTTTTACCCCTTGTTAAAAATTGATCTTCTTTATCTGCTTTATTGAGGCGTTATTATTATTGGAGTCTCTGTTGGCTTACCAATGTATCTAATTTCCTATCCCCTGCTCCAAGTCAATGCACCCTTGTCTTTTCTCTTTCTTCGCTAGCCAATTCTTTTATGCTTTTGTTTTTCCTCTCCTCCCTTGTTCTCTTCTTCTCCGAATTGTTTAATTAGTTTCACTCACTAATTCAAGCCTATCTGTTTTCTTCTCTACTCTCCTTTTCTAAAACTGGATGAAATAGACTGATGAATTAAAAATATTCTGTTTTATCTTTTTTTAATGTATTATTTTGTGTGGGTGTTTTTTTCTTTTCTTCTTATCTACTCATTCTCTTTCTACCCCCTCTACATAAACCGTGGTCCTTCCCTCTTCATTTAACTCCTTAATCTCACATTCTGTATAGAAGCTCTGTCTCTACAGATTCTGTACCCTTATTTTTTCTAGGAATTGTTGTTTGCATTTTTGCTTTATTTGTTTTGTTTTCTCCCCATATATATTTTTTTTCTTCTTTTTTTTTCTCTCTTCTCTCTTACCTTTTTTTCCTTGTCTCAATAACATTTCTACTCTCTTTTCTCTGGTGCTCACTTATATTGGGGTTATTGGTGTCATGAATACATTCATGTTTTGTTCCCTTTGTGTCATATCTTGTCAAGTTGTATTTTGTGCTGTTCCGTCAACATGGTAGAGAGTGAGCCACATAAACAGACACCCGAAGAGGAGACTCTTCCCACGAATGGGACAAGAACACCCAAGACACAACTACATCAAGAGAACACAAATATCCCAAGTAGGGGGCATCCCTAGAATTCCCAGCTCAGAAGATCTGAGAGATTGCACCACTGGTCCCACAAAACATCTACTAGACAAAACAAACTCTAAAAATTCTGGGTGACATGGAAGTTTTATTTAATACATAGAAACAACCACAAATGAACAGCAAAATGGGGAGACAAAGAAACAACCCTCATACATAAGAAAAAGAGAAATTGCCAGAAAAGGAAATAGATGAAATGGTGGCAAGCAATTTATAAGAGAAAGAATTCAGAACAATGGTTATAGGATGTGGAAAAGGATGGCAGACAAGTTCAACATGTGTAAGAATCAAGAATCAAGATGAACTGAAGAAGAATCAAAAGGAAATGAAGAATGACATAGCCACAAAAAAGAACACAATGGAAGTATCAACAATTGACTAGAAATAGCTGAAGACCACATCAGCGAGCTAGAAGACAAGATAGAAAAAACACCTAAGCAGAGCAGCAACTGGGAAAACATCTTAAAAAGCAGGAGGAGAGCCTTAGGGAGCTTGGGACAACATGAAATGAAACAACATCCACATAATACGGGTACAAGGAGGAGAGGAAGCTGAGCAAGGAATAGAAAACCTGTTTAAAGAAGTAATGACAGAAAATTTCCCTTATTTGGGGAAGAAAAAAGCTACACAAGTCCAAGAAATACACAGAGTCCCAAACAAGATCAACCCAAAAAGACCGACACCAAAACACATCATAATTAAATTGGAAAACATCAATGAAAATGAAAACACAATGATCCAAAATCTATGGGACACAGTGAAAGCAGTCCTGAGAGGGAAGTTCATAGCTCCTCAGGCCTACCTCAAAAAACAAGAAAAATGGTGATGAATTATCTAACCCTACAACTTAAAGAATTATAAAGAGAACAACAAGAAAAGCCCAGAGTAAGAAGAAGGAAATAAATAATAAAGATCAGAGAGGAAATAAATGACATACGGAACAAAAAAGCAATACAAAAGATCAAGAAAACCAAGAGCTGGTTCTTTGAAAGGATACGTAAACAAGATTGATGAATCTCTAGCCAGGCTCACCAAGAAACAAAGAGAGAGGATCCAAATAAACAAAATCATAAATGAAAGAGGTGAAGTAACAACCAACTCCACAGACATACAAAAGATTGTAAAAAAAAAAAAAATACTACAAACAACTCTACTCCAAGAAACTGGAAAACCAAGATTAAATGGACATATTCTTAGAAAAATACAAGCTTCCAAAGGAAGAATAAAAAACTCTGAGTAGGCCAATGACTACTGATGAAATTGAAGCATAATCAAAAAACTTCCAGCAAGCAAAAGCCCTGGTCTGGAAGGCTTCACAGGGGAGTTTACCAAGCATTCAAAGAAGAAATAAAACATATCCTCCTCAGACTATTCCAAAAAGTTCAAGAGGAAGGCACACTTCCAAGCTCTTTCTATGAAGCCAACATTACCCTAATCCCAAAATCAGATTAGGACACTACAAAGAAAGAGAATTACAATCCAATATCCCTGATGAACTTAGATGCTAAAATCCTCAACAAAGCTCTAGTGAATTGGATCCAGCATTACATTAGAAAGACAATACAACATGACCAAGTGGGATTTATTCTGGGGTTGAAAGGCTGGTACAATATCTGCAAATCAATAAATGTGATACATCACATAAACAACCCGAGAGACAAAAATCGCATAATCAAATCAATCGATGCAGGAAAAGCATTTGACAAAATCCAACACACATTCCTGCTAAAAACTCTCAGCAAAGTGGGAATAGAGGGATCATACCTCAACATAATAAAAGCTCTATATGATAAGCCTACAGCCAACATCATACTCAATGGGCAAAAACTAAAGCCATTTCCCCTAAGAACAGGAACAAGACAAGGCTGCCCATTTTCATCACTCCTGTTTGACATAGTACTGAAAGTGCTGGCTATAGCAACTGGAAAAGAAGAAAAAATAAAAGGCATCAAAATTAGAAAAGGAGAAGTAAAGCGCATTATTTGCATATGACTTGATATTGTACATAGAAAACCCTAAATAACCCATCAAAAAAACCTACTAGACTTAATAAATAAATTTGGCAATGTAACAGGTTACAAAATTAATCTTTGGCTTTTTTGCGCTCAAATCTATGGCTTTTTTATACACCAATAATGAACTAACAGAAAAAAAATCGCCCTAAATACTTTGGCTCAGTGGATAGAGCATCGACCTGTAGACTGAAGGGTCCCAGGTTTGATTCTGATCAAGGGCATATACCTTGGTTGTGAGCACATCCCCAGTAGGGAGTGTGCAGGAGGCAGCTGAATTGATGTTTCTCTCTCATCAATGTTTCTCACTCTCTATCCCTCTCCCTTTCTCTCTGTAAAAAATCAATAAAATATATATTTTTTTAAAAATTCCATTTACCATTGCAACAACAAAAAAATTAAGATACCTAGGAATAAACTTAACTAAGGAGGTAAAAGACATGTACTCGGAAAACTACAGGATGTTGAAAAAAGAGACGAGGAAGACATAAACAAATGGAAGAATATACTGTGTTCATGGACTGTTAGAGTCAACTTCATTAAAATGTCCATACTACCCAAAGCAATCTATAGATTCAATGCAATCCCCAATTAAATACAAAATGACAGATTTCACAGACCTAAAACAAACTCTCCAAAAATTCTTCAATAATAATAAAAGGGTAATATGCTAATTAGACTGGACGCCTTCCAGATATCCTTATGGGTGATGCTGTAGCAACGGAGCCTGAGGCACAGGTGGCAGAGGCCACGGCTGCTGTTGCGGGCAGGGGCCAGGCCCCTTGCATGAATTTTGTGCACTGGGCCTCTAGTATGAACAAAGTTGGAGTACCACAATACCAGATATCAAGCTATATTATAAAGCCACGGTTCTCAAAACTGCCTGGTACTGGTACAAGAACAGACATATAGACCAATGGAACAGGACAGAGAATCCAGAAATTGATCCAAGCCATTATGCTCAATTAATATCTGACAAAGGAGGCAAATGCATACAATGGAGTCAAGACAGTCTCTTCAATAAATGGTGTTGGGAAAATTGGACAGAAACATGCAAATAAAATGAAACTAGACCACCAACTTACACCATACACAAAAATAAACTCAAAATGGATAAAGGAATTAACACGTAAGCCGGGAAACCATAAAAATCTTAGAAGAATCCATAGACATCAAAATATCAGATGTAGCAATATCTTTACTGATACAGCTCCTAGGACAATGGAAACTGAGGAGAAAATAAATATGGGACTACATCAAAATAAAATAGAAAGCTTCTACACAGCAAAAGAAACCATCAACAAAACAACAAGAAACCCCATTGCATGGGAGAACATATTTGCCAATGCTCTCTCAGATAAGAGTTTAATCTCCCAAATTCATAGGGAACTCATACAACTTAACAAAAGGAAGATAAACAACCTAATCAAAAAATGGGCAAAGGACCTAAATAGACACTTTTTGAAAGAGGGCATACAGAAGGCCGAAAGACATATAGAAAACATGCTCAAAATCACTAATCATCCAAGAAATGCAAATTAAAACAACAATGTCAGAATGACTATCACACCTGTCAGAATGTCAGAATGACTATCATCAACAAATCAACAAATTGACAATGGTGGAAAGGATGCAGAGAAAAAGGAACCTGTTTGCACTGCTGGCGGGAATGCAGACTGGTGCAGCCACTATGGAGAACAATATGGTGTTTCCTCAAAAAAACTAAAAATGGAACTTCCATTTGACCCAGTAATCCCACTTCTACGAATATATCCCAAGAAACTAGAAACACCAATCAGAAAGGATAGATGCACCCATATGTTCATAGCAGCACAATTTACAATTGCTACGATTCTGAAAGAGCCTAAGTGCCCATCAGCAGATAAGTAGATTAGAAAACTATGATTCATCTACACAATGGAATACTATGCTGCTGTAAAAAGGAACTCCTACCATTTGCAATAGCATGATTGGAACTAGAGAACATTATGCTAAGCGAAATAAGCCACTCAGAGAAAGATAAATATCACATGATCTCACTCATTTGTGAAATATAATGAACAACATAAACTGAAGAAAAATAGATCCAGTGACATAGAAGCATTGAATCTACCATCCAACCTCAGAGGGAAGGAAGGGTGGAGGGGTGTTAAGAGAGCAGCCAAAGGACTTGCATGCATGCATATAAGCATAACCCATGGACACAGACAATTGCGAGCTGAGGGCATGTGCTGGAGGCTGGAATGGCCAGGGGAAGTCAATGGGGGAAAATGGAGACATATGTAATACTTTAAACAATAAAGAATTTTTTAAAAAGTTTAGCACATTGCCTAACATAATGGAAGCTGTCACATGCCTTCACATGAGACCTATTTAATAGTAGAGTTAAATTAATAATATAGCCTTGATACATTATTTAAGGTTAAAATAAAATGTTTCTTTTTCCATCTAAGTCAGGAAGCTGGTTATAAAGCATAATAATTTATTCACATTTAACTATAAAGAGAGTAAAAAAAAAATCAATGTATGATTGATATGTTCCACCAGAACTTAGATGATTTAGAACAATAACAACAAAAATGTAAAGGAATTACTACTAACACAATATTAATTAGGTCTATTAATTTAAAAAGTGTTTGCATATATAAAAACATTATAAATATGTTATCAAAAATATGTGAGGAACCAGTGAGATATTCAATAAATAACTGGATAACTGGATGACTGGATAGCCATTTGGAAGAAAGTCATGATTACTACTCCAGTAGTTAAGCATAAATACATTTCACATGTTAAAATGTAGCACATAAAAAGAGAAAACATTTAAGTACTAAAAAATGTAAATGCACATTTTTATAGGTCTGAGATTTTATTACCACTTAAAGCATGATATTAAACCCAGTAACTATAGGGGGAAAATTATAGAATTGAGAACATAATAATTAAAAATTCATAGATTGCAAAACAATATCTAATAAAATTAGCCAACTAAATAAAAAAGCCACAAATAAGTTAAAGATAGGACACCAAATAGAAAAAAATATACATACATTACCCTTGCATAATCACAGTAGCTAGATATTATGATAATTCAGAGTCATTCCACTTGTGAATCAATTATGATTTGCCATCTACCAGGTACCACTACTTTGAATGGCATTTGAATGGCCTTCCTTAAGAGTAGCAGCTATGAAAGAACATTAAAGCTGGAGGTGACTTTAGAGATTATTCTGATTTACCTTCTGCATTTTACAGACAAGACAACTAAGACTTGATGAAGTGAATATAATAGAGATATGAACAAAATGCAATAAGAACAGGAAAAAAACATACATCCTCCCTACTTAGAGAACAATGAGGTCAAAGAGTCGAAGAAATCTTTGCTGAGGAAGTAGCATTGCAGCTGAATTTAGAAGGTTGAGTAATAATCCCCCTTTAGGACAAGATCCCAGGCTAAAACCACCAACCAAACTAAAACAAACAAAAAAATAAATAAAACATATACAAAGGCACAACACAGAATGTAAGTCCAGCACATTGTAAGCCATTAGGTATGACTGCATTATATAAGATATTAATGATGTTAAATAAAGTTTAAAATATGGGCTATGTGCTAACTATGTGTGTCATGTTAAATGATTTCAATCTAGTCCTATACTTGATGGCAAACTCAGAACCATCACGAGGTTGGTGTTTTAGAAAACAACAATAACTCTGGTGGCTGTTTGTGTAGTAGATCGGAGGAAATAATTTAGGAATTTAAAAATGCCTACCTCCCCTTCAAGATGCTACTGAAATATTCTATGGGATCTTCTGGGTTCTATGTTGGTGGATGAGTAGTCCTTCCCTAGTTGCTCTTTGCACTTTGTGTAGGTTTTATTTTTTATGCACTTATTATATAGACATATGAAACTAAAATGATATTCCCAAGAAGGGATATATTTCTTTGAAACCCTTCCTACAAAAAATATAACTCTCCATATAGCCAGCATTCAGACATTCATTCAAGCAACTCATAATGCTAGGTTCTCTATGGGTTTCAAAAAGGAAGGACACCCATATTTTTTACCAGTGAAGTTATATGTAAAATCTAGCATGTAAATAAGTTCCCGTAGTCTCAGACTTTATATGTGTACTATCCTATCTAATAAAAGAGTGATATGCAAATTGACCATCATTCTAACACACAAGATAGCCGCCCCCATGTGGACACAAGATGGCCGGCAGGGGAGGGCAGTTGGGGGAGACTGGGCTAGCAAGGGAGGGCAGTTGGGGGCAATTGGGCCAGCAGGGGAGCAGTTAGGCATCAATCAGACTGGCAAGGGAGTGGTTAGGGGCAATCAGGCAGACAGGCAAGCAGTTGGGAGCCAGCAGTCCTGGATTGTGAGAGGGATGTCCAACTGCCTAAACGGGCATTTGCGCATCCCTCAAGGGGTCCCAGATTGAAGAGGATGCAAGCTGGGCTGAGGGACCCCCCCCCCCCGCATGAATTTTGTGCACCAGGCCTCTAGTATGCACATATGTAACTATAATGTTAGAAAAAAGACATGCAGGCAAATGAGTTTATTTTCACAAACTGGAGATCAAAAGAACACTTTCTAGAGAAGTTGCAATTTGAAATAGGCCTTGACACACAGGCAGGATTTGAGCACAAAATGAGTTGATAGAAAAAGGGAGGAGAGAAGAAGGAAGAGCATAAGCAAAGACACTGAGAAAGACAAGGAGGGAGGGAGGAAGGAAGCTAATGTTTAAGTACCAATATCTTGTTAACATTGAAATATCCTCGACGTTTGTTGTTTCTGTGGTTGTTGTTAGAAGTTTGTTTGTTTGCTTGAATCAGATCCAAAGAAGTTACATAAACATTGTGATTGGCTGATGTGTCAAATTAAGTATTATTTAAATGATATATTCTACCCACATAATATTTTATCTTTCAATTTGTTTTCTTTCACTGAAGTAATAGAAGATAGTTCACTCAATTATCGATGTTTTTACTAATCCTAGACAAAGCACTATGTTCCTCACTACGACTTTTAAATATAAGTATCAGTTTGTTGAGTATATTCAAATATATATGCTAAGACTTTGCCACTATGATGCATATAAAGTTATGTAAATTTGATGAATGAATGAATATTTTAAATGGCTTGTGTCTGAGCTTTAAGGGTTAATTTCATTTTACTACTATTTTCCTTTCTAAGCTGAGAAATTTCAATTTGTGTGTCTAAATTTTTTATTAAATTAGAGAAAACCACATAAAACTGCCTGCAAAAAGAGCAATTCCCTTGTTTAAACATGATAGAAATGAAAGTGATTTTATTTTCTCATAATTTTATATAATCAAATTGTCAGTTATCATATTTGATAGGGCATATTCCCATGCATTAAGTAAGCAAATTTATAAACATTTACAGTAATGCCTTTTCAAAGATAGATTGCTGTTTTAGTTTTTATATAATTCTCTAATTCAGTGTCAAATTTGTTCTTAAAAAGGCAACTCAAAATATTTGGAAAGATATGAGAGAAGGAAAGGAAGTGAAAATGGTGTGAAAAATGTCTATAATGGCTTAAACAGATTATGTATCAGTATGCTCCCTCGGGGATGTCAAGGTCAAAATATGTGAAGGTATTCACTGCTCATCAGTGAAAGTCTGAGAGCAGAGCAGAGTCCCTTTGTAAGAACTATTACCCAACCCCATAGAACCAGGATTAATTTACAGAATTTAATGCTTAGTTGAAATAAAAAATGTGCTTGTTCTCAGTGAGTTGAGGATAAAGGTGCATGTAACAATCATAGGTCTGAACTGGAATTATTTAATAAGTAGTCTGGCTGGAAGCAATTGGTCTCCAGGGAATGTTAGGCAATTTTCCCTCAATTTGAGTTAAACGCCATGCCAGAAAAAGAACTCTAATGACTAGCCACAGAGTGACTGCTGAACTGACTTTTTAAAAAGAATATTTAAGATGAAAGTAGTTGCTCTTACTCATTTAATTAGGTCTTAAAAGACTCTCATTCTGGATGTAAAGCAACAAGAGCACATTTGAAGCCCTGTGGTTGGCTCTGACTTGTACCCTAAACTCCTGCTTAAGAATATAAAGATCAAGATGGTTTTTTTTCAGGAAAGTAGAGTGACATACCCAGAAAGCCACAACTATGCAACTAGCTTCAGCCTTAATGGCCTTACCTGGGAAAAACAAAAACGGCCTTGGTTTAATAGGGAGAACAGTTGTTAAATAAAGGGGAATGGCATCCATGTGTCGTTGTCTAGGAAATTAAGCATGAATGTATGGAATTTGGAAAACACCTATGTGGATTTAAAATTCCCAGCCCCCCCCCCCAAAAAAATCATAACATCAGCAATGTGATATACCCTTAAAGTACAAGTCTGACTATCTTAACATCCACAGTTGGAAAAACCTAGTGCCCTTGAGAGTTATCCAGGAAGAAAGTTATTCCAAAGAAGAAACAACTTCCCTTAATGTTTTCTGATTCTGATTGCAACACCCTCTCTGGTTAAAGTAGCCATTGAGAAAAATCCTGAATATGTAAATAAATAGATGCCTCAAACATTTTTTTGAAAGAAGCAAATTTTATCTGCTCTTAGTGTTATTGGCTTTCACTCATATTCAGCCTCGTTTCTAGAGGGTGCCCAGGTGAAATACAGCAGAGTGTCATTCTGCCTTAGGTATTTTGTCTCAATAAAAAAGGCAATGGTTTGTATTCTGAAACTATGTCACAATTTTATTTCTGTGAATTTTTCTGGGAATCATTGAAAGATCACTGAAACTCTCCATTAACTGAGTGTTAAGAATCATGATAGATTGATATTATCAAAAGTTACAGAAATGCCAAGGTAAATGAGACCCAAGAAACCATAATTTTTTTTGTACTGTGTAATCACATTGGAGAGATTAGCAGCAAGAGGGCAACTAGTAATGATGTCCAATTGTATAGATTTAAGAATGTAGGCAGTGAAAAACTAGAACTTTCAAAGATAACCATTTGAATCTTAGAATTAGTACAGAATCAAATGGATCCTTAGAATAATCTAGTTATGCTACTGAATTTTATAAATAAATAAAAAATAAAGCCAACAAGAAATGACTTCTCCAAGGTCAAAAGTTCATGAGAGAGAGAGCTGAATTAATTCCCTAATCCCAATCAAACATTCTTACCATTACACCATAATAGGTAATTAGGAAGGGAAGGGTGGGGAGACGGGAAATTGTAGTAGAGTTAAAGTTTCATTACTTACATTATTTTCCAAAAGTTTTCTATAATCTTGAATTCTAAGATACTGCAACCCGGATATGTAATATTTAACTTTCAAACATGATCTATCATTAAGTATGTAATTCTTCACTAAAATTAGTGAATTGCATTGCATTGCATTTAAAACAAAGGTTTTTCATTTAATATTGCATGCATTGATATACAATCCTCTATCGGGTAGGGTTTCTAGTATGATGCAGTAAGGAACCTCACAGATACTCTACCCCAGCAAAAAGCAGAATAACTATGAAAATCATTAAAACACAGATACACACAATCATTTAAAGTATCTGGATTACTATCCTAAAGACATAGAGCAAATGGAGAAACAGTCATTCAAAAATGTACCAAAGCCAGCCAGTGTGGCTCAACACTTAAGCATTGGTCCAGGAACCAAGAGGTCACCAGTTCGATTCCCAGTCCAGGCACATGCCAGGGTTGCTGCTCCATCCCCAGTAGGGAGCGTGCAGGAGGCAGCTGATCATTCTCATCATTGATATTTCTATCTATCTATCTATCTATCTATCTATCTATCTATCTATCTATCTATCTATCATCTAATTATATCCCTTCCTCCCTGAAATCAATAAATATATATTATTTAAAAGTGCACCAAACCTGTACAAGAACACAGAAGGTCTACAGAATGTATGCTATGTTGGCTTCAATACCTGCACTCAAGCTCTCTGTTCTGGCAGCTCTACTTAAATCTCCCTCTCCTCCAGCTCCCAGTCTGGGCCTATAGGTTTTTTCCTGGAAAGGACAGACTGGGGGCATTCTCATCCTCCCACTTCACCCCATTCGGGGCTTCAGAGCCTCTGTTTCAGGCAGCCACAGCCAAGAGGATCAAGTCTCTCTCCCAGCCAGCCTCCACCAAAAGGGCAGAAGTTCTACCCCAGGTGTAGTAGGGCAAGAGCACTAGGTCTAGATAGCCCTCTCCCCTAGGGTAGAGGTTCCATGTAAGGAAGGGCAAGTGAGACGAGGGCCCAGCAGTTCCCTCCATTGCCCACACATAGGGCAGTGTGTCTGTCACTCCTGGAAAAGTAGGTTCCCACCCCCAGCTCCTATGCAATAGCACAGGGATTCTGCAAGGAAGAAATACAGACTTTTAGAATAAGGTACCCCATCTTTGGAAGGAGAATGGAGAGCTCCATGCCTAAGGCCATTGTAGAAAACAAGAAAAACCTTTTGTGGAGCGCTCTAAAGGGTTGTCTGGCAGCTCTGATATAAGCAATACAGTGGAACATCCAGAAGTTCAGAAAACTGAAGGAGAGGAAGATAGAGCCAAGAAGAGCCCTCCTGGAGTCCTAGAGTCACAGAGAGAAAAACACAAGACTGAGGAATCTGAGAGAGAAGGCAGGGGTGGGGGTGGGGTGGTGAGAATTAACTGGGGAATTTACATGATGTATGCACAGCCCATGGATACAAAAACAATAGAGTGATGAAGACCTGGGAGGGGATGGGTGTGGGATGGAGGGGGTCAATGGGAAGAAAAAAGAAAAGAAAATGGGACATCTGTAATACTTTTAATAATAAAGATAAATAAAAGAAAGGAAAAAATAAATAAAAACCAATAATAGTAAGAAACATTTTACTCCACTTTCAATGACAGATTAAACAACTAAGTAGAAAAACAAGGAAATAAAACTTGAACAGCAATAAACACAACTAGACTTAGACATCTGGAAAACATTTCACACAACAGTAAATAGAGCCTCTTCTCAAGTGCAAATGAAACATTTTCTAGCATAGACCACGCAGAATTCTCAATAAATATAATAGGATTAAAATCATACAAAATATGTTTTTGACCATGATAGAGTGTCATTAAAAGTCAATAACAGAAGGAAATTTAGGTAATTCACATATCTATGTAAATCAATAACACACTCTTAAAAAACATATGGGTCAAAGAAGAAGAAATCACAAAAGAAATTAGAAAGTATCTTGAAATTATTAAAAACAAACAAACAAAACAAAAAAAACCACAACACACTAAATATCAAAACCGGAGCAGTGCTTAAAGAAATTTATAGCTGTGAACACCTATAGTGAAAATGAAAGATTTTGAATCAGTAACCTAACCTTGCACCTTAAGAAACTAGAAAAACAAAACAAAACACTAAACTCACAGCAAGCAGAAGGAAAGAAACAATAAAGATTGGAAATAAAGGAAATAGAAATTATAGAAAATCAACAAAACCAAAACTTGGGTCTTTGATACAATCAATAAAATTCAATTGAATGGACGACCGGACACTTAGCATATAAAACTTTTATTATAAATTGTATTTCCTTAACAAGCAATGAAAAAATATTTTAAAATATAGTTAAAACAATTTACTTATTATAGTATCAAAAATGTACTAGGAATAAATTTTCAAACTTTTAGTTAGACTAACCAAGATAAAGAAAAGACTCAAATTACTAAGCCAGAAAGAGTGGATCTCTACCAACATAAAAAATAATATAAGGGGCGCCCTAGCTGTTTTGGCTCACTGGATAGAGAGTCAGCCTGTGGACTGAAGAGTCCCAGGTTCGATTCCGATCAAGGGAATATACCTTGGTTGCAGGCACATCCCCAGTAGGGGGTGTGCAGGAGGCAGCTGATTGATGCTTCTCTCTCATTGATGTTTCTAACTCTCTATCCCTCTCCCTTCCTCTCTGTAAAAAATCAATAATATATATATATTAAAAAATTAAAAATTTATAATATAAGGGAATTATATGAATAACTAAATGCTCATAATTAGATAACTTAAGAAAATAAAAAAGTCATTTAAACACTCAAAAATACTAATAACTACTAGTGAAGAAATTTAAAAATATGAATAGACCAATAACAAAGGATTGATTAAGTAATTTAAAAACTTCCACAAAAAATGTCCAGACCCAGCTGCTTTCACTGATAAATTCTATTAAATATTGACCAAAGAATTAACAACAACTCTTCATAAATCCTTACAAAATATAAACAAGAATATAACACTTCTCGGCTATTCTTTAAGACCAGTATCAATCAGATGAGATATTATACACACATACACAGCCACACACACGAGACAAACAAAAATAACTATAGCCCAATATATATTATGAATATTGATGCAAAAATCCTTAACCAAGCAATAACAAGCCAAACCAGCTATCAATAAATAGGATTATACAACATGAAATGTGATTAATCTCAGCAATACAAGATTGGTTTAACATCGAAAATTAAATTAATCTAATATACAATATTACTAGAATAAAAGATAAAAAGACTCAATTGATACAGAAGAAGCATTTGACAAAGTCCAACATCCTGTTATGATAACAATGCTAAATAAAATTATTGTTATAATAGAACTAACAACCTAGAGCATCTATGAAAAAACCCACAGCAAATATCATACTTAATAATCTGAATGGTTTATCTCTACAAACAGGAATTAGTCAAAAATGTCCGCTCTTGCCACTTCCATTACATATTTTATAAGAGGTTCTAGTCAGGGCAATTAGATTTTTTTTAAAAAAGGCATTGATAATGAAAATAAAATAAAATAAAAAACTATCTCTAGTTGTACATAATATGATCTTGCATATAGAGCAGTGGTTCTCAACCTGTGGGTCACGACCCCTTCGGCGGTTTGAACGACCCTTTCACAGGGGTCGCCTAAGACCATCCTGCATATCAGATATCTATATTATGATTCATAACAGTAGCAACATTACAGTTATGAAGTAGCAACAAAAATAATGTTATGGTTGGGTCACAACATGAGAAACTGTATTTAAAGGGCCAGAAGGTTGAGAACCACTGATATAGAGAATCCCAAGCAATATGCAGACATGCAAAAACACTCAACTATTGGAACAAATAAACATGTTCAGCAAAATTGTAAGATACAAGACAATATAACAAAACTAGAGGCCTGTTGCACAAATTCATGCACCAGTGGGGTTCTGCGGCCTGGCCTGCGGGATCAGGCCGAAACTCGCTCTCCAACATCCCCCGAGGGGTCATGGATTGGAAGAGGGCATAGGCCAGGCCGAGGGACCCCAACAGTGCACGATCAGGGCCGGGAGGGACATGGAAGTTGGCCAGCTGGGGAGGGGCCTCAGGAGGGCTATAGGGTGTGACCAGCCTGTCTCATTCAGGCCTGATCAGCTGGACCCCAGCAGCAAGTTAACCTACTAGTTGGAACATCTGCCCCCTGGTGGTCAGTGCTCGTCACAGTGAGCAGTTGAGTTGCCTTAGCATATCATTAGCATATTATGCTTTGATTAATTGAATGGACGACGGGACACTTAGCATATTAGACTTTTATTATAAAGGATAAATTGTATTTCCTTCACAAGCAATGAAAAAATATTTTAAAAAATAGTTAAAACAATTTATTTATTATAGTATCACAATTTTACTAGGAAAAATTTTTAAAAAAGAAATTCAACACTTCTACACTAAAAATTATAATACAGTGTTGAAAAAAATTAAAGATCTAAATAAATTGAGAGATCTTATGTTCTTGAATAGGAACAATCTTAATATTGTTAAGGTTTCAATACTTTCTCAAATTGATCTATACACTTAATACAATCCTTACAAAAATCTCAGATGACATTCTTGTTGTAGAAATTGAAAAACTGATATTAAAATTGATATAGAAATTCAAGGGACCCAGAATAATCTCTAAAAAGAACTAAGTTAAAAGACTCATACTTCCAGATTTTACCATTTGCCAAAAAACTACAGTAATTACGCTGTATACAAATTATTTTCATTATCATTTTTTTTTAATTTTCTCTCAAAATTACATTTAGTTCTAGTTTGGCTTAGATGATAGACAAAGTAATAGCAATAAGAATCAAGTATGACAATTCAACTGTGACATTAAAAAAATAAACAGCTTGGGTATATCATTTACCTCAACTTCTCTGTATACCATTGAAAAGATGTTCAAACAAGAAGACCCATTAGATATAGTTTCTTAAGGAATCTGTAACTTTGTCTATCATGTTGACCATTTCTTAGCACATACAGACAAACTTGCTATAAAAATATTTGTTGAATAATGATTTCCATAAATTGATCTATACCTACATTTCTAAGCTACTGCTGGCCTTTGTTTGGATGAGAAACAACTTCAATTAAAGCAGACAGGAGAACTGAAATAAAAAGTCCAAAACACAGTTTAAATCAATATTCATTGATTCCTGGGGCACTATATTCAATGAGCAATAAACACAGGCAGATCTTAAAAGAAGTGGTCATACACACTAATCAAAGAGGTATTACATTTACAAGGTAATGCAGTCTCAAGTTCTTCAGAGACATTTGCATAATCAGGTGATAGCAGCTTCATGAATGCAATTTTTGAGTACAAAAGACAATAATCTTCCATCACTGTTGAAATCATTAAAAGCTATAAACTACTGCATTACAGTGTGTAGTCTGAGATAATGTTCAATCAAAATTTATTCATGAGGAAGAATAACCACAGATCGACAAAGTATGTCATTTATCTTTTTTGGTTTTGTTATGAAAGCAATTTGCTGTTGTTATAAGGTTATTATGATGAAACATATGACATTTGAAGTAAATGTGACATCGGCTAAACATTCTTTTCCGAAATGATTCATTAGTGGGAAAGGCGCATCTAAGTTTTTAGTCCGGAGTGTTAATAAGGCAGTAGACATCTATTGAATGCTTACTATGTTCCATCCATGCCAGTTGTCTTTTGTTAGTTGTTAAGCTTTATCCTCCCAACAGTATTATAAAGTCAGTCTTGGTATTTCAGTTTTACAAAAGGGAGAACTGAGGTGCAAGGAAATGAAATACCCTGCCCAAGTCACATAGATAGCAGAACAACAAGGCTTAGATACAAATTAGTTTTGACTCTAAATTTTGTTCTATTCATAGTATTTATAGTAACTTCCTGATGTTTGCATTCAGCCCAAAAGACCCTGAGTGAATGAGTATAGAATTGGAAACTCCAGTCTAATTCTGCTAAACTTGATGAATAACATCATCCTCACCTGCGATTCAGAGGATATTACTACTTCTACTTTTACGATGCTTGTTTTAAGGAAAATCTAGAATTAATTCATTGAAACAGTCCAAGCCACCCTGCTCTAGATGTCATGGTGACAAGCCAAGTGGTAGAACAGGTGCTGGTCTGTCTCCCTATCAAAATGTCTAAATGTACAAATTCTCAAAATTTAATATTTCTGAATCCACAATGCATTCTCTCTCTGACAGTTCCATCTGTTGTGGCAGCGAACAGAACTAAGTGTTAAAGAGTCAGAGGCGACGGTTCTGGAATGGGTTCCCTGGAGAAGGACGTTTCCTTGCCAAAGCAAGCAAGAGGGCTTGGCAGTGAGAACTCATTCACATATTGCAGACTTATTTTAGATCTACCGGTCAAATCTCATTATAATAAACTGCAGAGCTTTTCATGAATGCTCACTGCTACTTAGTTTTTGCCCCATTCTGAGCTTTTGCTGCCTCGCCTGATTCACATATTCAGCCACTTAAGAGATATGGAATAAGCACCTACTGGGTGCCAATCTTTGGTTAGGCACAGAAGACACAAAGGTGAAGAAAAAGAAAATCCCTATTTTCAAGGAGCTTGAATTTATTAGGATAAATCGGGCTTAACCACATTAGTAAGTACGCAAGTGTATATTTAGAAGTTGCATTAATACTAAGATGTATACCTGCATCTATATAGCATTTAATAGGTTACTAGGTACTTTGTAAAATACCACCTTAGTGACTGTTCCCAAGAACCTGGGGAGGTAACAATTGCATCCGTTTTACAAGATGATTAATATTCATAGAATTAAGGACATTATATTTGCAAGGGATATGATCCATTTGGTGTTAGGTTTCTCAAATTCATACTTTCTCAAAAAAGACACTGATTTGTGGTTCTGGGGAGGAATTTACATTGTTAAGCAGCCCATGAGTAATTGATTCTAAAGGATTGCTGGTTTGGGAATTCTGGACCCAGCCCCACCATTTACTTAGTGCTTAATTTCTTCTCTTTTCATCAAATCATCCTCTCAATCTTGTTTGAAATTTACTGGTCAATGGGTACTGGTGATATCTAGAAGCATTCCACCACATCTTAGGACCATGCTAACTTGTTGAACTTTCTAGCTAAATACTTGACCTAGGATTCAAACCCAAGCCTTAGTTTCAATTAAAAGGCTCTTTTCACCATAATATACCTATTTTTCTCTTCTATACATAATAAAAATGAGTGTAAAACAAGTGAATAAATTTCCTTAAAATTAAAGCACTTAAAATGTTAAAGTTCTATGCTTTAGAACTTCTATACTTTAAAAAACAAAAAAAAATGAAGTACTAATCAAGAGCTTTGGTTAATCCAATCTCATACACAAGACAAGCTATATTTATTTTGTAAGAATGCTTTAGTGCAGTGATGGCAAACCTTTTGAGCTCGGCGTGTCAGCATTTTGAAAAACACTTAACTCTGGTGCTGTGTCACATATAGAAATGTTTTGATATTTGCGACCATAGTAAAACAAAGACTTATATTTTTTAAAATATATTTTATTGATTTTTTACAGAGAGTAAGGGAGAGAGATAAAGAGCTAGAAACATCGATGAGAGAGAAACATCGATCAGCTGCCTCCTGCACATCCCGCACCGGGGATGTGCCTGCAACCCAGGTGCATGCCCTTGACCGGAATCAAACCTGGGACCCTTGAGTCCGCAGGCCGACGCTCCATCCACTGAGCCAAACCGGTTTCGGCAAATTTTTGATATTTATTTTATATATTTAAATGCCATTTAACAAAGAAAAATCCACCAAAAAAATGAGTTCGCGTGTCACCTCTGACACGCGTGTCATAGGTTCACCATCACTGCTTTAGTGGGTAGGCTGTTGAAAACCTCATGCAGTAACTGCCTTGGGATGCTGAAATATAATTTAATATATGTATTCTAGGGCACAGTATAACTTGGATGAAAACCAGAATAAAATTATGCAATCATTGAATTAATTATACGTTAGGTATTTTTATTAAGAAGGCTTAAGCATTTTTCAGAATGCCTGGGTCACATGAAGGAAACCATACTGGACTTCAATCTGTGGGTAGTATATCTCATTTTGGGTGGTTTACCTCAAAGCCAACAGGTCAGAAAAAATTCAAAGCAATTCATATTATATAATTTGAGGTATCAACATAAAGCCCGAGTTGTCTACTTTTTAAACAATTATAATTTATAAATTCCTTGATATACAGAAATACATCATTTTTGGTTTATTTTTTAATTATTGACTCTATTACAGATGTCACCCACCTCTCCCACTTTGCCCACCTCCACCCAACACCTACCACCCTTTCCCTGGTCTTCACCACAATGTTGTCTGGATCCATGGGTTACATATATATTTCCTTTGGCTAATCTCTTTGTCTTCTTTTATCCAGTTATATATTGCTTATAAGAGCTAACTGAATTAAAGGGCAATATATTGATGTCGCAGTCACGGTACTTAGTAAGACATTTCCAATGTGATATACTTTTGAATTTTATTGCAAAGGTTTTTACTTATGAAAAGTTCTCTTCATTTCAAAATGGAAAACAGCACAAATAAATATGTGATAGCTAAAAATTAATGTTTAACATATTTTTATTTCTTCTACTGTTACATTTATCATTACTTATCAAGTTAGAAGATAGTATCTAGGGAAATGTCATAATTTGTTTATAATTCTGACTAAAAAGTTTTAAATTTATCTGATTAATATATTTAAGCAAAATCAGAATTTAGAATGAATGACTAAACATCTAAGAAAACAAAGTCAAAGAAATGAACATATTTTTATACACACCAATTGGTATATAAATGATTAATATGTTATCTAGATTAATTAAAGTTAAAATATTTCTGAGGAGCTGTACTAATTAGTCCATATTAACCTAATTCAAATCACAGTTTAGTTTTGAAATTAACAAAGCTAATTATTTTAAAATATTCTGTATTCCAGACTTTTAATTACTTCAACTTTTTAGATAATTCATTAATTATTTATTTGCAAGTGTCTTCCATATAAAAAGTAACGTGTTGGATCATAAAAGAGATGGAAGTGAATATAACAGATTCTTTGCCTTATTTGATTTTACCATATGATAAAGGAGATTGAATCAAATCAATTGGATCCATAGCATTCATTAAGTGTCCATTTTAAGTACTAACTAAACTGAACTAGATATCAGAAAATGAATAAATTGGTATTTCTTGACCACAAGTTACTTTGTGGTGTAGTGAGGGAAACAGAAAAGTAAACAAATAATTAGGACCCAATATGATAACTGCTCTAGTCGACATATAAGATATTCTTAAAATAAAGTGGAAGGAGACACTGAGAGCATTATGGTATTTGTTAGCTTGGTCGAGTAACTAAGAAAGCAGTTTACTTTTGGAAAAAGGGATCACAATGCGTCAAGTCACAGAAACCACATTGCTTATTGAGGAGTGGCTTGTGGAAGAGCACTCTGGTTTTAAGAAATAGGATTAATATGCACACTCCCAGTACGTCCATTTATCAAAAGGCAGTTTAAGAATGAAAATGAAGTCACAGAAAGGGGACGTGTATTTGAAACACATGTAATGTGCAAGGAGCTTTTACTCAAAGTATTTAAATTAGTTTTATAGTTCAATAAGGAAGTGAGGACCAATCCAATAAAAAATGGACAAGAAATATAAATGAACATGTCTAAAATAGGATATCCATATTATTATTGAATAAATGAAAAAGTGTGCAATCTGATTAGAAATCAGAGAAACCCAAAATTAAACCACAATTAGTTACCACTACATACCTACTATACTGTCTAAAATTGAAATTATCTACAAAAGCAAAGTAGCAAACATACGCTTATACTGTAAATAAATATTAGTACAACCAATTAGGGGGAAAATTATCATAGTCTATAAATTTTAACTTATGCATACCCTATGACCCAGTTTACTTAACAATACATACATATCACAAGACACATACAAATATAGTTAAGACAGTGTTAGTCATAATAGACAACATTTGGAAACAAATCAAATGTTCATCAATATTAGAAATAATAAATAGTAATATATAAGTATAATAAAATACTAGATAGCACTAAAATTAATAAACTTAGTTTACATAAAGCATTATGAATTAAAATAAAAACATTGAGCAATAAAAGGCAGAAACAGCCTTAACTGGTTTGGGTCAGTGGATAGAGCATCGGCCTGCCAAATGAAGGGTCCCAGGTTCGATTCTGGTCAAGGGCATGTACCTTGGTGGTGGGCACATCCCCAGTAGGGGACGTGCAGGAGGCAGCTGATCAATGTTTCTCTCTCATTGATGTTTCTAACTCTCTATCCCTCTCCCTTCCTCTCTGTAAAAAATCAATAAAATATATTTTTAAAAAGGCAGAAACAAAGAATACATACAATATGATTCCATTTATATAAATTTCAACAATAGGAAAAATTAAACTACAGTGTTAGAAGTCAGGGTAGCAGTTACTTTTGTAGTGGGATTAGAGCAATAACTGGGAATGGCTTGCATGAGACATAGAAAGTTAGCAATACTAACTTTCTTTTTTTAAAAAAAAAAAATATATTTTATTGATTTTTTACAGAGAGGAAGAGAGAGAGATAGAGAGTTAGAAACATCGATGAGAGAGAAACATCGATCAGCTGCCTCCTGCACACCCTCTACTGGGGATGTGCCTGCAACCAAGGTACACACTCTTGACCGGAATCGAACCTGGGACCTTTCAGTCCACAGGCCAGCGCTCTATCACTGAGCCAAACCGGTTTCGGCCATACTACTAAGTTTCTTAACATGTGCAGGTACCAAGAGAGTGTCTGTTTTTTGTAATTCCTGAATTGTACATTTATACTTTGTGCACATTTCAATATATTTCCTATATTTCACAGTAATTTTTTAAATGTAATACTTTTCTTAAATATATACATTATTGATTTTTTACAGAGAGGAAGGGAGAGGGATAGAGAGTTAGAAACATCGATGAGAGAGAAACATCAATCAGCTGCCTCCTGCACAACTCCCACTGGGGTGTGCCCGCAACCAAGGTACATGCCCTTGACTGGAATCGAACCTGGGACCCTTCAGTCCGCAGGCTGATGCTCTATCCACTGAGCCAAACCAGTCAGGACTTAAATGTAATACTTGAGACCTATCTTCCCCACCCAAGTCCTCATCTTTCAATAATGATATTGTTTTCTTATTTCAGAAAATATTAAAATTCTGGTCATTCTCTGCTTTTTGACTTGGAATGAACCTATTATTCTGTTAGCTCTCAGCAGTTACCAAATTAAAAAATCATAATGTCAATAATTCAATCATTGTGCTCTTGACTAAAGATAATGTAAGAAATAGTCTATCAAGAAATACAGCGAGCCAGTCAGAGAAATACAAGGACCATATGATTTCACTGATATGTGAAATCCAATGGACAAAATAATCTAACAAGCAAAATAGTGACAGACTCATAGATTTCTATAGAGAAGACTGACAGCTGTGGATGATGGGGGTAGGGGTTGGGTGTGGGGGTGGAGGAATTGAGCAAAAAAGGAAAAAAAAAAGAGAAAAAGCTCTTGGACATGGACAAAGATATGGTAATTGCCAGGGGAGAGGTGAGAAGAGTTTAGGGGGGATAAATGGTGATAGACGGAGAGATGAACACACAATACAGTATACAGGTGATATGCTGTAGACTCCTGTACTTGAAATTTGTAAAATTTTGTTAACCAGTATCACCCTAATAAGTTCAATTAAAAATATAAAATTAAAAAAGAACTAAAGTAATTCCAAAAGAAGATACCAATTCTCTTGATCATTACATAAAATAATTTTATAGGAAATAGCATTATCAAATATTTAATGTTTATTATATGCAAATTTATTATAAATATAATGTACTTTTGATCTCAGGCATGGCCCTGGGCTACCTCATTTTGATAAACTAAATTTCATTTCTGTTCATCTCATAAACTCTTTAAACTTGCTTTTTATTTTCTTTTAGTTTCAAGAATGTTACTTGAACCTGAGTTTAGTGACACATGATTGGCAAAATCAATCCTGAATTTTGTGTCCTTCAAGTTTATATATTATTTACTTGAGAATAATGTGACATATATTTCAATATGACTAAGTTATCATTGATTTTAAATATAGTTTTTAAACCTACTTGCAATTCCACATTTCTTCATTATTATTGCTGCACTGTAAGGAAACTTGTAAGAATATGATATTCTTATAGATATTCATGAACATGAGAAGTCTACAGTATTTCACAAGCCATAAGGTTCTGGGTTTGTATTTCAGTTGTCCCCGCAACCATTCTGAAGTCCCTCTTCTATGTTCTCCTAGATTTTTTCAGCTATCTCATTTGATCTCTTTTACTAAACTATTTCATTTCTTTGAATGTTTATTCTTGTTGCTATTCGGGTTTGAAGGGAATTTCAAGATTTTACAAAAATAGATATTTTCCTCTCTTCTGGATTTATTTATATTCAGCTTACTGGCTTGTTTGTTGATAGTGGTCTTTTCCCTAGGTATTATACAATAGCTTCCTTGCATCTCTTAAGAAGTAATAACATTGTTAATAAATATTAATAACAATAATAATATTGCAACAATAAAATAACATTGATATTTAGAGAGTGTTTTCAATTAGGTACTATTCTATTTTGGGCAGCTATGTAAATATATATTTAAATAGATACTTTTATGCCAACTGTAACAATTAATATATAATAAATGTGGTAGTCTAAGTATTTTACATGTATTAATATCTTAATATTTATATAATCTTAATGACAGAGTAGTAATTCTTATCATTTTTTCAGGTGAGGATCCCAAGGCTTAGAGATGTTAAATAATATGTAGAAACTCACAGCTTGTAGGCTACCAGGCTGTTTCAAATCTCTATTGGTTGACACAAACTTAAAGTTTTTAGGTACCAACTTCTGTCATTTTTAATGGTAGATCTAAACGATTCATATATCCTAAGGAAATTATATCATTATGCTAGAAAAGGGTAGGCTTCCTGACTATTCAACGCAGAGGAAAAAATCCTCTAATAATTAAAGTTAGATACCAGACTTTGAACCCAATCTGAACAAACCGGCAGCTGAACTTCATAGCTAAACAAATAAAAAATGTAGAAGGAAGAAGGAAAAAAAGAAAGAAAGGGAGGAAGTCAGGGAGGGAGGGGAGAATGGAAGGGGGGGAGGGAGAAGGGATGGGGGAGGGAGGGCGGAAGGAGAAAGTAAACTTGACCTTGGTTCTACTGCCAATCTATACTTTCAGTCCTGCTCAGATTTTTTTGGTGTTCTGTATTATCTTTCAAAATGAAGACAACTACACAAGTATCTTCAAAGTAACAGTGCAGGTTATTCTCTATTTTTGGAAAAATAAATGTAAATGCATATTTTACACTAGATTAGTCATAACAGTTGTGATAAAAGAAAAGATCTCTTGCACTAAAAATTGTCATTGCAAGGGAGGAAAGACAGAAAGCATGTTAAATACAAATACACACAAACATATATGTGTATATATAAAATTTATGTGGTGGCCTTTTATTTTTTGGAAGGTACTATGAGTTCATTATGTACATTTCAAACATATAAAAAATCAGAACATAAAACATAAAATTTCACTAAGATCACTCTCTCTAAAGATAATCACCCTACAGTTATATATCTGTGTAGGCTTTTATAGATCTACTTATCCCTTTTTTTATTTCATTTTCCCCTATATATGCATAGCATAATTTATTTAACCATCTATGATTGATCAGCCTTTGTGTCCTTTTTAATATTAAATGTAATGCTATAATAAAAACGTGTGTATACATACATTTATATACTATATACACAAATATAACTTTCTGGAAAGATCAAATTATTAAGAGATATTGCCAAATTCCACCTACCCAATTATATATTTTTTTATTCCCTTATGCTTGCCTTCAGTAGCCATTATTTTGTGCATTCTTAGTAATTCTCTCTATATATGTTTTAATTTTTATTGATTTCAGAGAGAAATAGAGAGGGTGAAAGAGATAGAAATATCAATGATGAGAGAGAATCATTGATCTGCCTCCTGCACATCCCTACTGGGGATTGAGCCCACAACCCTGGCCTGTGCCCTGCCCGGGAATTGAACCATGACCTCCTGGTTTATAGATTGATGCTCAACCTTTGATCCACTCTATATTTTTTAAAGGCTGTGTCCTCACTAACACAATCAGCAAACCTAATGAATTAACTGGCTGAGACAAAAGAACAAAGACGCACCCAGCCAATACTGTCAATCTCTTTAATAACTGAGGTCTGTTCTGTACAGAATTTGCTGAATGACCAAACCTATATTTTATTTTTCTGTATAACAACCCTATAGTCTTTTAATAACCTTCATTACAAAAAGTTAATTATAAGGAGATTATGAACAAACCTATATGGAGCTATTATACATTATCAAGCAATAAACACCTGATAACTTCAGGTTAGGCAGCACATCTTTTGTATTTGCTAAGTGGCTTTGTACAAAGTATATAAATCAGAGCATGAGGTATAGACTCAGTAACATAACATTTTGCTACACTATCATAACTGGCTTCAGATTTCTTAAGTCTTGTTTCTTTAATAGTGCAAAATATATATATTTTATATATATATATATACATATATATATTTTATACACACACACACACACACACACACATTCCAGTTCAATGGATATGAATCTAAGGATTATATAATGGACTTTTCATTAACTATTGTTTTAAATCATGTAAATTTGTAAAACTATAATTACTTTCTAGTCAGCTCATCAATCATAGCATACCAGCTTCTCACATAATAGGAAATAACCACAGATCTGGTCTCCTTCAATTTAAAGAAAAGAGGCAAGAAAGGATAACACATTTGATGAGGTTGCTTAATAAATCTTTTAAGGTTAAGGTCTATAATAAAACTGGTTCTCAAGTAATGGTTATTCAGTCTTATACTTTTTTTGGACATTATAAATGTGTTTCTGGAGAAGGCTCTAATTTTTATGTTAACTTACATTCTGCCTTTAAAAAGCACCACAGTCTCAGAGTTCACTGAATTTAAGACATCCTAGAAGTTTCGCGAAACATGTATACATTGCTTTCAACATCTTTAAAAAATTGTGAAACTATTCATAGCCTCTCCAATGGTCTTCTCCCTATCACCTGTAAAATGACAAAATGTTGAAATATACTATATGGAATATACCTCATCTAACATGTTTTTAAGCATCCTCTTAAATGGAATATTATTTCTAAGTCCTTTATTGATTAGTGGACATTTGGTCTTGTTCAAATTATCCACAGACACATTTGGTCCACACCAAAATCTTTAAAATTCTGTTCTGTTCAAAACACCCATGAGCATACTTGGTTCATGCCAAATATTCCTTGATATTTGGTCTTATAAAAAGCATCACACTTAGCAAAGATCACTGTTTCAAATAGCCTATAACATTTATTTATACGTTTGATTTACATAATGAATATATAAAATATACTACAATGATTTCTTGATACAATAAATGTGCTGTGGCTGTATTACCAATAATAACCCTTCTTGTCTCAGTAGCCTAACTGGTCATGGCACATGGGGTGAGGTAGATTGGTTGGCATGGACCAAATGTCTCCATAAATATTTTGAACAAGACCCAATATCCTGCAAGGGTTTTATCATCATTTGATAGGTCATTTAAAGGTGTTTCTAAATATACTCTTGGAAACATTCTTTATAGTCTGTCCTTCCGAGTTTAGAGCAAATGTGTAAACTAACAGTCTAATGTCAGTATTGGACATTTTTGTCTATACTAACTTTTCATTTCTTTCCTTGCAATAGGATGAATCACTCAAAGGTGTAAAATGTTTCTGACATTCTTGGCTTCCAGAGTAAGAGTTTCAAAGAACTGAAAAAGGTTATTTTGATTAGCAGAAGAATTTTCTATGAATTGGCTGCTGAAACAAATAATAAAGGGATGTGATAAGGAAGGTAGGAGTTTGTTGTCAGTGATGAACTAAACTGAACTCAACCTGCAGCTTCTAGGAGATGAAATGCAACTGAACATCTTGGGATGCAATGCTTTTCTGCAATGTTTTAGAATCTGCAGTAATGTTTGCCCTTCAGAAAAAAAAGGAGAAAGTGAGTTAAGTCATTGAGGCATTAAAGAAAAACAAACAAGGAAACAAACACAATAGAAAAATTTTTAAAAAGCTTTTTTTTCTGGATGACACTATGTGACTAATCATAAATGTCATCACACTATATCAAAGGTCCAAGTCATATTATGTCCAACAAAATCACAATGTTCCTTTTGGCTTGAGATCAGTGTCAATGTTAAGCATGCCGATGAGAACTCCTGTGCTTGTGCCTGAGCAATTTTATTGATTAAAATGATAAAAATCCTTACAAAGAGGTGCTCCCAAAAGCCACATACTTCTCCACATTCTCCTGCTTCTAACAGAAAGGATGTAGCTCCTTGGATAATTCTTCTCAAATGGTCATGACTGCTTCCGAGGAATCTGTAAACATCTGTATTCTTTGTATGCTTGAAGCTGAACACAACATTCCATTTCCAGTGAAAATCTAATGAGATATGTATGAACCTGAGGTTGTCAGGTCTGAGTTTTCCATATGTGACATTAATTCTTACAGGCAGCAACCATCAGCCAATTATGAAGCAGTTCAAATGGCAAACTTCAGCCTTCATTAAACTTAAAAAGATAACTTGTCATTTATTTATGAGACTTAAACTATGGCCAAAAATTGTATAATAGCCATCCTGCCAAAGTTCCAAAAAACAATTTTAATATTAAAGAATTAATATCTAGAAGATAAAAAGCAAAGTGATTTTGTATATTCATGAAATAACTTTTTCAGTAGGTGACATTCTAAATGACCACTTGAAAGAAAATTCTATCATGTAAGGAGGCCATATTAACATTCATGTAGAAAAGCAGAAGTTTTTAACTTTTGGCACCAGAATTATATTATATATGTAGCAATTAATGCACTTAGTTATAAATAAACATTTGTATAAAATATCTCCTCTCAAAATATATTGTTTAATTTTTAAACATTTTTATTGATTTCAGAGAGTAAGGGAGAGGGAGAGATAGAAACATCAATGATGAGAGAGAATCATTGATCAGTTGCCTCCTGCATGCCCCACATTAGGGATTGAACCTGCAACTCAGGCATATGCTCTGACTGGGGATTGAACCGTGATCTTTTGGTTCATTGGATGATGCTGAACCACTGAGCCATGCCAGCTGAGCTATGTTTAATTTTTAAGGAAGAAGGAGAAAATTCAAGGAGATTTCTATTTGCTTGTGAAATGTGGCAATATTGTTCAAATGATGCTAAAATTAAACCCATAAATGCAGATTTCAAGCAAAGAAATTAAAAAATAAAGATATAAAATATATTTTATGAGAGCACTTGTATATTGTGGCGTAGGTAAATGGCATATGCAGTTATTAGAACAGGGCTTTTTTATTGAAGACTATTATTATGAAAGAAAATAGTTTCAGTTTTTTCAAGGTACTTTTGACTTTCTATAAGAATAACTATTTTTCACAAAATAGATTCATATGCCATTCAGTCTTTAGAACCGGAGACAACCTTCTTGACAGTGATTTTAGGATGAGTATAAAAAAATGTTGGTGTCCCTCATATATTAGGGAACTATATATAAAATAGTGTCCCAGGAAAAAGAAATAACATAACAAAAAAGTGAAAAATTATGACTAAATAATACATAGAGGCAGTAATAAATATCTATTGGCATTAGTGTCATATAGAAGGAATAGGAGACTGCATATCAGAAATCTCCTTCTCTGGTCTTAACCAACTAAACCTGCATCAGTAAGTTTATGTGCTTATCTGTCACATGAAGACTTACATTAGCGTCCTCAACATCTACTGATGAACAAATTAACATAGGCTAATACATATCCATATAAGCTATTATAAGCTGAGTCTATTATTTCTATGATTGATTGTATAAAAACTAACCTAATCTGTTTTTTACTAAAAGAAGCCATTAAGATAAAGCATTGTACATAGACACGATAAGGGAAGGCCCATGAGTAATAAATGGTCAGTATGGACATACAGAGAGCAAATCATGACAGGCAAACCTGATTGCAGCTTCTGATAGAATTACAACATTAATGAGTGAAGGTAGTGCAGTACAAGGAATATATTTGGATTTTCATGAAGTACTTAATTTGATGTTTCATAAGCTCTGACTTGCAAAATTAATTCAAATTGGCTTGAAGATGGTTATTCTCAGATGGTTTGAAAGCCACTCAGGGAGCTCTAAACAAGGGGTAATGATAAATGGCAATAGGCGGAGCTGGGGTGGGGGGGAGTGAGGTGCCACTGAGGTTGATCTGGGTCTTGAGTTTTAGTGTCTTAATTACTAATGCCCAAAATGGGATAAACAACACACAAACAAAATTCAGAAATGACACAAATTGGAAGGCATCTCAAACATAGTAACAGTAAAGTAACCAACTAGATATCAGCTAGAACATAAAGGGCATTACACAAAAGGCTGCCCACACTACAGAGGTGGCTATGTTAATGAGCACTTTGGATTTATTACAAGCAAGCAAAGCCAAACAAACCTGGCAAAACAGGTTGTCAAAACAGGCTAGTGCAAATCCCCCTCCCCGTGTAATGTATTACAGAAACTCCTTTAAATAGGCATGCACAGATTTTTATTCATGTCTCAATATTGGCAGATCTATCAATGCAAAGGAGTCTAAGGATTACAGTTTAATTCAATTTCTAACTTTTAATATGGTATTTGAGCTAGGCTAATACATATCCATATAAGCTGACTTCATACATTCAATTCTCTATTTTGCTCTATATGGATTATTCACAGAAAAAATTGAACAACTTGGCTGTCCTTTGACATTGAGCACACGTACAGGCCTTCTCTTGCCTCATGAATGCAGTTCAAGTGTATGTAGGAAATATCACCTACACAGAAGGTAATCATGAAGGTAAAACTTCTGTAAATGACTTTTGGATTATCCATGGCATAATGCTCTCTCTTCATCTGTGCAAATAATTGAGAGTCGATTGTACACACATATGAGGAAAGATAAATAGGAAGACAAATGACTTCCATGAGAAGATTATTATTTTATGCCTCTTTATCCCCTTCTATCAGACAACTCGACAAATTAGAGGGAATTGAGAGCACTGAAACAAAAATGATAAAGGCAGTGAAGTTATCCACTTATGAGAATGAATTAGATGAGCTAACCCATAGAGTGCATCTGACAGCCACAAGCAAGCTATAATGGGCAACACCTAGCTATGGGCTGAAAATCCACAAGAGGAAAGACATTCTTTTCATGGGATAAGGGCAATTTCCCTGTTACTCAGATTCACAGAAAGAAGAAATTACAATCGAGAGAAAAAGCTGTTGCCTAAATTATTGTCAACCAATTTGATTTAGACTTTTACAGCAGAAGTATTTTTCAAGGACTAAAGAACCAACTCTTGATTACCCATGAGTAAGGACATTAAATGTTAAAAGATATTGGTAAAAATCACAGCAATTTTGAAGTTAGATAGAACAGAGGTTTGAATCTTGGCTCTGTAACATGCATAATATATATATGGGTGTGGTCAGATATCTTTATCTGAAAATTGAGATAATAAATCTATAAATTTACAAATGTGTTAAATGAGAAAATAGGCACCTACAGAATGTAAAATATTAAATAGAGAAAAACATCACATTTGGTTTTGAAATATATATATATATATATATATATATATATATATATACACAAATATATATATATAAATCCATTTTACATTTTTTACAACTTTGATTTTTTAAAACTAGCATCTCTAATTGGGAGAAAAGATGATAGAAAGATCATGATATCTAAGATCTTGAAGTCTTAAGTGTGACTGTTTCTCCCCCATTTAAAAATTATATGGTCTGGATGATTCATTTAAAATCTGAATTTCATATTTCTCAATTATAAAGCTATAAAAATGCTGTCCAGGTCAGTAGATTATAAGGCAGTGAGATGGGCATATAATAGATATGGAATAAGCATTTTACTTTCTTAACTCCCATCTCTATCTTTTCCCACTTACAATATATACTTTTACTGCTTGTTTGTTTTCTTTTATTTTATATACACATCTTCTTGGTACATATATCAGTCTTGACATCCAAACTAAATCTGGTGTAGGGAGAGCATCCTGAGTATGTTTGTTTTTCCACATTCTAATAGTTTAAAAATTATCAAATAAGATAATGTATTTGAAATTACATAAGGTCAGAGTGCTACATTAATGAAAGATTATATATTATTAGCTTAAGCATTCCTACATGTGCTATCTTTGTTTTGTGAAATCTTAGAGATAAAAGGCTATATTTATAGAGCTCATTCTGTTCAGCCGTGAATACAAATGGGTGATAAATAAAAACGTAGGCTTTTTTATAATGATGACAATCAGGCCTATTCGGAACCTCTTTCTGCTCTCCTGACCCTTTCCACTTGGCACTCGTCGCTGGAGCCTGACATGTGACTGGCAGCTGGGCTTAGGTCACCTTCTTGCCTCTTTACTTTTGACAGTTGTAGGTCATCTTCATAGAAAAAAAAAACTATTAAGTAACATAAATATATTAAAATAAAACTGCGAATTTGAAGAGCTGAGATTCCCTCTTTGCAGGAAATTTATTTTAATGTGTGTGGGTTGTTTTTGTTTGTTTGTTTGTTTTTTTGTTTGAAACTACATCATGCCTTCACATTTCTTCATTGTCCTTAATGATAGAAAGATACTTCTCTCCCCATCTCCCAAAACCTAACGTTTTCCAAATGAATACAGGTGGGCGATGGTAGAATGGTTTTCCAACTCCAGGAGTAAGCAAACCATATTGTTGAAAGAACAGAATGCATCTTGAGGAAGAGAGTTGTTGTTTTTTGGGGTGAGGATGGATCAGTTTCCAAGAGTTTTCTACCACTAAGAACTTCTCAGGAGGAGAAAGAGGAACCCTTTCAAATTTCAGGAATATTTCTTAATTGAAAACAATTACTGAGCACCTATTATGTTCCAGTTAACTATTCCAAATACTGGAAATATGAAGATAAGCAAAGTGTGGGTCCTACCCTTCAGAATATTTTAACCTAGTGAGAGAAAAAAAAGGGGGGGAGGGGGACAGAAGAGATTGTAACAAGATGTAATAAGTGTAGTGAGGCAGGCGTGCACTGGAGCATTACCACTTGAAGCTATGGATGAGGTCAAAGAGGTCCCTAGTAGCTCAATTATTTGCCCAGCATCATACAACTTTCAAGTGGCTGATATGGAACTGAAAAAATAAGATTAGTTTAAGTATATAACCACGTATTAATTTTACAGGATTTCTACTACAGTCGCAGTCCTCTGTATCACACCAGGTAGGAAAAAGGGGGACAAGGCTAAAAAATCCAAGCAATAACTTGTCCTTCTCTCCCAAACCCAGAAATGTTGAGAAGAAACATCATGGGTAGGAGAATACCTTTTCCAGAGATAAAACTTCTGGATTCCAAGAGCCAAACACATTGTTTACATTCTAGATAAGACTACTTGTAGGCTTCCAATAGTCTCAAATATAGTCTGCCAGAGACACGACCCCACCCCTATCATCCCTCTTGCCCAATCACATCATCTTGTACATTCCCAGGGAAGATGTGCAAATACTAGTGAACATGCATCAGTGATACAGAGCAATGATTCCCTAAAAAGATCATCTGTCAATTGTTAAAATCATAGGCCTTTATATAGGGAACGTGTCTCAAAATAAAATACTGATATCTTAGGACTTTAACACGTTTATAAAAACCTCCTGTAAAGGGCATCCCTGAAATACACTTCACTCAATAATAAATGTGCAACAGTTTTGCCCTTTGCTGCTTAGAGGCTGGAAACCATTTTCACGAACAAAGCAAATAAACCCAGAAATACAAATAATTTTACTGCCATGAGTAGATTATATATATAAATTTATGCAAGTCAATGAAAAAAAATTATAACAGTACTAATGTCACCAATTTCTAAACTGCCCTCTATAGCTATACGTTTGCCATCCGTCTTTGTTCCCAAACCACATCATCGTGGTTCCTGGCACGTAGTAAATGTTTAACAAATGTTTGGTGAATTAATAAAATCTATTAACAATCCTCACCCTGTGGGTTTCTCTGCAAGCCTTCCAGCAGCCTAACACTTCGCACAGTGCACACGGCTTTAGAGGTGGGAATGTGCACTCCAGTGGAGTGCTAAGTGGGGTCCAGCGGGTGAGGCTTTTAACCTTAGCCCTGTCTAGACACTGGCATTGACTTCCCTCATCTTAAGTCATGTTGCTGCACAAAATATTTCTAAGAGCTAATTCTAATAACAGTCTTCCTTTTTCAAGGACAAGGAAGATATCATGGATACATTTCAAAACCAGAAAAGGGTTAAAAGACTAGCTTTCCTATTTACTAGTGACCTTGGGCAATTGATATAAGCCTTCTAAACTTCCGTTTCTTCTTTTGTGAAATAGGAATAATAATACTTCAGAGAACTGTTCCCAGAGTCAAGTGAAATAATGTATGTAAAGCTCTAAGTACAGTGCCTAGTACTAAGAGCTCAGAAATCATTATTTGGTACTATTGTTCTTACTAGTATTCTTTGTTTGTTCCTGTTGTTGTTACATATATGCTCTTTTCCCCGAGCCAGGAACAAGTAGAGATTTCTTCATCTAATTAGAATCTTGTGGGAAAAGCCATCAAGGATCCCAAACCCTGCAGCTTTAATATATAAAGAACAAATCAAGTAACAACATCGAAGAGTTATTGAACTGTGTGGTCTTTGAACACTTTAATAAATAGAAACTTTCTATTACAGGCATCATCTTGTTTTATAGCAGGGCACAAATGAAATTCTAAATCACATTAAAGGAGGCCTGGGATGATTATGTTTATCAAAGGAAGGAATGGATTTTAAAGATTCAACAGCAGTACTAGCACTACTGTGGACGGAGGGCCAGATCGCAAAGGGTATAGTCATCTATAGCCTATCACGAGAATTCTGGTACTAACCATCACAAGAACTTGGATAATCACACACGATGACCACAATCTGCTATTGTACATCTGCTCCCCCTCTTTTAGGCTTCTTTCTTTCGTATGGACACAATAATAGAGCTTTTCTTTTTTCCTAATAAGGTTGGTCAGAAAAGTGTAAGAGGGAGGGAGGGGGGAAAGGATTTGTTTCATAAACAAAAAATAATTTCCAGTTCTTACAAACATTTCAAAGCTCAAATAAGTCTCTGTTTTTCAGAAAGTCTTCTCTGATTCCCCCATACCGCATAGATTTTTTCTCTTTTGTGTGTGTGTGTGTGTTTGAATTTTTATTGCTGTTGTCTGGTTTACAGAACAGGGGATAATCGTGGAGGTCATCTAATAATGTAAGATCTTACATTTACATATGAGGAAACTGAGGTAACTGATATTCCCCAGTATTTTTTCTATTTATACATTTATTATGTCATTCATTTGATACAAAGTTCTAGATATGTAAGAGAGAACATAGCAAGAATGACTACAATGTCAACAAAGTAGTAGGGGTGTTTCCTAGAACATTTTAGAGTTGTGCTTCTATTGTTCCACACCCGCTTAACCAGATTTCTTATATAATTATAATTTCATGTATATAAGCCTCCCGCCATCTTTCTCCTCAACTGTTATAATGGCTCCCATGTTCCATTTCCACCCCTCTTCAGTACATTATCAGCAGCCAGAATTATCTTGTTAAAGTATAAATCCAATTCTAAGGTGTTCTGTCATTTGGATTATAAATTCTACACTCAAATCAATTATGTCCTTGCTTCCCTACCTCTCCAGCCCCAAGCCAGGCTAGGTCCTGGTTCAGGGGTATGACCTGAGCTGTTATGTTAAGTAATATTCCTTTGTGTGAATGTTCTGGTTTTCAAACAGCTTACTCCTTCTTGTCATTCAGGTTGCTTCTTAAATGCCACCTTCTCCCAGAGCCCTCCCCTGACCCCTCAAACTAATTAGCTAGACCCATTAAACCCCTATCAGTTTCATTTTAATGCTTTGAGTAGTAATTGTGGCTATAAAACTTTTTCCTGTTTAAATATGTGCTTTTGTTTCTATATTTTCTGACTTCCATCTCCTTATCCTAGATTTTGAGTTTCCCATAAGCAGGATCTGAGCATTATTTTTTTTTACCACTTCTGTAACTTGATTGTCTAATAGCATGCCTTGTAGCCCATGCTATTGTTTGAGCTTAGACCTATGAACCAGGAGGTTATGGTTCAATTCCTAGTCAGGGCACATGCCTAGGTTGTAGGCTCCATCCCCAGTGTGGGGCGTGAAGGAGGCGGCCGATCAATGATTCTCTCTCATCACTGATGTTTCTAGCTCTCTCTCCCTCTCTCTTCCTCTCTGAAGTCAATAAAAACATATTTAAAAAATAATAGCATACCTTATAGATAGTAAGTGCTTAACAAATAACTGTTACATGAACCAATAAATAAACTATATTCATTTTTACATATTATACATATCTGGGGTTAAAAATAGAAATAATGAATTGTATATCAAATATATTAAGTAACAAGATGCCAGTACATTTATATCAGATTAATTAATTTCTTATAGAAACTATAGAATAAAGCATTACTCAATTTTACATGTAAAATTGTTTACTGCCACTACCCACTTTAATACAAAGGACTGCATAGGATTGGTGCATGTTCTTATCAATAAAAACTGCACTGATAAACATGTAATAAGCAATGCTCTGATAACATAATATATTGTGTATTTAAGTTGGATTCTTCTTGTCTGATTTTTATTCTATGAGCAATAACAGCAGTTGTTACATATTATATAACAGGTGAATCTTACATAACTTGTGCTTATTAAGTATTTAAAATTTTTTAATGTTTTTCCTTGAGGACACATTGATTGGAGCAACCTGGTATGAAGTCAGCTTATAGAACTTCTCAAGGCCTTTACTATTAAAGGTTTCTGATTGTTACTGTATAGTGTGATCACTGGGCCCATACCCTTCCTGCTCAGGCTTTCAGAAACCTGTACCAGATGAACGATGCCATGAGAACACAGGGCTGGTCAACAGCCTCTCAATCCAGAATTTTGCAGCATCTTAATCGACCCCTCTGCAAATAAACTCTATGAAGTCTTCGTTAAAGAGTATCCAAGATAACACCCTTAAGAAACTTTTACAAAAGGAGATGCAACTGAAAAGAATATATTAAAATATTAATTAAGCTCATTATTTGTAATCACTGCTGTCCTATCAGTTGTTAATGTCCATAGTATATTTCTTGAAACCTCTTCGACTAGTAACAATTTTAATAATCCCTCCCTTGCACCCAACTTAGAAGCTTCTGATCTATGTAACTCTAGCATTTCAGAGTAAAAAATGACTCTGCCCTGGCTGGCTTGTCTCAGTGGATAGAGAATCAGCCTGTGGACTGAAGGGTACCAGGTTCGATTCTGGTCAAGGCATATGCCAGGGTTGCTTTGCGGCCTTGATCCCCAGTGGGGGGCATGCAGGAGGAAGCTGATCAATGATTCTCTCTCATCATTGATATTTCTATCTCTCTCTCCCTCTCCCTTCCTCTCTGAAATCAATAATATATATATATTTTTTTAAAAAAAAATGCCTCTGTCACACCCAAGAGCTCCAGTGACAGTGACCTCAAGCTAGTCTAACTATAGGTGCCTCTAATCTTGGAAACTGGCCCCAGGGCCTGGACATCTGAAAAAGGACTCTTTTTATCTCTCATTGAAAGTCAGTAACTGCCGCTCACTGAGATGTGCCCCCTGTACTTTTCAACCTTAGATGTACATTATAATCATGTTCAGAGCTTAAAAACAAAACAAAATACTAATGCACAGGCCATCACTCCAGGTTCTGACTTAATTCTTCTGGTGTATGTACACTCCCTATGTTTTACAAAAAGTGTCCCTTGAAGTTGCAACGTCTTCACCAGCACCACAAGGGCTTGGTAATGAAAACAATGATTAGGGCCACACTGACTCAAGGGGTTCTGTTTGTTTCTTCTCTTCCTTCTTTCTACATCTTTGATGACTTTCTCTAGCTGTTAAAATTAATATGGGGGCACATGCAATGTTTATTTTATTTCACAATCCCCCCCCCCAAATAAATCTGATGTCTACTTTATGTTGTCTTTTGATATGATTATTTCACCTGACTCTACAAGCCACTCCTGGGTTCCCAGCATGAGGTCATAACTAACACTTCCCCCCAAATTGGCAAAAATATTTGTATCCAAAATGTGATATGTGTCTAAAACAAGGATAAACAGAATATGAAGAATAATTGCATTTCTTTTGGGGTAAGAGAGAGGAAGGATGAAGTGGAAGGGTAAGCGAGAGGAAATGAAGGGGGAGAGAGAAGGTAATTAATGTTGATTGATGTGACAGGTACAGATTCTTTCCAATACTAAAGTATGAAGACATAAAACTTCATTTTTTGTATTCAACTGAAGTTATCTTAGCCTAAAATTAAGTTCCATTTTGGGCCCTTTTCCCACCAGGCAGGATGACTAAAATTTCAGATGATTAGGCAGTTATCAACATCCCCACTTCATGGACTTTTCCTTCGAGATTCATCTAATTTCCATTCAGCTTGAAGGAACTATCATTAATTGAGGTAGGTTTAATTTACTTGCAATACTATAACCATGCCGCTCCGCTCCAGCCAGCAGCACCAAATACTCCCATATATTTTTACACGCCCCTTTATAGAGTGAAAGACTATCCCAGATTAAGAACCATGAGACCAGCTGAAAGAGAATAGGCAAGAAAATGGTTAAAATTTCAAAAGTATTATCCTATCTTTTAGTATATGCACAGGAAAAAAGAATAAAAAATATAAAACAAAATGTTAACAGCGACTAATAAAAATATAAAACAAAATGTTAACAGCAACTAACTTTAGATTGGGAGATTATGTGTTTTTTTTAAATGATTTTTGTCATCTTGCTTGCCCATATTTGTTAAATCAACCTGATTTACTTTAAAATAAGAAACCAATTTTCAAGGCATATTTTAAAAATTAATGAAGCAAAGCAAAACTTATTGAATGATTAATTCAGCATGCAGGACAGCGGTCCCCTCTTTAGATTAGTAAGAGCACATTGGCAAGCAAAGGCTGATTCCCCCATGTGACATTCTTCGCAGTTCCACTTCACTTAAGGAACCTCTGTGACCTTGGAAAAATGATTACAACTCTAGGTCACAGGTGGAGAGTTATTAGTGATGTCTAATGGGAAACAAATTTCTTTCCTAAATCTGTCTGATTATGATCATTGTGTGTATATAATTTTCACATATTTTGTGAAAAACATGTTCAGTGGTTCAATTTAAATGCCATTAGAGAATTATACACAGTTATCAGAGTTGTAGAACAAGGATAGAGAGACTTTTCACATAAAATTAAAGTTTTATTTCTATATGAGCTATTGCATTGCTTTGGTTTAATACAGCATTTGTTCAGTATTCAGAAAGTAAAATTTAGAGACTTAAAAAAGAAACATTTCCTGCTCCCTGGAGATTGAAATCGTACTAGTGTTTATATCTCTATTACATTATAATCAAGTTCACATTAGCAAAAGCAGGCCAGGCAAGGAGTGGGAGAGGTAAGTGCCATTATAATTTTTCTAACGTATCTCCTTTTTCTTTTTTTTAAATGTTTTTATTTATTTCAGAGAGAGGAAGGGAGAGGAAGAGAGAGATAGAAACATTGATGATGAGGGAGAATCATCCATCAGCTGCCTCCTGCATGCCCTCCACTGGGGATTGAGCTTGGAACATAGGTAGTGCCCTGACTGGGAATGGAACCATGACCTCCTGGTTCAGGGGTCAATGCTTAACCACTGAACTACACTGTCTGGGCAGTGTGTATCTCTTCATAGGTCAGGAAGTAAAGATACATGAGACTGAGAGGAACTATATTGTTTCCAGGGGGATAATTTTAAAATATATTTAAATATGTAGGGATTGAACACCAACCTTGTCTGCTTACTATTGGGTCCTTCGATGACTAACATAACAGATTACATAAGCTGAATTACACTGCCTCATTAGTGAAAATAACTTTAAGATATCATTGTACAATAAAGTTGGCCATTAGAGAAACACTGGTAAACTATATTAAGACAAATTCTATCTTACTTAACATGTTTGGTCAGCATCAGTGCTGTACTCTGAACTAGCGAATAAGGAGTTAGGTATTCCTTCTGCTCTCTTCTTCTGTATGGAAAATCCCTCCATTCCTTATTCTGTTCCAGAAAGCAGGCTCAACTTCATTTTATTTTACTTTATTTAAATGTTTTTGATTTTTTTTACTGATTTCAGAGAAAGGAAGGCAGAGCAAGAGAGGGATACAAACATCAATAATGAGAGAGAATAATTGATTGGCTACCTGCTGCATGCCCCATACTGGGGATTAAGCCCATAACCCAGGTGTGAGCAGGCACAACTTAAGAACAGACCCTTTCAAAGGGTAGGTATATAAGAGAGTGATACCCAATGGAAAAGTATGTCTAGAGAAGGTCTTTTGTAATAATGAAATAAAAAGATAACACTTTGGATTTCGCTTATCAAGTACTTACCACTACAACTAGGGCTTTTAAATATAACAAGTCATTAAAACTTCATGAAAGCCCTATGAGGTAGATAGTATTACCTTTTTCTTTTTTCTTTTTGGTAATAGATAACAATAATGAGAAAATAACTGTTCTTCAAACTTGTGGTGAAAGGTAACAAGAAAGAAAACTCAGAACATCCTAACCCAATTCCTGGGTCTTATCTGGCATCTAAAGAATGAAGACAATAAAGTCATTTTGCCTGGGTTTAAATCTTGACTCTTCCATTAACAAATTATAAAACTCAGTCAAGTTACACACCATTTTCAGTCTTCTGTGCAAAAAGGAGAAATTGCTAATTCTTGCCGTGTAGTGTAATTAGTTTAGAGTGTTTAGAACTATGGCAAATTCAGCAGTGTGTATAGCATTATAAATATTAAAGTATTTGTTCTTATTACAATGCCATTTTATTTCTTTTAGGTAAGAAATGTGTAACTATTAGTGATCGCTGAGAAAAAAAAAAACAGACACTTTAATTCTCTAATACATCAGAAAAAAATGTATATGCATTTCCAGAGAAAGAAACTATGTAAGTTATAGCACTGCAACAAAATCGTGAAATAACATGGTCCGATTACAAATTAGCAGCTTAAAAATAAGACTTTCAGCCATACATAAAACTTCTATGTTTATGAGATTAGAGGCATATATGTCACCAAAGCTAATCATTTTATTCAAATTTTTATGAATTGAATGCATTGTGTGTATTTTATTTTCATGAAAAGAAATCACAACAGAGGGCTTAAAGCTCTCGATAAAATCTTCAGCACAATTACTAAGATTCTGAAAGAGTATCTGTTTCTTTCCTACATAAGCATGAACAGTTGCACTGCTGGGCCGAAAGACTGCCTTTGCCCAGAGCACTCCCAACACCTTGCTGCAATATGTTGCCCGATGGCCGCATTTATAAGAATTAGTCTGAGAAAACACAGTGGCGAGGCATTCTCTGAGTTCTGATTTGAGACATTTTTTAAGATACTGAAGAAATTGGTGTTTGGCTTTGTGGTACTCTAGGCACCAGGGGCATGCCTTGATTAAAACAACTCTTGTGCTATGTTCCCCCTACTTATTAAATTGATTTTATTTAAACTTGTTCCTGGCTGATTTGCTATATGCCACACTTTCTCCTGGGATCCATTTCTAAAAAAAAAAATCACAGTGGCGGTGATAATTTTGGATGGGTACATCTCATCAAGTCCTCACATTCTAATAAAATCCCCAAAGTTTGCATAAAACCATAGGGATAACATCCAAGTTGTATAAACGTTTTGGAATTCAGTGTTAGGGAGTTATAAAAAGCAATGGAATATTACTTGTTTTGTGATACAAATCCAAGAAAGGAGAGTCATGTGAGTCAATTAGGGAGTTTTCATTTGAATCACTGTGTCAGAATACAGAGAATTTATAACTAAATTTCTCAAAAGGAAGTATGCTTGATACACAATGGGCAGACTTTCACAACGAGAAGCGAGAGCTATTTCCTACATGTCCTAATATTTTGACAAATCTGGAAATATGCAAGGAGAAAGAAAAGAGACGACTCCAACTGCAAATGATCTTTGATTTGATTTCTTTTTAATTTAAAAAAAGAAAATGAGAATTGTGCTTCAGAGGGAGAAGTCCATGTTTGGGCATGAATTGAAGAGAAAGGGTTTAAAGAGGTCAGATAACAAATTAGTATAGAGAAGGCAAAATCTGAGACACTAGTGGTAAGAAAATCCTAGATTTAAAACTTGAGCGGATGATAGCAGTGTAGCCTTTATGTGAGTCAAGCTACAAGTTTAAGGATAAAATAGGAAAGGCAAGAAAACAAATGCCATAGTAACCACAGAACATCCTCAGAGAATTTGGTGAAAATGTTAAATAACATAACTCTTATGTTATTTATTAGAAAGCATCTGTTGTTCTCCTCCAAGTGATGAAAACAAAGCTAATGGCTCATTTTGATCTTCAAAGTGAAGGAAAAGTGGTGGATTGCTGGGAGCCGGTCCATGCTTGCTGTTTCAAGGGACCTGGCATATATGGCATACTGTTCTTAATATGTTTGCTCACCTTCTTGGCACTATGTGTTTTAACCAAGGTCTCTGAGAAAGGTTGTTTCCCCAGGTAGGGATTTTCCCCTGAAGTTAGGGAGGGAATAAAACCTCTTAACTAAGTGCCAGGCGGGTAATTAATCACTTTAACTACGAACAATCATGCTTAAGCTACATAATCTTTACTCCCTGGAATGGAGATAAGAAACGCCCTAACCTTTGTAATAGAGATTGATAGGATTGAATCAACTGGTATAAATACAGATGTAACAAGACAGAAAGAGACAGAACTTAGAACACAGAACTTAGAAGTCAGAACTCAGAAGACAGAACCTACACAGAACCTACAGACAGAAGAACTTCGCTGGAGAGAACATGGCAAAAGATCCTGGACTGAACCTGGCTACAGAAATATGGCAAGAGAACCTGACTAGAACCTGGTGACCGAACCTGGCTGGAGATCTCAGACAGAACCTGGCTGGAGAACCTAGCGAGGGAACATGGCTACAGAACCTGGCTGGAGAACCAGCAGAACCTCTCTGGAGATCCAGACCAGAACTTGGCTGGAGATCCTGGCTGGAGATCCTGGCTAGGCTGCTGATCAACTGAACACTGTCTCCGTGTCCTTCCTTCTTCGCCGACTCCGTCCACACCTTTGGGGACCCCTGGACCTGCTGGGGTTGGACCCCAGCAGTGGATTACTCTAGGTTTCAGATCTCTAGAAGTTGGTTCCAGTAAGCCGTTGATATTCACACAGTACACATTTCATTCATTCTCTAAACACACTGACCTTTTCACATTAAACATTTTTTGTTGCTATTTGCCAGCTCATAATTTTAGCATTATGCAAAGTACATATCTGCCTTGAATTATCTGCTTAGCCCTTAGAAAAGCAGGGCAACACCCTTAGAAAAGGCCAGAGAGGGTCAAGTAATGTAGGCTGAAGATGCTTCGATAAACTGGACAGTCAGACAATGGGCATTGGGAGGATTCTATTCAGCAGGACTCTTGAGTACTTTGTTATCCAAAAGCAACCTACTGTTTTGCCTGCCTTTCCTACACTGATCCTTCCAACTCCCATTTCTCCATTATTGTAACATCTAATATCTACTTGTTCCTATGGCTATTAAGTTGATTTTAAGGAAAAAATATGTAAACCAATATACAAGAAGTTGTGCTTGAGGTGTGGGCAGTAACATCCCATTTAGACAAAGCTTTATGAAGTAATTCACCAAGTGTTTATTTAGTGCCTGCTGACAAGGCCCCTGCATTAAGCACTGGGGATACAGGGATGAAAGACAAATGTTGTCTCCACAAGAAAATCACAGTTTAGAGACTGGAGTTGGGGTATAGAGACAAACAGAAAAATCAATAGTCATAATTTGATTATTGTTATAATAGTGCACCCAGGATGCTACAGAAGAGGAAGAGGAAAAATATGTCACTTAAATTTAAGAAGACAAAGGATATCTCTGAGTTGGAGACACTGGAGTTGAGTCACTTACTGTGGATCTAAAGGGAGACTTTTCTTTCAGCTCAGAAAGAACGATTTTGGATAGAGACAATTTGTGGGGGAAAGGCAATGCAGGCCAGACCTAAGAGTAATGCTGCCTTCTGCCCTTTACTAAATTGAAGAAATACCAATGGGAGAAAAGTGGATGCGTATCTCAGGCTTATCAGTGTGCTGCAATGTAAAAGTAGGTAGTTGAGTCTTTGACAAACTTTGATGAAAGAAAATCTCCACACAAATAATAGTATGGTGATTGCCAGAGGGAAGGGTGGTAAAGAGAGGTAGGAGAGGGTAAAGGGGGCATAAATGATGATGGAAGGAGACTTGACATGGGGTGTTAAGCACACAATACAATATACAGATGACAATATAATATACAGATGATGTATTGTGGAACCGTATACATGAAACATATATAATTTTTATTAACGGATGTAACTCCAATACATTCAATAAAAAAAGAAAACCTCCTCTTTGATGAGAGTGGATTATTTAATAGACAATTGGACATGGGGTGTTTGTTTTTAAAGACCTGCCAGACCCTTGGGAGATGTCTTGAAAAAAAATAGATTTTTATTTTGTTTTCCAGTGTCTTAGGGATATTATAAAATACCAGAGGCCCAGTGCACAAAATTTGTGCACTTGACGGGGGGGTGGGGGTGGTCCCTCAGCCCAGCCTGTGCCCTCATACAGTCTGGGAGCCCTTGGGGGATGTCTGACTGACGGCTTAGGCCCATTCCCTGCAGGCCTAAGCTGTCAGTCGGACATCCTTAGCACTGCCACAGAGGCGGGAGAGGCTCCCGCCACTGCCACTGCAATTGCCAGCGGTGACTCAGCTTCTGGCTGAGTGGCACTTCCCCTGTAAGTGAGCACTGACCACCAGGGGGCAGCTCCTGCATTAAGTGTCTGCTCCCTGGTGGGTCAGTGAGCATCATAGTGATGGGTCGTTCTGCCATTTGGTCAATTTGCATATTAGGCTTTTATTATATAGGATTGTTTTATAATGTGATGTGCATATATATACCCAAAAGATATTCAATACAATAGAATTAATGTTAACATTTATATAAAAATTAGTTTTTGAATTTGAATAAACTCACTCTTATAAGATTGATATCCTATGCGTTTTCAAATGCACAATTAATGACTCCTAGGTTTATCCATAGATGATGCATGGAATAACAGGCATGCCCAGGGAGGGGCAGGAAATCACTTTCTAACATCTGTGCTACTCATGTAACTGCCTGCTCGTACTTAGGCATTTGAATATGCATATGAAGAGGCCACTGCTCAAAGAAATTCTGAGTCATGAAATTCCTCTGAGGTATAATAATGCAATTTACAGTTTATGGTATTAAAGAGCAAGTAATATGCTATCTAATTACACAAAAAATTATAAGAATAAAAAAGGTATCCATCAAGACCTTCTCCTCATCAGTAAAATAATAGCTACCCTTCTCTATTTACAATAGCTACAGTGCACTGTGATAAGTGTGCCTTCATACACTCCAGGTATGCCTTGCCATAGTTTTAATTTGATGGCCTAGGTAGCAAGGCACAATTAATGACACATCTCCAATCCACATGTAACAGGCATGGCTCTGAAATGGTGATTTCTCTTGAGGTATAAAAACACATTGTCCCTTCTTTCTTATAAGCTCTACCTTATCTGAAAGCTTTAGTTTAGCTCTAGGACAATGCCAATTTATAATTCAACTAGTCTATTTCAGAAGTCCGCTCTATATACCTTTACATAGGAGATTTTTTTTCCAGGATGACTTTATCTAATTGCATTCTTTAAATTCCCCTCTTCCAATTTTCCCCCTGCCGTGAATTTATCAGTATTGGGGAATGTGGGGATTAGAAAGGGCTATCTACAGTTAGTGAGTTATCTGAAGCCTGCTAATTCTATTTTAAAGATAACACTGATCACACAGTTAGCCACCTTTATCAAACCTATGCATGCAGGTGAGAAGATAAATGATAGATATGCTCTAGATTTAAAACAGCTGCTCCACTGAGATAGGGTGATTATTTCCATATTGAAATGAACTGCTGGCCAGGGATTGTTTATCAATGGTCTTACAGTCCTTGCTGAACATTAGGCTCCTGTTCAGTGTGTGTGTGTGTGTGTGTGTGTGTGTGTGTGTGTGTGTGTGTGTGTGTGTGTGTTATTTTTGAACCTTAGGATAAATCGACAGCCTGCAATAGATCTAATTGACAGGGTGACTGTTTGCAGCTAATGATTTGTTACATCGATGGACCTTATCCTGACCTCAATTACAGACACCAGCATATACTGCAAAAGAAAGCTGCATCTAAATGTGGAGGGTAAGGTGATGAAGAATGGGTGGGGGACAAAGAGCTAAGTAGGTTTCCACCCCTAGTACTGAGGCAAAGATGCTGCTCTAAGTTTCGAAGCCAAACTTCTCTCCCTTTTCACTGTACTTGATACAGAAAACAAATATTTTTCATTGGTCTTATAAATTGTTGGCGTGGTACCACCTTACTTTGTCATTCTCATTGATAGTTACCTTCCTACAAGTGTGCTCATATAAATATGTATAGGTGTGCTCTTTTGACACTATTAGAGTAAATCAATTTCACAAACCAGAAATGCACACTATGTGCTAGGCAAGATGCTAAGTTGCAGGATACAAATATATGTAAGTCACACTTCACAACCCATAACCTCAAGGGAACAGCCAAGTAAACATATAGCTACAACATGGTGTCATAAATGAAATAACTGCTGTGGATACTGGGAACAGTGGGAGTGAAAGGAAGAAGAATCATTTTGTTTGAGGGGGTGTGGGGAAGGCTTTACAGAAAAGAAAAACCCTCATCAAATGTAAAGAACCTTTTCAGCATTTAGATAACTGGGTCTTGAACCCTTTAGAGTTATTAAAGCAAAGTTCTGGAGGGCTGCTATTCTCCAAAGACACAGGTTTTTGTTTGTTCTGCTTATGGTAAGCCATAGGTAAGTAGTTACATTTGCATTGCTAATCATCTTATTGCAAAATCTGCTGACATTTTAGCGTTGTGTATGAGCTGTGTAGGTTAGTCAATTTTTAATGACTGTTTATCTAGACTTGGGTCGAGCCAAGGGACCAGCCCTTGATTGGTGAATCTGTTAGGGAATAAGCATTTTCCACATATGAAATTTAAATATGGAGTGCTAACTTATGAGTTTTCATTAATGGCATTAATAAACAGATATGCCATGTACAAAAAAAAAAAAAGATTATCATAGTCTGTGGTACCTAGTAAGCACTCCAAATACAATGATTGAAGGAATCAATTTAGGAATAAGATTACAAATGGCAACTCTGAAATGTGCTATACATTTGTGTCAAGATAAAAACATATTTTACATTAATTTACTTTTAATTTAGAAAAGACAAAACTTTTCTTTAAAGTATTTCTCGTCCACTCTTTTAGGTTAAAGATTTCTACCTTCTTGAGGGACAAAGTATTAGGCTGTGCAAAATTAGCAGTGCAATATTCATACCACAGAAATAATCAGGCTATACCTAAAGGAGCCATATCCTAATTAGCTCAGAGCTTTAAGAATTAACGTTAGAAACATAGAAAGTTGAAAAGGCTTCTCTCCACTGGAACTGAAAATGTTATATGGCAAATGAAAATTGTTAGAAATTTGTTATAACAGACCCCACATTGTCCATATTTCTCATTTAATTTAGACCCATAAAATATCACTAGGTGGCCTTTCATAAATATGATTGTGTCAATTACAAAAATATCTTCCTGTGTAAATGGCTTCCTCTCCTAGTAGCTGATTGTGTGGCTTCACTTTGTTCTATGCTCACCACACTCCTATGGTTCCCATTACTACCCTTTGGAAGGGCAAGGTTTACCTCACATTTTAATTTTTTTATCATACAATTCTTTGTTTCCTTCAGTATTTGTTCCAGGTTAGTGTTTTCAGTAGATGATAATATCCTGCTCAAATTAATTGTATAGAACTCTGAACTTTGAACTTGCCCTGCCCTATTCCTAGCCTTCTGGGAGAAAATAGATTTGGAAAGAGAAAAAGACCAGGTCAAATAAACTTGTTTTATTAATTCTGGCTTTCTCCAAAAATGTATCTTTGCTCTTTACTATGTATCATTTTCATAATTTTTTTAAAAGAGTGACTTTAATATATATATATATAATTTCAGAGAGCAAGGGAGAGGGAAGGGAGAGGGAGATAGAAACATCAATGATGAGAGAGAATCACTGACTGGCTGCTTCCTGCATGTCCCCTACTGGGGATTAAGCCTACAACCTGGGCATGGGCCCTTGACCGGAATGGAACCCTGGACCCACAGGTCGATGCTCTATCCAGTGATCCAAACTGACTAAGGACATTATCATAATTTTATTTCATCTATTTTTGGTATTTGAATCTTTTTCCTTTTTGGAAACTCATCTATTTTTCAAAGGTTTTCATTTGTACTAATGAAAATCCAATCAATTTACTTCTAAAATGAAATTATTTTAGATTTTAATAAATTGAATAAAAATTTAACCATTTTATTTCACTCGTCTTTTTTACTCTAAGGTGCTGATAACTTCAAAAACAATTTTGGTGTTGTAATTTATTTTATTGTTTTTATATTTGGAGATAATTTAGTCTATTACAAAAATAGTCTTTTTCAAAAGGAGGGTTTTCCTCTTGTTTCTCTTATGTTTACATCCTGGGATTGTTTAGGCAATTAATAAACATTTACTGATAAACCTGTGCAGAAGGGCATGCCATTAGGCATGATATGAAAATCTTAAGGGATAATACCAAAAACCTCCTTTTTATAATTTTACTATGAAAGTATAACATTTCCTATTTCTCAAATATAGCATTTCCTAAGTTGACCTACAGATCTCTGCCATATACTTTAACTCAGCATCTGTGGAACCTCTTCCACCAAATTGTCCTTCTATTTTATTCTTCATTCTCAACCACAGAAACCCATACTTGATAGCAATTACTATGAATTCTATCTACTAACCATGTTTCAAATCTGTCCACTCCTTTTAAATGACAGACTTCCATTATCCAAGCCACTATTTTCCTGTGCTTACACTTCTGCAATGAGCGAACCAGTATTTCCACTTCAGCTTTTGTTCCTCTCTACTTCTGTGCTCTGTGAATGTACAGCACTGTTATGTCTGCCTCTCCATCCATCCATCTGTCCATCCACCCACCCATCCATCCATCCATCCATCCATCCACCCACCTATCCATTTCAGTACATTACAGGTAGAGGGTGCCAAGCCCTTTCTCTTCCAGAAGTTGATCAACACTGAATATTCAATTCCCTTTGGTTATTTACAACTATCTAGCTTCTTCTAGCCTTGAGGCTTTACACATTCTGCTACTTCTGCCTTGGATGTGTTCGTTCCATTATTCTTCACTTTCAGGTAAGCTGCAAGGGCACTGATTTTGAGAATTCTTTCTGCACCTTCTAGGCCAGCACTCTGCAATGAATATAATGTAAATCAATACTACCAGTTGCATATTTATAAGTTATAGTATAACTGCATTTTGATTTCTCTCTTTTGTGATAAAAACATAATACTTCTGAGTGGATATATACCAAATTTAAAATTATTTTTAAGTTGCATAAGGAAGGAGAGTGCTTATTAGATAGAGAGAGGTAAGGCTGCCTTTCCTATCAAGCACAATTTGGTGTTTGACTTTTTTCTTACAATGTAGCTCTTCTACTTCTTACATGAGAAAACATTACCATTTTGGACATAATAACTATACATGATTTTAAAGGGAAACTTTCCATAAGTTAAAGACCTATGACGTATTAACAATTTGGTGTCATTTGTGAATATGTTTTAAAGTTTGAAATAGTACAGTGGTTAAATATATGTTGCTTTCCTTTATAACACAACACAGAGCCATGTAATCATTCTTAAAGGCAATTCACGGTTCATTTTTCAGCACTGAGTGGTTCTTAAGAACTGGGAAGGAATTAGTCAATCAAAACAGTTTTAAAAGAGTGATTCCATTGAAGTAGAAATCAACGTGTGAACTATACCATCATTTATTACATCAGTTCAGATTTGTGGATCATTCCTATCCCTATTTCACGCTGCCCAGGCATTTCGTTCTCACCTCTATATGATCAATATTGTTTCACATTGTGAGAATTTGATTTTTGTTTCTCCCCTTGCATTTTGAACTCTCAAGTTCAAAGAATTGATCCTGTTCATCCTGGTGCCCCTAGCATCTAACACAGTATCTGGCACATAACAGGATATATTGTTCAAAGTTAACCTAATTTGGAGTATGTTTCCATGGGATATATTTTGTGATTTTGAAAATAAAACCTAAAATTAGCAGTTTCACCTGAAATTCATTGTATCTGTTTGTTATAAAAATATAATACAGTACATGCATATGGAAGCATGTATACATAATTGTTTAGCCCTACAGATTTATAATGATCTATGTTTGAGACACAATTAAAAATTTTAAAAATTTCCATTTATTTAATAAACTGAGAAAACAGTAAAGAATAGAGAGTCTCCTCATTTTCCTTTGGTTATTTTGCTTTTGTTTGATGTAAAATTTAAATGACATTTTCTTCCCTTAAAGCTGACAGACTCATAGACTGGATGACATATATCTCTGCCATGAGAGTTGAAAATTTTAGTTTATTAAATATGTATAAATTAGAGATTATTAATGATGAATATACATGTATCTTTATTATCCTATTATATTATTGGATTTGGAAAGCACATTTAAAGTGAGACATTGTCATAGTTTTGTGGTATTGCAGGATGAAATTATTAAGCTATTAACACTAATAGAAGGGAATGACTAATTCCCAGAGCTTGAATCTGACCATCAACCTACAAAATTATGTAATCCTTCTTAGGTCATGGAATATAAGATGCTGGTGTCCAGTCTCTTTCTCTTTCCCTTCCTCAAGCTCTAGTCCAAGGAGGAAAGATTCAAAATAGCTTGATATGTGAGCAATTTGTTCTGTAGCCCCTGGAGTTTTCAACCAAAGTGTTCACATATTCTTCTAACACTGGTTGCTAAAGACCAATGTGGGTTGAGAGTGTCCCCAAGTTCAAACTGTGCCCTGAGGTCCATGCCTGAGACTTGTGCAGGTACATCCCCACTGACTGTGGGGATGCGGTAGTGAATTGTTGGAGAAGCGTTTCACCACCATGACCCAAATATCCAGCCAACAAAGCCCACCAACTTAGACTGCTGACAAAAATTTTGGAAGTTTGCATGTTTTAATTGCAGGGATCTCCTTTTCTACTAAACCTTCAAATTTGTTCAAGGTCAAATCAATAGAATTTATCAGACACTGAAATCCTTTTTCTCTAAAAGGTATCATTTCCCAAAATAAATGGGAACTGGAGTCATTCATTGGGGAACTATCTAAGAAATAAGATTAGAATACTTCTGTAAATTCCACTGGTCCCCAAATATCTCCTTCAGAATTCCATAAAACTTAAAATTCATAAGAAAAATCTATCATGTCTACCTGTTAGAATCATACGATAAATTAGTTTGCCAGGTCATGGTTTCTGGGATTTAAGACTACTGCCGAGAAATCTATCCAGTGTTTCCCAAAGGGTGGTAAACAAGACAATTCCAGGCACATAGAGTACATTAAAGAGTACTGCATCATACTGTATGGATGCTTTTGCTTCTGATTACATCAAAGAGAAAGTCTCAGTGTGGAGTCTCTAGATCTTTAACAACTCTCTAACTCTGGCCATTCTCCTTTGCTGAAGAAGAGAGAAAGAAAGCCTGAGGCTCAGAGTCTTTGGCAGCCATGCTTTTTCTACGTATTAATGTTTTATATTTATGCTGCAGATATTGGAGTTTCATTTTTGGTAGTAATCATGAACTTAACTTCAAAATATATTTATTTATGTATGTGACAATAAAAAATTAAAAGAGGAGTACAGTTTCATATGGGTAGCAAAGAAAAATTATAAAGGGAGTTTAATATTGACTCAAGCTGTAAAATTCCATCCTAATCTAATATTTTCATTTTACAAAAGAAGAACTGAAAACTCGGAGAGTTAAATAATTTACACTGTATCACACCATTAGTTGAAGAGTTTAGAATCTAGGTTTCCTATTTTTCCATGAACTTATTTGAAATAAGCACTGTGCAGAAATGAATCATGAATGTGAATGTTTTAGGCAGGAAAGAATAGAGAGAAAGCAAGGGCAAGCGTAACATGAGACTCCTATGAAGGGGACCCAAAAAGCAGCTCAGGGAGAAGGCTGAGATTCTCTCTGTGACATCATTCAATAAGCAAAACTGTTAGTCAAGAAAGATCAGTGAAATGTCAAGTAACTTCAGTCAAAATAAAATCTAATAGCTGAGATGGTGGTTAATAAGTTTTAACCCTCCCAAGGCAAACCACCAAAGCATATTAATATTTTAATAAAATACTCTGAGAAGTAAAAAGCACTCAAGACCCAAGGAATGAAGTTTTAAAGAATGACACATAAGCAGTGTGTTCAGGGGCCATGCTAGTATTGTCTCCAGTGGTCGGCAAACTCATTAGTCAACAGAGCCAAATATCAACAGTACAACAATTGAAATTACTTTTGAGAGCCAAATTTTTTAAACTTAAACAATATAGGTAGGTACATTGTTATTAACTTAATTAGGGTACTCCTAAGGCTTAGGAAGAGCCACATTCAAGGGGCCAAAGAGCCGCATGTGGCTTGTGAACCGCAATTTGCCAACCACAGGTCTATACCATAACTCAACATTCTCCAAATCCCTGTTTGATGCAACCTGGGTAAGAAATTTCATACATGAATAAAGTTATAATTGGAAAAATCAGGGTGAGTTTTTGAATAAAGCTGTGATTCTAGAAGTGTATTGGCTAAAACCAGATACCTTGCTAAATCAATCATTGGGAGGTTAGAGATATTACTATCTGCCTTTTGAGAAGTGCAAATATAACTGAATAGCACAGAGTATCTGCTGGGGTAGTAGGGACATTCTCCTGGACAATGGAAGAGTCCAAAAGAATAAAAAGGGCTTTAGAAGCTTTCTACCAATTTTCTGCCAAATGCACAAAATCCTGCCCTTCCTTTGCTGATCACCCTTGATTGAGTATGGGCAGTGGAAATAGAGTTGAACTGTATGGCAGAAAAGGCAGTGATATTGACAATGGATGTGAGGGTCGGAGGTATAGAGATCTGGATTCAATACCTGGCTATACCCCCTTTCTTGCTCTTTGACTTTGACAGACATTGTCCTCCTCTGCAAAATGTTGATAACTGTGACAATGTCATTGGATCATTGTGAATATATACAGGAAACACTTAGGGAAGGCAAGAGAACTAACTAACTAAGTAACCAACTAACTAACATTAACTGGGTGCCTATAATGTGCCAGGCTCTTTAAATTCATCTTTTCTTTCTTGTGTTCTATGATGCCAATGGCCAGAGCCTAGAAAATAAAAGGTGTTCAATTAAGAGTTCCTGTCCCTTTTCCCCATATAACAAGGCACCCATTATATTGGTAGAATGCTCTAATTGTTAGCAAAATTTTTATTTTAAGCCAAACTCTGACTCTTTTTAACTTCTGCCTAATTCTGTCTTCTGGAACAACTCAAAACTAGTCCACTCCTTTTTCTATGAGAGCCCTTCAAATATCTGAAAACAATTACTGTGCTCGCTTTAGTACTCTCCTCTCCAGGATCAACACACCCACTTTTTTCAACAGTTCCTTTGGAGATAGATCTTTCTGGAAACATATTGTCCCAGTTGCCTATTAGAGACACAATCTAAGCCAGTCCTTAAATATAGGGTCTTTATCCAAACATAATAGTCCAAATGTGGTCTGAGAAAAGATGTTAAATATGTGCTGAGTGGTTTTACTAACCAATGAATTAGACTAGTGTTTTCAACCTTTTTCATCTCATGGCACACATAAACTAATCACTAAAATTCTGTGGCACACAAAAACATATATTTTTCCTATTTGCCAAATAAAAGATATAATTTTGATTCATTCACGCCACATGGCTATTGCTGTGTTGGCTGTTGTCATTTTTTTTTTATTTGACAATCTAAGGAAAAAGAGGTCAGTGCCCTGACTAAATAGTTAGGTATCGCATGATTTAACAACTCTTGTAGCACACCAGCTGAAAATCACTGAAATAGACTATCATTGTAGCTGCACTCATGCTAGCAGGACACATGATTATTGTATGAGTATATTTGGGGGTGAGGGAAGGCTGTTACACAAGACATGATTCAACAACTCAACATCAATACAGACCAGATTTGTTCTGTTTGAAAACATATTGCAGCAATTTGTTGGGAGGTTTCTCTTTCAGTTGGCCACAGAAAGAATATGAATCCTGTAATGAAGATGTAGAGGACATTAATTGGCTTAATTAGCTGTAAACTTACACTTTATTGTAAGTTCTTCAGTGAGTCTTTTCAGAATGTTCTGAGTTAAAGTTCTGCCAGCCAATGATGCATGACCCTGGGCAAGTCTGTTAACCTCTCTGGGCCTCAGTGCCCTCATCAGAAAAATGAAAGCATCCCATGATTTCACAGGGATGGTGAGAATCAATGAGAATCGCTTAATTAAAAAGACAGATTGTGGAGCAAAAGACAAATTGAAGATACTGAGGCAAAAGGTGCCTTATAAATCATGAATAGAGAAGTCAAAGGTTTTTGAGGTGCAGTTATCCCACTCAAAAGATTAAAACCCTGAGCCATTTGGGGAGCACCATGGAGTTCATTTGACACATGCTTTCTTTATTAGCACTTTCCTATACTCTAGGCCAGTGGTCAGCAAACTCATTAGTCAACAGAGCCAAATATCAACAGTATAACGATTGAAATTTCTTTTGAGAGCCAAATTTTTTAAACTTAAACTATATAGGTAGGTACATTGTTTTTAACTTAATTAGGGTCCTCCTAAGGCTTAGGAAGAGCCACACCCAAGGGGCCAAAGAGCCGCATGTGGCTCTCGAGCTGCAGTTTGCCGACCACGGATCTAGGCTTCCTCTCAGGTCACCAAAATCCACCCAGGCCTCAGACTTTTATTGCCTGTTTTTCTTTACTTCTAATCATTAACCTGGACTATCCCTTTGTAAAGGACTCAACTTCTTTCCTTTTACGGTATTCTTCTTTATTTGCATCACGTTAGTTAAGGTGTGGCTCTACTTCCTTAGGATGGATATTGGATTGCGCTAACACCTTCCCCACAACCACCTTCATGGAGAGTAACAGGTTGAGGAAGTCCCTCTGTATTCCTAGTTTACTAATAGATTTTGCCATGAATGGGTGTTACATTTTGTCAAATGCTTTTTCTGAATCTATTGATATAATCATTTTTATTGTCTTTTTTAGCCTGTTAATGTGATAGATTACATTAATTGAATTTCAGATGCAGAACCAGCCTTTCATACCTGTGATAAATTCTACTTGGTTATGATGTATAAATCTTTTCATACTATTTTTGTTTTTGACTTGCTAATATATTGTTGACAATTGTTGACATCTGTGTTCATGAAAAAATGGTCTGTAGTTTTCTTGTAATATCTTTGTCTGGTTTTGGTATTAGGGTAATATAGAATGAGTTGGGAAGTATTCCCTCTGCTTCTATACTTTGAAAGATATTGTAGAAAATTCATGTAATTTCTTCCTTAAATGTTTGATAGGATTCATCAAGGAATCCATCTGAGCCAGGTGCATTTTGTTTTGGAAAATTATTAATTTTTGACTCAATTTCTTTAGATATAGGCTGAATTAAGCATAAAACCAGCACAGTGCCTTGCACCTACCTCAACAAATAGTATGTTTTGGTATTAGTCCATGAGAACCCAAAAGGTGTAACTCTAAGAATGCCTGTAAATACTGTTTCTTATTACAGGGAATTCAGTTTCTGTATAACAAAATTCACTGGGAGAAACCCACTTAACCCAGCTCATCAAAGAACCAAAGTTGACTGAACAGTTATTCTCATTTACTTTATCTGCTCAAAGAACCAAAGTTGACTGAACGGTTATTCTCATTTACTTTGCACATCGTTTATATAAACTGATGAAAATGCAAAGTACATCTCACAGTCCAACACAGGGTGCTACCAATGTAATAATGGGAGGAAATCGGTGAGGCACAGTAAGAATTTTGGCCATTGTACTCGGAGGAAAAGTTTTAAGAAAGACATATAATCTAGCATGTAGTTCATATTTGCTTGTACTTTCCTGTTTTTCTTAAAGGACTCTTCTCAATGCTTTATTCATCTCTCATTGATTCTAGGGTGAATGCTTCCCAATGCTTCCATGTGATGATGTCTTTTAGATTATTGAAACAAACCTCACTCATTAGGTAGAGCATCTGTATTTTTTTTTTTTAGCTATTGATCGCCTCTTAATAAACAACCAAGTATTTGCCTTGCAATTTCACCTCTCTGAAAATGCAAAATCACTACCACCCAAAAGCTGAACCTCTAAAAAGCTTTGTAAAAATGCATTGTGAAGTCAACAGAACCTTGCTCAATAGGGACTGCCTTGGGAGTCAAAGAAGGAAGGAAAAAAAAACAATAGCATTAATAAAGCCAGATTTTACTAAGGTTCAACGAAGTGCCAGGAACCATGATAAAAAATTTAATTTTCAGAAACAAGTATGGCACTGAATTAATAAGAGAATTTACTTCAACATTCAAGTAGATATTTTGATTTCCATGTAGAAATTTAAAAGAAATGATTTCAAAGATGCTTATATTTACTAAAACAAATATCTTAATTTTTATCACTCTCATTATATATTTAAATAAAATATTTCATAGTTAAGTGGGTTCAAATTAGGGATCAGGATAAATAATTGCAGTGTTTCTAAATGCAACAGATTTCACATTTTATTTTTCCACTCTTGAACTTTAAATTATACTCCTTGTGATTAAAGAGAGACCTTTAAAACTGATTTGATCTTACATAAAACTGTTTGTCAAGTTTGTCTGTCCTTTTTTTAAAGGAAAATAAGATATTTTATTTAAGACAGAAAAATAAAGCTAATAAAATGAACATAAGTATGATTTTTATGAAAGGTTTTACTTAACTATATTCCAGTATGTGGATTTTAGAAGTAAATAGTATCCCATTGTCCAAATGCTTCTATTTAGTCTCTTATCATTTATTCGCTCTCTTGGAATCAAAGTCTTTGCTACTTACATATAAACGAGGTGAAGAAATAACCATTATATACCCAATTCCCCAGATCAGAGTATCTAAGAATCATGGAGTGAAGTGGGCTTGTTACCTGCATTTTTCTCTAATTAAGGTTAATGAAAGCCTATAAAATCATTATACTCAACATTTAAGCCAAATTTAAATAATACAACCCCCAGAGGTATAAAGGAACACTTTGCATCTGTTCAGTATCCTAATAAATTCATTTCTAATTTAAGTACATTTGCAACAAGGGCATTGTTTTCTGGAAATGCATTACAATTTAGGGACTTAAAAAACTTCTATTAAGCAATTTTACTTTTATTAATATTCTCCTAGAAACATATATGGTTATAATAATTTGACTTAATCCTAGAAAAATGTAACTAATTAATATTTACATATATAAGTATATATGGTCACTAATTTATATTTATATTGCATGCATGTATATTTATATATGTTAAAATTATAAATGATATTGATATATTTCTTATAACTATCTTATCCAATGCTTCCTCAAATATTTATTTTCTAATAGATGTACATATTTTTTAGGTACTACTGAATTTGTTATATATTTAATATTTTTAATAAAGAGAGAAATTGTTGAATACACTTTAATATTTCTTTTCAATGGTTAAGAATAAAGTCCTTTTAAAATATATTTATATAACTGCCAAATCAATAATATAGACATTTAATTTTTTTATTGTTATCAATTTCAGAGACAGGATGGGAGAGGGAGAGATAGAAACATCAATGCTGAATCATTGATCAGCTGGCTCTAGCACATTCCACATTGGGGATTGAGCCTGCAACTCAGACATGTGCCCTGACTGGGAATGAACCTAGATCTCCTGGTTCTAGGTTCATGGGTTGATGCTCCAGCACTGAGTACCACTGGCTGGACTGTTTTTATTGATTTAAAGAGCGGGAAACATTGATGAGAATCATTGGTTGGCTACTGCCAGAAGTCGGTCCACCCTCGCTGCTTGACACAGACGTTGCAGGGAAGAAACATCTGCACAGCTTATGTTTCAAGGGACCTGGCATATATGGCATGTGTTTGCTCCCCCTCTTAGCGCTATGTGTTTTAAACAGGACCACCTCCCCAAGAAAGGTTGTTTCCCCAGGTTAGGGATTAATAGGGCTAAGGAAGAGAATAAATCAGTAAATCCCCCTAGTGTTACAGAAATACCGTGTACTACTTATGAAGAACTTGGACTAAGACTGTTGGCAATAAATTTGGGACTTGTTGGGCCCACATCCCCAGGGGTCTGCCCACCAGGGAAAGCACCAAAGCCTATACCCCTGGAGATCCACCGACACAGGGCAGTCCCTTGGAAGGCAAGCAGCGAGGCTGGAAGGACATAACCTTTACTGGGTAGGAGAATCTCCTTCAGTCACTTCCTTGTAGCCTATCAGTAGAGCAGTGACCTTGGAATAGCCCTTATAATGGAACACAGAGATAAACCTAGACAAGATTAAAATCAACAGAACTAGATAGAGACAGGATTTTTGGCTAAGGTCAGATAAGAAACAAGGAACTGTAGAACGTTACCCAAAACATACCATGATGTAATTATAGAGGCATGCTTATGGGATCAAATAGTATAAATATAGATGTAACAGGACAATGAAAGGGAGAGCCTCCCTATGCTGATCAACTGAACGCTGCCTTCATATCATTCCTTCTTCGCCGACTCCGTCCACAGCTTGGGGAACCCCTGAACCTGCTGGGGCTGGATCCCAACAGGCTACCTTTTGCACACTCTACACTGGGTATTGAGCCCCCAACCCTGGCATGTGCCCTGACCAGGAATCCAACCATGACCTCCTGATTTGCGCTCAACCACTGATCCATGCTGACTGGGCAACACTTCATCCTTTGGTTTATCATGTAGGATTGCTAAAGAGCATCAGAATTTTTAATCAATGTATATTTTCAGATGAAATGGTATTTAACCTCTAAGGAAAAATATATTTCCCTAGGATAAGTGTAAATTGCATAGCTTTTTCAAATGTAACACAAGTTCTATGATTAGATTTAGTACAAAAAATAAACAAGTTTCAATTTAAAAACCAGCTGTAAATACATACATACAAAATTGCATATGTATTTGTCTAACAGTCTTAGGAACAACTTTCAGAAAGCTCTGAAAATTCCATTTAACTCAGAATGTCTGCTTTGGCCCAACAGACATATTTAAATAGTATTCTCTCTACTTCCTTTTTAATATTCTCCAGCACACCTAGCTAAAATTTTGTCATCTAAATACAGCAAATATGTTCTACTTCAGCACAAATGTAGCTGTACATGAAATTCCGACAAAATAAGAGGAATTACATATAAATTGGAATACCCTATCTACTCCCATGCTGTTTACCTGACTGATGTTTTTCTTTAAGGTGAAGTTTCTTTGAACATATTGAAGATTAGTTCTAAGGATTTTGAATGTTAATCTTCATAGTCCTTTCTTGACATCTGTTCCAATTGGTGACTATTGTGCTCAATGAGTAATTAGTAAGAGAATGCAGATACTTGAAATAGGAATCTTATTTCCTTGCCAGCCATTTAACGGAGTTATGAATGTCCCACTTATTTATCTCACAAAGCTATTCAGGAAAAATTTAAATTCAGGCTTGTTCTCCCAATGAAAATGTGTACACAGCTGAAAGAGACATGCTGTATTAGAAAATGTTGCACTTACATTATCTACATTATCTTTTATGTGTGAGAATATAATACATGTGGACCCACCTTATTATGCCACAGATCTTTCATTTAAATGGTGGTTTCCTCTCCGATTTTTAATGACTCTAAAATATGACAACCTTTCTCATCCTGCTTTCTTTCTATCTCTCCAACAAAATCTCTCCCACACAAGTCATTCCCTCTGGTATTTAATGAGCTAAAAACAGTCACAGATAGGCAGTGGTAACTGGTATTTACACAAACTATTCAGTACATCATTTTCCAACCCAAAGGAATGAAGTATTTTGTAAATTACCTATTTTCTTTTAAATATAAATTCTCCAAGATAGGGTTTTGCTAAATCATGCTATGCAGCATAAAGCTTAGCCCAGGCATAGATATAAATGTGAGCAAGGAGGATAAGGGAAACAAACACACAAATATAAAACCACCCCCTTATGCAGTTGGATTTAATTCTAGTCAGATGCTTTGATGTGGGTGAAATGGAAATATTTCAGAATTTTATATGAAAGCTGACTGGCTGCTCATCCTTACTGAAAACAGCTAAGGGGTAGGCAAAAGCGAGGTTACTTGTTGCAACTTGAAACTCATTATTGTTATGTACCATCCCTGATTTTACTGTAAGAAAACCATGCTAATGAAGCCAAGGTCTTAGGTGACAGTGAGCCAATCAGCATCATACAGTCTCTGAGTTACAGCTTTATCTGCTTTCTTTGAAAGATCTATCCTTAGAAGAGAAACTATGTGTGAGTATGAAATAGTGTCTGTCTATTACCAGCACTGGAAAAGCAATGCAAATTCTATGTCTTATAGAGAATGATTGAAAATCAACATTGTCTCATTACAGTAATATAAAATAATCTAAAATTTCCAACATGAAAGAGAAAGGAGTGGGAAAGGATATTACTACCTAAAGATAAAATTAGTATCTGATTAGTACCGTGACTCTCCTAGTTTTCCTCTCTCCTACAATTCAGAACAAAGACAGACTTGCTAGATGGCATGCAGTACACCCTGGCAGAATCTTGATCAGTCTTAGGGCAACAGTAACTGCTCTAAACTCAGAGTGCCAGTCACCATGGCAGTGCTACTAGTACTCTTGTTCTCTCTCTGGTTGTGTCTTGGTATCTCTTCTCTCTGCCTACAGACATGGCCCCTGCTGGCCAGAAGAGCACTACTATCAGATACAAGCAAGCAGATCTATCACTATGCATTGGGACACCACTATTCGCTCGCAAAGAAGAGACAGGAGACAACTGTACCCGCATAAAGGAGAGGTCCCGGTTGTGCTCGATGCTGGTTATCTCCAGGTTGCCCATGACTACCTCACAGTTCTCATAGTACTTGCGCAAGGCTCGATACTGCTGCTCCAGGTCAGAGAGAGAGCTCAGCTTATTCTCTGTTCCTGCACACACTGCCAAGACAAGAAGATACACGGGGAGTTATATAACCTTCATATGACAAGTACATATCATCTCCCTCAACTCTGTATTCCACACACTACCACAATGCCCCCAATTAAAATATTAAAATGTCATTAAGACCCATAACCCACACACTGATATCTGTACTTTTATCTTTCCAGCTTTATTGAGACATAACATTGTGTAAGTATAACGTGTACAGCATGTTGATTTGATACATTTATAGATATTTGCAAATTTATTATCAATAGCTAGCTAACACCCCATCACCTCACACAGTTACTATACCTTTTTTGTGGTGAGAACATTTAAAATTTACTCTTAGCAACTTTCAAGTAGGTAATATGATGTTGTTATTTATAATCACCATGCTGCACATTAGATGCCCAGAACAGATTCATCTTATAACTGAAGTGTATACTCTAACAAACACCCCATATCTCCTACCCCAAAGCCCCTGGAAACCACCATTCTTCTTTCTGTTTTTATGAATCAGCTTTCTTTTATTCCACATATAAGTAATATTACATATTTTCATCTATAAGTTGCATGTGTTAATGACAGAGAGTAAGAAGCCATAGGTTCCATAGAAACATGTAGCAAGGAGATAAATTTAAATAATCACACATTTAAATGAGCACATAAATCATGTAAATACATTTAATTTCATTTAAACAAGAATTTCTTTTGAACTTATAATTCACCCTATTTTCTATCAGGGTTCATTCTGCATATGAAAATAAATGAAAATCAAAAGATGATGAAAATAACATTTTTTTTCAATCTTAATTTATGTTTATTGTTGAAAGTATTATAGATGTCTCCTTTTTTTTTTTTTTCCATTGAACCACTCAAGTCCCAACCCACCCCTCCCAGGCCTACACCACACTATTATCTGTGACCATGGGCTACGATATTCCCTATTGCAAAATAAGCTGAATATAATTTTTACATAATTAACACTTGGGTTTTTAAATCCTAAAAATACTACCTTTTAAAATACAAATAATAAATACTTGGATTGAAACATTTATAAGAATATACTACAAAAAAGATTGTATAATAAAATTTAACCTTTTTATATAAACAGGGTCATTACTACATATATTCATCAATGTGCTGAGATATAATGGACTGTTAATAAATGATCTTTGTTTGCCATATTTGGGGGCACGGTTATTGAATCTGTTCAAATGTGAGTACATGAGTGTACAAACGTGTGCTTCTTGGTTGTGTGTGTGTTGATATCTTTTCTGTCCTCTAGAAGTCAGAGTTTTAGTGATGGCTTTAGTTCTCATGGCTTATATACTTGCCTGAACAAAATCTATACCATTAAATGTGCCAATTTGAATATTTAATGAAGTGAAAAACTCTATTATGGATCTTATAATAATATATAAAGTTTAAAAAATAGATAGTGAATAAATATTCTTTGAGTAAGTTACATAATACCAGAGGCCTGGTGCACAGATTCGTGAACCGGTGGGGTCCCTCAGTGTGGCTTGCGGGGACTGGGCCAAAACCAGTGGTCCAATACTGCCTGCCACTCCTGCCTGTTGCTCCCGCTCATGCTGGCCCCGCTTGCTCCCAGTCAGTCCTGATTGGGAGAGGCTCGATCTGCTGCAGCAGCACTCTCCAGCCATGAGCCCTGCGTCGGGCACCCTTTGGTCAGCTGAGTGGCGTTCCCACTGTGGGAGCACACTGACCACCAGGGGGCAGCTCCTATGTTGAGCGTCTGCCCCCTGGTGTTCAGGGCACAACATAGTGACTGGTCGAACAGTCATTCAGTCACTTAGGCTTTTATAGTTAGACTAGAGGCCTGGTGTACAAAAATTTGTGCACTTGGGGGGGAAAGGGGGTCCCTCAGTCCGGCCTGTGCCCTCTCACAGTCTGGGACCCCTCAGGGGATGACCACCTGCTGGCTTAGGCCCACTCCCCAGGGGATTGGGCCTAAGATGGCAATCAGACATCCCTCTGGCAGTCCTATAGCCCTAGGGGGATATCCACTTGCCAGCGGGGAGCAGGCCTAAACTGCAGTCAGACATCCTTAGCGCTGCTGAGGAGGCAGGAGAGGCTCCCACAACCACCACTATACTGGCAGCCATCACCCTGGCTTGTGGCTAAGCAGAGCTTTTCCCATGTGAGAGCGCCCTGACCACCAGAGAGCAACTCTTGCATTGAGCGTCTGCCCACTGGTGGTCAGTGTGGGTCATAGTGACCGGTCATTCCTAGTCTTTCTGTTGTTAGGGTCAGTTTGCATATTACCCTTTTACTATATAGGACAGAGGCCTGGTGCACAGGTGGGGGGTGGCTGGTTTGTCCTGAAGGGTGTCCCGGATCAGGGTGGGGGTCCCGCTTGGGTGCCTGGCCTGCCTGGATGAGGGGATGATGGCTGTTTGCAGCTGGTCACACCCCCTTCAGGGTGAGGTTCCCCACTGGGGTGCCTGGCCAGTCTGGGTAAGGGGCTGAGGGCTGTTTTCAGGCTGGCGGGTGACTGAAGCTCCCAACCTCTCCTTTTTTTCTTTTAGTCTGGGATTTATTTACCTTCTATTGCTGTCACTGGAGCTGACAGCCAGCTTTAGCTCTGAGGCTTGGCTCCAGCTCTGAGACCTCAGGTGCTGAAAGCAGGTATCTGGGTTTGTTTGGCTTCTATAATTGAAACACTGTTGCAGCTCTAGCTCTAAGGCCCGGCTGGCTGAAAGCAGGTTTCTGGGGTTTGTTTAGCTCCTATAATTGCAATATTGTTTCTTAGAGTCTAAGCTCAGAGCCCAGCAGCAGCAGGCGGGGAACCTTGGCTTCCTCCTTCACTGGGGCAAGCAAGCCTCCTGTTCGCTTCAGCTGCCTGGCTGCTGGCCACCATCTTGGCTGGCAGTTAATTTGCATGTCTCACTGATTAGCCAATGGGAAGGGTAGCGAAGTTACGGTTAATTACCATGTTTCTCTATTATTAGATAGGATGATGATAGATAGATAGATAGATAGATAGATAGATGATAGATAGATAGATAGATATAAATAGATATAGATAGATAGAAATAGATATAGATATATAGATATAGATATAGATATATAGATAGATATAGATATACAAAATTTAAGGCAAGATATAACGTGTAAACTTTGAAGACACTGGAAACAGAACCTGGTTATCATGTCATATACATATTTGTGTGCCATGTACACAGAAATGACAAAATAGTCATGATCCTATGTGGTGTTCAATGGAATGGGATTTAGTACAGAAGGAAAAAAATTCTAGGTGTCTATATTTTAATAATTAGGGCCACCTTAAAGCCTGCTTTGCCTATCGACACATTTAAAATAACAAAAGTTAGATCCAAAATTCGGAAAGTAATGTAGACCTTTAATCACATTATAAGCACATTATAAAAACAAAACACAACCTTCTCTTGTTTGGATTTCTAAAACGCACCAAACAGTACATTTTCTAGAAGTACTCTTTTAATAGTAGAACTGGGTCCCTCTAAAGGATTTATTGAAGTCCTAACCCCTGGTACTTGTGAATGTGACCTTATTTTGAAATAGGGCCTTTGTAGATGTAATCAAGTTAAATGATGATATTAGGGTGGGCCCTAATCCAATATGATTCATGTCATTCTAAGAAGAGCAAAACACAATGTGAATACATAGGGAGAAAGCCATGAGGCCACAGAAGCAAAGATGGGGGTGATGCAGCTACAACTTAAGAATGCCAAGAATTCATGGTCATCACCAGAAGCAAGGTAAAGGCAAAGACAGATTCCACCAGGAGTCTCAGAGGGAGCAAGACCCTCCTGCTACCTTGCTATTGGACTACTGAAACTGTGAAAGAATAAATGACTTGTTTTACGCCACTTAAATTATAATCCATGATTTTCATTTTATTGCTCTCAGCACTTTGTTATAGTAGTCCTAGAAAACAAATACATAATCTTTAGACTATTTCTCATTGAAACCTCACGTTTAAAGAAATTGTAAAGATCACCTCTTCTCTCCAGGGTCCTATAGCTTATCACCTTCTAGCCATTCTCCCTTTCTCCCTTCTGAACGCCAAGTCCCTCATACAGCATGATGGGATTCATTTATTGTTTTTGGGAAAGTTGTTTTTGTAGAGTGATAAGGATAGATGAAAAGACATCTAGAATCCTCAACATCCATTCTCCTCTTCCTTCACAGTAACAGGCTTAACAATATTAGCCATGCATGTTGCCAACCCAAATACAGATTACATTTCTCTGCTCATTTTGGAGGTAAGATTAGCAAGGGACTACGTTAGGACATATTCTATAATGCCTTCCTAGAACTTTATTTAAAACTTGGTTGGAGCCTGACAATGCCTCCTTTCTTCTGCACGTCTTTCTCCAATCTGCTGGCTGAATTAGAAACGTGGAAGCTTAAACATGAACCATCACCTTGGACCACAAGGATGAGAGATACGCCTTACAGCATGGGTGGGGAACATCTCTTCTGCCAAGGGCCATTTGGATAATTATAACATCATTCACTTCATATAAATGTATGTTGTTATGAAAAAAGTGCCCTGATTTATTGAATTTTGAGTCCTACCTGCAATACCTTGGCATGGTCACACCAAATGACTTCTTGGGCTTTTATAGGATTTGGGCCAGACATTCCCCACTGCTGCCTTAGAGAGACGGAGAAATGAGCTAAAAATAATCAGGGTTTTCATACAGTGGAGATTTTACATTGTTTTATTATCATTAACATCAGGATAATGGTGAAATTTGTCCTAGCTGCTGCAATAGTATACAAAGAAATGATTAAAGTCTAATTACATTCTATTGTTTTGACCTTAAGTAATGTTAGCAATTCTGTCTGGTTGTTCCACTGAATTTATTCAAATCATAATGAAACAAAAATCATTCCTGATCATCTGAACATTTTACTGGTTCTGTGGAAGTTTACATTGTTACTAAAACCAACAAACACCAAAAAATGAATTTCTATTGATAACTACAATAATATCCAACACATGGAAGAGAACAAGAAACAACTGATTTGTGTACATGATCTTTGTGATCAAGATCGAAATCCAGCTTTTTCCCCCCCCAATTCATTCTAGAGACCAAGAAACATAATAATCCATGATTTTCATTTTATTACTCTCAGTAAATTTATAACAAAATATTTATAAACTTGTTAAATGACTGTTGAAAAAAGCTACTATTATATAGTTCACAAAATATAGATTTTAATTATTTCAAATTTATCTGAGGACAAGCTTATATTTAAATGCAATTACTGATGGGAGTAATTAAGCATCACTTAATTAACTTGCTGTGCCATTTCTAAACTATATACAATGACACATTGCAATTAATGTACAACCTGTGTTCTACAAGTTTCTTTCAATTGGAAATAAAACCCTCACTTTAATATTAATATATTTAAAAATCAACTGAATGAAAAAGTTTCTAAAATATTTAGTGTATTCCTTTCTACAGAATGTTAAACAAATTTTGAGAGAAACATCTATTAATATAATAATAATGTATTTTTGCATGTGTCTCACCCTGCATATATGAGGTACTTAATAAATTATTATTAATTTGTATTACAAAAATATGTTTATATAAGAAATCCTCAAAGTCTGTAAACTCTTTGAAGACAGATGTAATATTTTAATTATTTTGAATGTGTTGAGCTATAAAGCACACAGTGCTATGCAAGAAATTACCTTTTCATAATATCCATTTAATTGCTATAAAACAATTATAACTCATATTCAGATAATAACCCTCAATTCAGAACAGTATCCATTGTTCAATCAATGATCAGTTGTGTTTTGTATATACAATATAATAAATATTTTTCAACAACAAAATAATCCTCCAATAAACAGAAAATCTGATTTATCAGAATAGTCTATTTTCCAAACATTTTGGTTATTGGAACTTTCACTACACACAGTTCCATTTTGGAAATATTTTTGTCTTAGTGAGAATCTCCTTTATATTTGTTTGACTGAAGCTACATAACCAGTTATATTCCTCTAAACTTTTATCTTGAAAGACAGACTTGATTTTAAAATAACTAGCTTGGATAGATGCATAAAAACTGTTTGTATGTGTCTTCATGTTGCCTTCACTGAATGCCTCACAACTTCCATTTGTCAATCGATTTTACAATCAAGCAATGTATACAAGACAATGCTAAAGCCATCAAGTTTCATTGATTTCACACAGCTGTTTATCAAACAGAATTGAAAATTCATTTCACCAGCCAAAACAAGTTTAACAAAATTCAGCCCCCTTTGCCAACACTATTATAAAGTCCTTAAACTATAGGCTTACAACAGTTCAAGCTTCAAATGTCTTGAATTTGCATATGCTCCTTAGAGTTTTCATCCAACTGTAACTCCAGGAGTAAAGCTATATATGAGGCCTTGATAAAATTTCCAATTATTGTATTTGGTCTGATTCCATTGTAAATGTAGCTATAGTGGCAAACATGGCTTTTTATTCTTCTTAACTTACAATTTACACCCAACAGTGAGTGAATTACATAATCTTCATTCAGTTTAAAAAAATAAGACTATAATTAGGATTTTGAAGCAATATAAAAAGGTTGATTAACAAAATTATTCACTCGGTTCATGAGGAAAACATATTAGAAGCAAAATGAAAAAAAAAAAAACAAAAACGTTAACAATATCTATATTAATACTAAAACTCAGTTGCTTCCAGGCTTGTTATGACTATGGAAACCAGTATTCCATTTGCTAACACAAGAAAGACAAGAAGATAAATAATATATATAATTAAATAAAATGTTTCCCTAACTTTCCAACTTAATGCTTACATGAGCTATGTATTAAGAAACAAATAATTATTTATCATCTACTGTTGAACTAGTGTCATGACTGAATGTATATTAATAAAAATGCCATGGTCTTTTGTAAGAGCTCATGCAGTTTTAACACTAGAAAGACTGAAATTTAGTATATACCTATATTGCCCAAAAGCAGTCAAAATGACTGCATTGTGAAAGAATAATATCGGAGCACTCTTCACTTATGTTCCTTAGCTTTTCCAATAACTCACTTCTATTCGACATTTCTTTCATGAATTTAGGGCGCAAAAGAAATAAAATAAACAACTTATTAGAACAAGTATCACTGCATAAAGATTCGAATAACAAGTACTAATTTAGATTATTGAGCAACTGCAACTTATCAAGTATCGACAATTTATCATGTACTTGTATGTTATCATGTGACAGTAATCGAAAAAAAATGAAAACTGTTATTTCAATACAGAGACGAAATGGTCATATAAGAAATTTACTCAATTCAATAATAAGAGTTAAAATGTCCCAAGCAGTCAAAATGACTGCTTTTGGGCAATATAAGTATAACACATATATATATATACCGGAAATGAAGGAGGGGGAGATAACTACAATTATTAATAAACGCATTTATATGTTGTACAAAAAGTCACAAAATTCTAAGACATTGTGTCCTTATATACATAATTGTTTTTCTAATTGAAATTAAAAAGCAGTCAAAATGACTTCCTTGGGCAATCTAGTGTTAAAAGGCACATAAGAAGGAAACTATACACAAACTATGTGCATATTGTGTGTTCATCATTCATAGACTGCCTGCATCAAAATATTTAGTAACCACCCTGGACGGTAAGGCTGAATGCATAGAGCATCAACCCATGCACTGAAGCGTGGTGGGTTTGATTCCCAGTCAAGGGCACATCCCTGGGTTGCAGAGTCCATCCCAGGCCCTGGTCTGTGTGTGCATAGCAGGCAAACAATTGATGTGTCTCTCTACCATTGAGCTCTCTCTCTCTCTCTCTCTCTCTCTCTCTCTCTCTCTCTCTCTCTCTCTCTCTCCTCTCTCCCCATCTCTCCTTCTCCTTTCCACTCTCTATAAAAATTAATGGAAAAAATATCTTCAGTGAGGATAACAAAAAATGTAGTAACCTGCTAAAAATTACCTAAATTTTCTATCTGATTTAACACTAGTAAGTACTTACTCTTAAACAAATGTTAGCATTAAACTAGTAAACCTAAAAATATAAAATATTTAAATAGAATGTGAGAAATAGCAACCATTTTCAATGACTGTTATTGAGTGCTACTACAGTTACATGGACATGGCAAGATTTGGCAACTCTGTGTTCAAAATGCCTCTGAAATGGGGCCAAACTTACCACTTCCACCACAACAGTTACTCAATCCAAGCTACCCCCAGCTCTCTCTCCAATGGACTCCAACGGACCCTCCTAACTGACTTCCTGGAATTCCTTTTCTCCCTGTTAATGAGTTCCTCACACAGAAACCAGGATGATCTTTTTAAAAACATAAATCATTCACATTACTTCCTGATTAAAAACATTCTTTGGCTTCTAATCACACTTACTATAAAATCCAAACCTTGCACCATACCCTGTAAGAATGTATATTCAGATCTTTGCTCACTCTTTCAAAAAAGCCTTCTCTGACCACATTATCTAAATAGGTATGAGGTGCCCATACACCATGCTCTGTCTTCTTTGCCCTTATTTTGGTTTTTACTGCTTTATGAAATTACATTAAACATGTGCTTGTTTATTTGTTTATTATGTGTCTCTATATTAGGATTGAAGCTCCACAGTTAGCACCTAGAAGAGCTGACACACAGTATACTCTCAGTCAATATTTATTGAAAAAATAAAAGGACTTTGGAGTCATTGAGAACCATAAATAAACCAGAATCAAATACTGATTCCTCCATTTTCATTATATATAATTGATTTTAGAGAGGAAGGGGGGAGAGAGCGAGAGAGAGAGAGAGAGAGAGAGAAACATCAATGATGAGAGCGAATCACTGATTGGCTGCCTCTTGCATGCTCCCTACTAGGAAATGAGCCCGCAACCCAGGCATGTGCCCTGACCACCGGGATCAAACCATGACCTCCTGGTTTATGGGTCTATGCTCAACCACTGAGCAACACTGGCTAGGCTGATTCCTCCACTTTCAAAAGCTGATTGAACTTGAACAACTCACTTCACCACTTGGAGTCTCAGTGTCTGTATCTACAAAGTGGGATTTTGTGTTGAGTGTTCTTAACAATAACCCAGCTATAGAGGTTAAAAACACAGGACCTAAAGCTCAACGCCCAGCATTAAAATCTAGCCCAATCGCTGACCTGCAATGTGATAGTGTATTCTTTGAATCTTTATCTTTTACCATTGTTTTTATTGACCCCCAAAAATAACAAGACAGGATATTAAGTAAAACATTTTCTAAATGATTCTTGAGCCAAATGAAAAGGGCATTTGGCATCATAGATCTTCACTAATAGATTTGTAGCTAGAGAAGACACTGGCATTCTATACCACAGACTGAGAGCTAGTGTATAGACTATATACTGCTATGTGCTGGTCCATTTAAAATCCAATTGATCTCTATTTTACCTCTTTTCTTTATTTATGCTAGTCTCTAGATGTCCTCAAAGTTGCTTAAATTGCTAAACTATATTGAAATGGAGAGCAAGCTCATCACTGGAGATTATAAAAATATGATAGATTTAAAAATTATACATGACTGTCTTCATTTACAAATGATATGCTTTGTGAGTAGTCCCCTCTAATCTAGCTTTCCCATATAATAGGCTATTCTTGTAATTATTTTATCATTTTGTATTTCAAAGATTAGCTTAGTAAAATTAAAATAACTGCAGATAAATTTAAAAGACCATTAAAACTGACTTGTAACTACTCACATATAAATTTTCATTCCTGCTACTAGCTTCCTGTCTTTACATATTTTATTGGATTTATTTCTTAAAGTATGTCTCCTAAAATCCCTATGATGAAAGCTTAAAATCATAATAGAAACACTTCACAGATTTAGAAATTATATGTCTGTCATCTACCCTTGGAAGAAATAATATATCCCCCTTACCCACTATCGCCACAATTCCCTCCCTGCAGGTTTTGTTTTCTTCTTTAATCATCTTTCGCACCCCCTTCCCCTCCCAAACACAGAGAGCAGTTCTTATTTACTTTGTAGTATTTTGTTTATTGTGAATGTGCTAGGTCCTTAACTTTAATGTAGGTACTGGACTTGACAAGCAATTAAAGCAAACAATTTCCACTCATCAAGGCTGCCAAATTAGCCATCCGCCATCTGCCCCATCATCTGGCCCTCCTTGAAGTCTTGCTGTGAATCTGGACACACTCACTCAGAATAAGGGGGACCGTGCAAACCTTCAAACTGGTGAAATGCCACTGGGAGCTGAGTGTGTAAACATTAGCAGCCATCTTTCTTCTCTAGATTAGCATGCCTCCAACCATCCCCTTGTGCACGATCAAAACCAGCCTGCCCGAGATGCCTTACCACTGCGAGACCTTTGCCACGCGCTGCTGCAACCGAGGTGGCAGTTTGTGGCATATTTTCCCCCCATTAGAAGTATTTAAAGGAAGAAATTAGACTAGATGTTCTTAATGCGATGCTGGTTGTTACATATCAAGTCTGGTTTCCTAAACAATAAATATGTAAATTAAAAGCACCATGGCCTTTCTACTGCCTTGGTTTGAAGATGAAGCATCCTTTTTTATTCTTTCCATCAGCAAACGTTCATTTGGCTGATAACACGCAATATGATGAGTGCTTCCTAGGGACATTCAAACAAACTATATCAAAACTGAGAAACAGCAAGTGGAAGTGGGCCTGTTGTCACCCACATGCTCTTTTTCAAGGGTCCTCTTTCCTTAAGGCGTTCTCCAACCTAAGGCTGCTCTGGGGTGAGGGTGCCCTGGCGCAGATTCAGTAAGATGCCAGTCTTCTGGGTGAAATAAGGTCATGCGAGGTGGGGCACATGGTTTGGCCATCTGACTGTAGGCTGCATTTCCCCCCCATATGTCCCCTAGTTCTTAGCCTTTTTGCAGGGATTAACCTATGAAACGGTAAGCAGAGGCCTTGGTCCACTGTCCAGGACCAGTCATCCAAACTGGCTCATTCAAGGTAAAGTTGTGTCTCAATAACTAAAAATCTCTTCAAATTAAAAAAACAAACCAAAAAACAACAACAACGCGTGCTATTGCTAGACTTGGGGTATGAGGAAAGGGTGCAGGGGACAATGTTTTGACTGAAGATCCTTTACTGTATCTTCAGTTAATGTGCATGTAAATCCTAATCTGAGACCACCCTCAAATAAGATTGTTGGAAGTTTTTATTTGGAATTCTTTGTCACATAATCTTCTTGGATAACAAAAACAAACAAAACACTCATCTAATAGTGATATAGAGGATGTAATAAAATATGTCAGGTTGTAATTTATTTTAAATGGTTTTCTCATAATGCAAAGTCTGTTATTCTGGAGATCAGATTCTATAATCTCTAGTAGTTTGGTCCCCTTAAAAAATTTAGATGAACTGGAGCTGTGGGTATTTACTTTCACAATATCATCAACTGTAAATTGTAATTAGGTGTTTGATAAGAGACAGGAATCTCTAGGTTAATCTCTGCCACTCATTCATTCTTTCTGTCATGCATTTATTCAACAAAAGTTAATTGGGTAACCACAATATGTGTGGCTTCAGGCTAGGTGTGAAAGAAACAATAAATAAGATCCATGTCTCAAATTTAAAATATTTTCTGATAAAAATCTTATAAATAATAACAGTAGACAAATTTAGTTAAGCTGCTAGTAAAGATAACTTTTCCTGACTTTGAATCATGTCAATAAACAAGATTCACAATGTCAAAATTCATCTTATCTGCAATAAAATACAAATCAGAAAAGATATGTCGCTGTGTGTAATACAAGATGGACATCACTTGTGAGAAGCAATTTTCCAGGAGGCCTTTCTCTGTAACAGTAGTAAATGATGTTACAAATATATCCAGCATCATCTGTGTCTGAAGAAATACCACACCTTACAAATGCTCTGTTCCGTTGTCCAGGTTTGTTCTTATCTCTGACTGGGTCTCATTCACTAGTCAAGAAGACAAAAGGAAATTTGTCTGATAGACAGGTAGATTTATTTTTCATAACCATATGTTCCATTGTATACTTAACTGTATGACTCAACATGAGTTTTCTCTTTGGATTTCTTTCTTTCATTTTATTTAAATCAGATATAAGATATTATAGTTTTGAGATATTGCCAAGATAAGCCACTACTAATCTGACCAGCAACTTCCCTACTCATTCCACAATCTTAAGGGTTAGTTAATGGGACATCTGATAATACTTGGACAGTCACTTAATTTGTACTCATCCCCTTTTCTCATTTTCTATTCCATATTGAATAAAGAAAAGAGGTGCAAAGGTAGCCAGTTACTCAGATAAAAATCTAGTCAGCCTACCCCTCTCTTTTCTAAAACCACTAATCTAAGTCACATACAATTCCCATAAGCTCTATCCTTAAAATGTCTAAGGGACCTTCCGGGCATTCTGTCAGCCACATCTGACTAATATACCTGTACTTCAAGTTGCCACAGCTTCTATATGATATTGCAATATGCTTCCATCTGATGTTTCTGCCTGCCTTCTTGTCTTCTTAGTCTATTGTATATCAAATATATTTATATGCTTTAACCCTTAATCCAAATCACTTATCTCCTTTGTCCAAATATCCCCCAATGGTTTCTTATGTTAATCAGAATGTGAAAGTCTTTATGTTGATTTATAAGAACCTCATGCAGCCCTGCTCCTTTCCTGATGTCATTCCCCATGATGTCTGACCACAGGACAATCTTGCTTATTGTTGAACATCTCTATAAGTTTCCAAATATTTATTATCAATATATGAATTTGTCTCATGGAAGACAGACTGGCATTGGTCTGTGTATGGTACTCTGAATGGTGCTTTTCTAAATCATTACACTTTATACTTATCACTACTGGCCATATTATATCTTTATTTAGGATAAAAGTAAGCTCTATAAGGATAGGAAATCTATTTTGTTTACTGATATCTACAATAATAAAAGCATAATATGCTAATTACACTGGACATCCTTCCAGACGAAGCCGGGGCTTCAAGGGAAGCCCAGGTCCCGGGTGCCTGCCAGCGGCCGGAGGGAAGCCTGCCTGGGTCCCGGGTGTCTGCCAGCGGCCGGAGGGAAGCCTGCCTGGGTCCCGGGTGCCAGAGGGAAGCCGTGCCGGCGGCTGGGGGAAGGAAGGCCTACTCTGGCATGAATTTCGTGCATCGGGCCTCTAGTATGTATATAATTTCTAACTACTTGTCCCGTAATAGGCATCTGATAAATATTGGATAAATGGATGGATAAACGGATGGATGGCTATTGAAGTGTTAGAATTCCTAGCTCATATGTAAACTAAATGTGATTTATCAGAATGTTATACATTAAACAATCTTTAAAGATCATTGAGTTCAGTTTATACATATAGATGGGAAAGCAGAGACAAGGTATGTTAAAGTGCTCGACAATGGTTAGATAGCTAGTCAGGGGCAGAAAGGGAAGAGACCCTTCATTCCGGGCTTAGTGAACACGCAGAGTGCCTCATGCTACACTGAGGGCTTCGTGAAACGGTCCTGCTGTATGGAAAGGGTCCCCACACACACTGTTGTGCAGCCAGTAGAAAAACAATGCCATGAAATCTGGCAAGGGTGCTTTAGAATATTTGTCTAAATAGCGCTAGTTGATTATGTAATTAGAAAAATGGGTCCTTAGCAACATCTTTTTATTTCAATTTCTGGTTAAATAAAGTTAAATGTAGCTTTTAAAACGGAAACTTTGTTTTTATAGAGTCTGTTTAATAAAAGCATGCGTTATATGTATATAGTAACTAATATTACATGATTAACATAATCTTGTAAAAATCCCAGTCAAATTATGTACTTCAATCATATTTTTAATATACTACTGAAATTTAAAGAAACTTGTGAATATTATTTTGTAAACAAAGAATCTTTCTGTAATGCAAATAATCCCCTCTTAATTTGACTGTTTAGTAAATTCCAATTTCAAAGATCATGTTTACTTAAATATATGCACACCTGCAGTTGCACTTAACAATTATATGATAGCAATGTCAGTGGATTTGATTATCAAATTTTTCTTTTGGCTATTATTATAGTTAATAGCATTTATAAAGTGTTGTATAATTTATAAAGCAGTTTTATCCATATTAACTTTTTTGACCCTAAACACATTTAAGAGATGATTTTGTAAGAGCCAAAATTATTAGATTAAGTGCCAGGAACTTAAACTTTGGGTATCTTGGAAAACATTAACTTCTAAAAAAGGTGTTCTGAACTTTTTTAAATCTAGAAATGATAAACATCGCCACCAATATCTTTACCTTGATATTATAAATGAATTATTGAGAAGAAATAGCACAAATGTCATTAAGTAAAAATTGGTTGATTAAACTTTTCGATACTCATGGAAAAAGTGAGAGGGGACAAGAAGATCAGCTGATTAGATTACAAGCCTGTTTTCCTCTTCTTTGCACATTGTTCAAACAGAAGTTAATTAGAAACAGGAAAATTAACTGGAAACCAATCAGGATAGAAAACAGATCTGAGGACCATTGCAACCCTGGCCATCAGGGGCTTCTGTTGGATACGGACCAATTTTTTTTTCTAAAATCATAACTTGGCTTCAGCATGTATTCTCAAATATATGTTTCACTACCATTTATACACATGAGGTCATCTTCTTTGGAGATTATGTTAAATATTACTAATTCTTCATTACCTGTGGAATCAAGTCCTAGTCACCTGTTTGTTATTCAAGATTTTCCATGAATTGAGATCCTGCTACAATTTCCATTCAATCTAATCCAAAGTTATTTTTCCAAACAACTCTTCAAAATAATCAAAAGATGCTTTGTCATCCATCATTCAACTCAGACAGAACTGCTCCTTTACTTTTTAATTTGCTCCTTTCACCTCACCATGGATACTCCCAAAGTCTTTAATAAAATTCATACCCATCACTACCTCCAACACCGGCCTAAATAATTTTTATGTCTTTTAAAGAAAAGATCTGAACTATTCACTCTAGTTATATTTCTCTACAATTTATATAGCAAATTTATTTTATTTTTTAATTTTCTATGTCCTATTATTACTAATTAGGGAGAACAGATACAGTATAAAGATTTGTAGGTTTTAACATAAACTAATTTACTGTGACCCAAACAGAGCAAATAAAAACACCAAAAGTAAGAGGTACAAGAATACAAAGTAAGACACTGGACTTATTGTCACTGAAATCTAGAATATATTCTTTAATTCTAGTCTTAGTGTTTATCTTATTAAACAGTTGATGTCTCACATTTATACACCAGTTTTGTGGAATTAAAAAAAGTCTTTTAATTGAATGCTTACCTCAGCAACCGTCTATAAATTTAAGAATATTTGTTTTTTTGTAAGCATATGTCAAAGTTTTCTGAGTTCTTTTAAAAAAGTATGAGTGCATACATGAATGCATTGTCATTGTCCATGTATATCATTATTTAAAACCGGTGGTAGTAACAGCAAAAAATCCTCCTGGAATATCAGACACTACAGAAAAAATGTAGCAGGGTTCTCAAGCTGCAGGCCTCTGACTCCTAAAGTTTGAATGATATTTTCATTTCCCAGAGATAGATACACTAGTGATTGCAAAATTACTATTCATTCATCTGCTATTAGAGCCTCCTTGTACCTCATGAATACACCATCATATTCCTCAGTAAATAGTATTTGGTACCAATTATATTAAGTTTCAGGATTGTTTAGTATAAAATTAACTTTCCTTCAGTATCAAAAGTGCTTCTTATGCCATCCTAAAATTGCTTCACCTCTATAGGGACTAAAGGTAAGGGGGGAAGACCATCTACACTAATAAAAGGGTAATATTCAAATAGACTGAACAACCGAACAGCAGAAAGAACATCAGGACGACCTTCCAGACTTCCAAGTTATGACACCCCTGGCGCCAGGCCAGCCAAGGCAGGTGTGATGCAATTGGTCAGGGGCCTGGCCATTGCCCCATGATCGCCCTACAGAGGGAGGCCCCGGCTACTTGGCCGGTGGCGCTGTGGCAGGTAGCCTGGGCCTCCCTCTGCAGGGGCAATCCATCACAGAGGCCCAGCCGGGTGGGCAGGGCCTATCTCTTTGGGGCAATGGATCATGGGACTCCCAGACTATGAGAGGGCACAGGCCAGACTGAGGAACACTCCCCTGGAGTGCACGAATTTCATGCACCAGGCCTCTAGTTGCTTATAAACGTCTTTGAGGGCTTTGCTACATATTGTTATCCAGTCTTCCCGTGACAAAACAAAACAGAAAGCTGACTTTAGAGATGCCCAGTCCACTTGCTCAATAACTTGCTACCTAATGCAGCCAACTCAACAACCAAGTGTACAAGCTTGGCTCTGCCCACACAGCCTTGAGCCCTGCAGCCAGCACACATTAAGCACAATTGCCTGGACTGTTTCTCTGGCACCTTCTAATTCCTATGTTCTTACTTCTTCACTTTGCTGACCTGCTTTAGAACTCTCAGCCTTCTGATGATCTCTCCCCTTCCCTTGCATCCTTTAATACTGCCCCCACTCCCTATATTAATCCAGGTGCCCTTCTTAGCACTGCTCTGGAAACCTCTGCTTGAATTGGCCCTACCCTAATTCAGGCCCAATGAGCCTGCTCCTAATCTACACCCATGGGTACCCCAAGGGAGAGCCCACATATGCTTCCCAGTGTGTCTCCTCTGGGGGGGCCAGGTTACTGCTTCCTTTCTCATCACAGAGGTCTGACGGAAACCTGAACTTTCATTTAGCTTCACCTTATCTGGGCATCTAGAGATCATGGCTTGACTTAGCTCTGGCCAATATCTCCAGCTTTGGACCTAAAAACTTAGCTGAAGCAAGTAATGAATTATTCATTCTAGTGCCAGCTCTATTTTTAGACTGGGATCCTTAATAACGAAGTGCACACCTTGTCTGTTATCCTGAATAGTCACCGACTGGGAACTGCTTTGCTAATTTTTATTCAGTTTTCTGCCTTCTGCTGATATCACCTTGTTTTCAACCTCAAAATTAAAAAAAAAAAAATAGGCAAATGTCAAAAATGGCTGACAACAGAAATCTAGAAGCATATGGTACTAAGTTAGTAGAAAAAACAATCCTTAGCTAAGTAATAGTCTCCATTTGAAAATATGTACTATGGCTTCTCTTTCTTCTTTGAAAAGTCAGCCCACTCAAGGGCCAAGTGTCGCCTGGGGACTTTCACTTGCAGAACGCATTGTGTTGGCTCAGAAGCAGTGAGATTCCATAGCAACAGGAGCAACACTTAAACTTCTCCAGGACTCCTCCATTATTTATCTCTGAACAGCCAGGGGGCTTTTTGCAGAGAGGCCCCTAACTACTGCAAGCATTCACTCTAGTTAATGCTTCTTAATTAACATTGCACAAACACCGATTCTGTATGTGCAGTGAAGTCTTTGTACGCCCTGGATTTGCTTTCTCAATAGATGAGGAACTGTGTGTGCCAGAATGGTGTGCCAGACTTCCCTTCCCCACCCCATTTCTCCCTCAACACCCAAGGACTGCAGTTCAAAAAGACATAGGTTAAAATAAGACAAAACTGATATGGGGACTAGGTAAAGGAAAGGAATACCTGTTGTTATTTTTAACAGAAAAACACCTTTGCTTGTTGTTATGATTTGGGCACTTTAAAAGTAAAAATTATAATAGTTTTGTAATACTTGAATTTTTCCATGATACAATATGTGGACCTAACCTAGAGTCCCTTTAGCATTAGATAAGATGATCTCTAAGGTCACTGCCAGTTCTAATAATCTATCTGAGGAGCCTTGGGTTGCATTCTCTAATGGGACATCAACTGAGGATTATTATTCCAAAGCACACAGGATAAAACTGAAAGAATGCAACTGAGATAAAAATGAAGCATCCACAAATGCTAACAACTCTAGTGCCCATGTCTAAAAATCTCTGTGTAAACATATGAAAAAGAAAGAAAAGAAACATCTACTCAAGCAGAATTAAATAAATCGGGGGTGTATATATTGAAAATCTCCTTCAGGGTGACTTCTCAGAAAGAAAATTATGTCTACTATAATAAAATCCTGTTCATCTGAGAAACTTTGTCAGTATTTGTTTTGCTATCACTTTCTGTTTGAAGCTTAATGGTAACCCTTGATTGAGAAAATGATTTCCTAAAGCACAGTAACACTGAGTTTCTTCACATTTGTAATAGTGTGAAGGCACATTCCTTAATCTTCTCAGACCAACTGCCTCTCCTGTGATCTGGCTTTCCTTTTTCCTCTAAGATATGACAAATAATTGCTGCAATGTCATAGAACTAAGTTGTGGCATTCACACTGTTTATTTTATCATCTTTCTGCAGACTTTGTGTTGGAATTTGCATTCATTATTAATGAATAATACTTATTACCAAACTTAAAGGTTCTACTCTATTACTGCACTTATCACCAGGGGGCAGCACAATTCCCAAAGAACATTCTTTGGACTCGGAGAAAAGTTACCATGGAAAACTGGTACAAGACACCGGAGCAGTTTTAGGCATACACGGAATTATTCCATTTTTCCCTGCAGACTAAAAACTAGCTGGATTCAGAAAAGCATATCTACAAAGAGCAGTATGCATGTTAGCCGGTCCCTCCAGCTACACCTAGCATAATTCAGAAGGGGAGGTGGTATCATTCAGTGTGTGGGGGATTGTGTATTATCTCTGTGAAGTACAAGAAGAATGAAATGATTATCATTTTCAGGATTCCATTTCAGTTTGAAAATAAATCTGACAGCAAAGCATATCAAATGGCATAATTTTTCCCTGATACCAAGGGAAAGAAACATGAGGAATACAAGTGCACCAGGTACTTTACAAAGTACTGGGCTGAAGGGGGGATGCAGAGGCAAAGAAAAAGGGAGACCTCAAAGATTAAAAAAAATGCTTGATATCCTTAAAGAATTTATAGACCAAACATACCACAATTTGGTCAACTCAATAAACTATTATATTTTATCTTTAATTTTGATTTGCTAAATTTATTTGAGTGATATATGGAAAGGGTGGTTTATAATTAGTTTGTTTTTCATGCCTTACTTATTTTCAAAACCTAATTGTTGCCTGAAGTATCATCTTTAAAAGTTTACACACATTCACACGCAATTTTTATTTGTGTTATTTTTTTTTAATTTTTAATTTTAGAGAGGAAACAAGAGGGATAGAGAAATAGAAACATCAATGAGAAACATTGATCGGCTTCCTCCTACATGCCCCCTACTGGGGATCAAGCCCACAACCCAGGCATGTGCCCCCTCAGGGAATCAAACCAGTGAACTCATGGTTCATAGGGTCGATGCTCAACCACTGATCCACACCGGCTGGGCCATGCACAACTTTTAAACCATCAGGTTCATTCCTTGAATTCTTTTGACTTTTTTCTAAATTAATTATTGTTTTTATGGATTCATAAAATGAAATAATACAAAGCTAAAAGGCATTATAAGTTTCACATGAAAATAAACAACTTACAAAATCCAATCACATCTGAAGGCAACAAAGTCTATAATATCACCAAAGGAGAAAAAAATATATTTTGCTCAGCTACATAGCAAGATAGAAACAGCAGCACAATAGTATATGAAGTTGAAAAGGTTTCACATGTTCTTACTCATTTACAAGAGACATTGAAATGTTTTTATATTTAAAAAAATACAAACACATACACACCCTATGTCCTTGCTTCTTCAGTAAACAATAAAATGGCTTTCTTCCTTCACCCCAAAATAGAATTCATTCATTCTGTTTTATTCAGAAGCATTTTTTTTTGATACTAAAGAAATGCTGGCAAGCAGAAAGCACTAAAATACTACTACTCTAACAGAAGGCATGCAGCAAGTATTTGTTCATGTATAGATACCCCAGATCACTCAGAATCAGAGCTGGAGATGCAACTTGCAAACGGGAATATTTCTTTCCTCGGCTGCCATCATAAAGTCCCACAAAACGAGTGGCTTAGAAAAATAAAGGTAGCCTCAGTTCCAGAAGCTAGAATTTTGAAATCAAGGTGCTGGCAGGGCCACACCCCCTTCAGATACTTCAGGCAGGATCCTTCCTTGACTCTTCCAGCTCCGGTAGCCCCTGTCATCTTGGCTGTGGCAACACAAGTCTACCTCCCGCCTCCACCCCCACCCCCCATCCCCCAACCCCCACCCCCGTTTCTACAAGCTGTTCTCCGTGTGTCGCCGTCTTCACATGACTGCCTTCTTATAAGGACACCAGTCATACTGGATTAGGGTCTACTCACTTCAGGATGAACTCCTTTTAGCCAATTACATCTGCAATAACCAAGTTCCAGAGAAGGTCACTCTGAGGCATTGGGACTCAGGACTTCAACCTATCTCTCTAGGGGACACAACACAGACCTAACTAGTGACAGTAATTTTCTCCTCTCCACCCGCCTTTGCCTACCTTTCTTCCTCTAAGTTGATAACATTTTGAGACTCTGCTGTGGAACACAGACTCCCCTCATACCTCTCACCCCCTGAGATTAGCCATGATCTTGCTAGAACCGCTGGACTCCTTCTGCTTGTGCTTGGTTTGGCTGTGCTAGTCATACAAATTAGCATCATTTGCAAGAACTGCTTACATTCATGCCTAATTATCATGCAGTAGAATAACAATTATGCATATCATTAAATTCATGTGAGATAACCTTCAATGTAAGTTTTATTTGATTATAGCACTAAACTCTGTTCATGCATGCTTGAACTTCATAGTGGGCTGCTCAGGAAAAATGACGGTCTCTGCCACTTAAAAATAATGACAGTAATATTGGCCATAACCCTATCCTCCAACAGAAAGATTGCTTCCATAACGTGGTACCCACCTTGGGAAAGGTTACTGCGATCAGTTGTGTATTAAATAAAATCAATACTTTACCCATTAAGTATGAATCAAAATGTTATATTTTATTCAACATTCTTAAGCTTTCTAATTTGCATTTGGTTTTTTTGACTGGAAAGTTACATAGTTTCACAGTAATAAAGCAAATGATATTGTGGTTGAACAAATACATTCTGATCTCCTCATTAAACTTTCTAGCTGTAGAATTTTTTTAAAATGCTGCCATATAACATGCATAAGTGCTCTATGTTCTGTTTTCACACATTTTTGAAGTTACTTTTTTTATTTTTAAATCATATGATGTAGCAATGTGATATAAAAGCAGTGATGTCACTGTATTCAACACCTAGTAAATATCTTGGCATTCATTTAATATACAGCAACTCATTTTAATTCCCCCAGGAATATAATTAGGTGGGCATTTTAAAATTACATTTATATCTTTAAATTATAAAAATAATAATTTTAGAATACTTAGAAATATAAAGTGGTACAAATAAGAATGATCCATAATCACACCATCCCAAACTAGTTACTTTTAACACTTCTGAATATTAGTGTTACTAAATTTGAAAGTCCCTAGTTCCTATTCCAGGCAATCTTGGTCATTTTATTCTAATTTATCTGAATGAGGATCCTAATTCCTAAAAAAAATTGTAACATGGCTTTAATTTAAAGTATATCACAAACATTTATTCTTAAAAATAAGTATTTAATAGGTCATATAGCTATATTTGGTTTTTAAAAATTTAAAATTTAAGTCTATTTGGAATTCTCAATTTTTGAAAAACATAGTTAAGAGATCTGGCTCTAGAATCAGTTTTCTTGTGGTCAATTCTGTTCCATTATCTACTATTTTTGTGACCTTGAGCTAATTCCTTAATCCCTCCCCCCACCCCCCCGCTCAGTTTCCTCTATTAAAGGTTGTTAACAATGTCTTCTGGAGTTATTGTGATGATGAAATAAAACAATCTACATAAACTATTTGGCATACTTAGTACCTAGTGCATCCAAGTGCTCAAATAAATGACCTTGTTAATAATCACATTTACAGAATGTATTCTTTCTATTGCACCCATTTGTTGACTCTCATGGTTTTCTTCTTTCTCTCTGGACTTCCCTTCTTTGTAACTGACTCTCCCTTTGCCTTTCAATTTAAATGTTTTTCTGTAGAGCCTAGGTCCTCTTCTACATTCTCTCCTTTCACTCCCTGGACAATTTCATTACTCTTATCTATATACTATGATAGATACCACATTTCTATCTCCAGGCCATATCTCTCTTTCTGAACGTTGGCCTGTATATCTAATTGCATATTGCACATTTCCACTCCAAAGTCTAAAAGTGCTTTGAAACCAACAGATCCAAAACTCATGCTTTGGTCAAAACGAGCCTTTCCTCCTTTGTGCTTTCTCATTCAGTGAATGGCCACCAGTAGCACTCAGCTACTCCTGGCTGAATGCTTATTATCTACTCAGCACTTTCCTTCACCCCACAGCAAGGCATCACCAAGTCCCTGTGATTTTATATCTAAAATAACATTAATTACATTCATTTCTCTGCAACCCCACTGTCCCTTTCTATTCTACAACCTTTCTAGCTTTGTCCAGATTGTTTTAGCACCAATCTAAACAGGATTCATCCAAACCATTTTGCATACATCCATGAGAATTTTTTAAAACATGAATTAAAAAACAATGAAATCTGGTAATGTAGCAGACCCTACTTAAAATATCTCAATAGTTTGCTTGAGCTTCTATGATGAAACACTTTAAAATCATGCATCATGTGATTTCTCCTTTACCTGTCCAGCCTTAAAGTTCAGCATCACCCACCCCACATCCATCTTTACACAATTAGCACTCCTCACACAACCATCCTGACCTCTCAATTTCAGGTGGTTATACACTTCTTACTGCAGGGGACACTATTATTTCTACCCTTTCTTTATTAATCTAACTTCTCCATCAATCTTCAGGTCTCAGCTGATGGATAAAATATTTTTAAAAGGCAAAATCTATTGCTATAGTTCCTGGTTTCCAGTGAGCATACTAACAGCCACAGTAATGATTAGTACTACAGAAAATGTTTTTAAGAATTATTATATATTGAAACTCAATGGAATGAGTGATCTACATTATCCAAATTCCACATGAAATAAATATACCTATGATTATATATAATCAAATTCAGGCTTACTTGGCAAGTTAGAGTTTGTAGAAGGAAGTAATATCAGTTGTGAAAATGCACACATGTTAATTTCAAGAAGGAGACACATCATACCATGTTTCAACACATTCCACCGCTTTGTAAAATTAAATCAGGCGTAAGCTGATGAATATTCTTTGTCTCCACCACAGTGAGAACTACGGAAAATAGCCATCTCTACAACAGATATATTTATTAGGGGGAAACCCCTAAGGCTTGAGTTTCCAGCTAACATCGAGTAAGTTCTTAATTTTTATTCCCCCAAAACTAAGAAGACTTTTACAGTATTTTTTCCATCCCTAGAACATCTTAATATATGCTATATTCAACAACTTCATTTCCTGCCAAGAAATATATATAACATTGGCAAGTTTATTTTTGTTTAAATACACTTGAAAGTCTACTCTCAAGAAGTGAACATTAAAATGTTGATTTCAACATTCTAACAATGAGGTTAAACCTCCTCTTCTTTAGGTGTTGGGGCCAAAGTAATCCTAGAACAAATACAGTCTTGGTATACTCTATCCTTCTTGCACCTGACCCTGTGGAATGACAGTCACACTCTGCTTTTGCTCTCGAGGACAGCAGATAGGAAATAAAGCATAGCTCAACCACTATATCTTCGGCATCCCACTCCCAGATTCCTGATTCCTCCAGTCCTGGCTCTTAGCTGAGGGGGATGCATTTTTGTTCCCAATTCCTCCATTCTGACCCCAAATTGCTTCTAGCCCCTCCCACCAAACCAGGGGTGGGAGTTGTTGATGTCCTTTGCCACTTGACTTTGCACTTCCTCTCACTAAGGCAGGCTGTATTTCCACACCAAATTGAGACTGGATTTGGTCTTGTGACAGACGTGATTTGGCCAGCAGAATGTGCGCAGAAGTGAGAGTGCTAATTCTAGGCCAGGGCACTAAGAGCTATTGCATGTTCCCTGTCCCTTGATATATGTTTAATATATATTTTTATTGATTTTAGAGATGAGAGAGGGAGAGAAAGATAGAAAAAAATCAATGATGAGAGAGACTCACTGATAGGCTGCCTCCTGCACACCCCACATTGGGGATTGAGCCTACAACCCGGGCATGTGCCCTGACTGAGAATTGAACCATGATCTCCTGGTTCATAGGTTGATGCCCAATCACTTAGCCACACCGGCCAGGCTGTCCCCATATTTTGCTCCTATCAATCCCATGAGAAGAACAGGTTCCAAGACACTGAAACCAAGCCCAGATTAGATCAGCTAATCCATGCTCATATAATTAAGAATAAAAGAATTGTTTCAATCCACTGAGATTTGAGACTCTTTGCTACTACTATGTAAAGTGTTAACTGATAGAGTATTCTACCAAAAATCTTAAACTTTATTTGCCTATTTCCTAAAAATATATCTTACCAAAATCCCTTTTATTTTTCTTCTGGGTTCCCTATACATTAATCCCATGTTAACTTTCCATAGTCCCAAATCCCTCTGTCCAATGTTAAAGGCACCTGCTTCCCAAAATGAGAGGGGACACAAGGCTACCAAAAAGACAAAGGCCTCCGCCCACCTTGACAGACAGAGACCCTGAAACATTCTTCAGAGGCTACTTACTGACCTTCAGTAAAATCCATGCTCCTTGAAAGGCACATAATCTATGAAGAAGCAGGACACAAACAACTTCTGAGTTAGAGTGTGTAAGTCCTATGAAGAGGAAAACGCAATGTGCTATGGCCAATCTCATATCATGTTTATCTTTATTCCTGTTAAATCACACTATTATAATTTACGCACATAAATATGATACAACCATATCACACAGAGCTCCCATCTCCTATTTCCAATCATATGTCTTTGTGGCACGTTCCAGTTCACAAAGCATTGTCACTCCATTGTTGTATATGAAATAATCTATTCATTTTCCTAATAAAGAAAATCAATGTCAAATAACTTTTAAAGTAGCAACAATAGGTAACAGTTATTGAGTTCTTATGGGTGCCCAACTTATTGCCAAGCACTTTACAGAAACTGTTTAATTTAGTCATTACTAAATGGAAAAGTACTATTATTATTCCCATTTTTCAGATGAGGAAATATAACTAAGAAACTAGCAGAGGCCACTTTACTACTAAGTGTTGTAGGCAGGTTTTGTGTTGCTCAGACTTTCGTATACATTTATGCAATAAATATTTAATAAATTTTTACAACATGAAAAGTAGTGAGATCCCAAACTGAGACTCTTAACAGCAAAATCATACTAATTATAAAGCTGAGACTTCTTTGTAACTTCCAAAGTGGTTCTTAAAACTGGTATGCGAAAGTAACACTTAAAATGTGTATTGAAAAGTCAATGATTCATTGGATCTTAAAGGGACTTGTGTTTTTAGCAGCCTCAAAGTTATTGGATGGATGTAGCCAATTGAGACCCCAGTGACCCCAAAATATACCCCTGATGATGCTGGGGAAAAAGAACAATGAAGACAATACAATTAGTTTTTCATAAAGTCATATATGTATGTATATGGGTGTGTGTTAATATATAATTTTGCAGAAGACAATGTGAGTGATCCTATGTTAATTATATCATAGGGGTGAAGAGTTTGGTCAAAGAAACTCCTAAACCTTAGAATTTTCGCTTTAGGGCTTCTTTCAGTATACCATTCTTTAATACTAGAGGTCTAATGCACAAAATTCGTGCAAGAGTAGGCCTTCCTTCCCCCGCTGCCAGCACCGGCTTCCCTCTGGCACCTGGGACCCGGGCTTCCCTGGCAGCCCCAGCTTCGTCCAGAAAGATGTCTTGTCTAATTAGTATATTATGTTTTTATTATTATAGATTATAATAACTGTCATTTAAATACAGGGGGCTCATTTTCTATACCCTCCCATAATCTTCTATAGGGGCGGGTGGGGTTGGGTTACACTGTCACAAACTGAAATTTATAGAATCAGCATAAGAACAAATGATAAAATGACTTGGAGAGAAAAAATAATAAATGCATTAGAACAGAGAGAGTATCAGAGATGATCTCTCCTCTGGGTGGGTATAGAAAAGGGATTATAAAATGGAGGAAAGCTAGAGTAGAACACGTGATTCTATCTCAGTAAAGTTAGGCAGATTGCAGAACTGTAACTATTCGCCTTAATTTAAGAATGTAAGAATATGTATAGAATGATTCATTTTAACATATATCATTTAACATTCAAGAACTATTAATGACTTGTTGCTTTGAACATCTAGCATAATACCTACTATGTAACCTCTCCCCTATACAATAGTGAGAAAGGGGTCATTTTAGAACATATTTCTAGAACACTGTTCCAGGCATTTTAGCCCCAGAAAAATACTTGCTGGATAAATGACTGAACGAATGATTGAATTTCTCAGCAATAACCATTCTACCAGGGATACTATCTTCTGTCCTAACACTGAGATATAAAGGATATAACTTGGAAATAGAGTGGGAAGAAAGTGATTTCCATGGCTTACAGAATTTTTTTTTACTGATCCACAAACTCTGACCATGCCAGCCCTACATGAATGTATACAGATGCCATTGATTTCTTCTATAAATTAAGGAAGCTGTGGATTTCACATAGAAATACTCGTGTGTGTGTGTCTGTGTGTGTGTGTGTGCGCGCACATGCGCGCACACACACACGTATTTGGTGAGTGTCCCAGGAATTACAATTTATTTAAAAAATAAATAATTATGTGCATAGATTTCTGTATACATTACCCACTTAAACCTATGCAGCTTACTACTGAATATGCTACAAGTTTAAAAGCCTAGATGTTAAAATAGCTCAAAGGTATGTGTAGGCTAGTTCCAGTTGAGTGGCACTTGGAGTGTGGATTTCCTCACTGCAAACCGTCCTTGATATGTTGCCTGTCTCTTCCTGGTAAATGGCAGTGAAGGTCAGTGAATCTAATTTGACAATAATGAGTCTGCTCTGCAATGTGTTACAATATTGTGCCTCTACTTTTTTTTTTTAAAAGATATCATCCAATCAAAAAGGCTGTTCAATGACACTAGGGAAACCCCAGGAGACAAGGGGAGAGTAATAGAACAATACTCTCTTATTTTCCTTTTCCAATAATGGAAACAGCAGAGGTTATGAACATGTTCAATATGCATTAGAACAAAACACAGCCTGATCAGAATGTTTTAATTAATAACAATTATCTTCTGCTGCATTGTGATTCCAGCCAGGTCTCCGAGCATGAAGGAGAAACTTGACACCCGTGCTTCTTTGTGGACAGAGAGATTTTAAGCAAAGTTAATGGAAACTCAGCGGATGAGTGGTGCCGTGATTCAAATGTACTGTAAAATTACTGAAATGATTTCAATGTCACAGGACCACACTGCATTGCATTTATGATTATTACCTCTTGCTATGCTTTAGATATATTTTGTTGGATATCTGAAAGTTTGTCTTTGAAAAAAAATTGTATTTTTCAGAGAAAAAGGATAATATAATAAATAATAAATCATTATTTCTATAATAATTTCTATATATACTATATTATACACATACTCTAAATATTCTATGTATATGTGATTTCTATATATAAAAATTTCTATACCAAACAATAATTATTATAGAAAAGATACAAAACCTGGAATGTTGACAAAGGATAGGGACCTCCTAGTAGCCACACCAGGCCCCAATGTCTGCCAATCTTGTTCTACACCTTAAACGTTTCTTTTTTAAAAAAAATATTTTTTATTGATTTTGAGAGAGAGAGGAAGGGAAAAGGAGATGAGAAAGAATCATTATTTGGCTGCCGCCTGCACGCCGCCTACTGGGGATGGAGCCTACAACCCAAGCATGTGCCCTGACCAAGAATCGAACTGGTGACCTCTCAGTGCACAGGGCAATGCCCAACCAACTGAGCCACACCAGCCAGGTTCCTAAGTGTTTATTTCACAAAGGATAATTCTGGAACCTAATATGTGAGAATCGCATTTAGTACATGTTTAAAACATATATTCTTGGGCCCCACCCCCAGATATTTGGGGTCAGCATCACAAGGGAAAGAGCCCATAGTCTCTGTGTTAACAATCTCTCCCGATAATCTTCGTGTACACTAACACTTGAGAAGCATTGTTCTTTACCAGAGGTTCTTAAACGGGTGGCCACAGAATTCAGGGATCCATGAACTTGGGATGGAAAAAAAGATGATCCTTAATTTTCATTGGGCTCTATCTGAAATGTAGCACCCCCTTCAATTCTGAATGTAGTCAACAAATCATAGTAGTGTTAAAGTGCCTGAGACTTGACACCAATAGATATAAGAGAAATTATCCTATCATATTATAGTTTTTAATGATATCTCCAAATTTTATTGACATTAATTGCTACTTTCAAATCATGTTAGTTATAAGAGTTCCTAATGTAATGAATTGTGAGCACATATATTACAATATAAAAAAATTAATAATATTTTGACATCTGCATTTCGATATGACTGGCTTATTTTGTAATTCTATGTGTTTTATTTGATGTATTTGACATTGTATTTCTGAACGGAGTGCACAGGCTTCACAAGACTAGCATAAGCGTCCATGACACACAGGAAGGTCAAGAACCATGCCCTGGTTCTCCTGGGCCTTATGTTGATGCAGAGGGAGGAGGAAAGGGTAGAGAGAGCTAAATGCAAACCATGTCTCTGACTCAAACAAACCCTCCCTGGCATTTCCTCTGAGCGGACATAGATGTGGGAGCACAAAGGAAGGTGACATAAAATCCCAATGTGTGTAAGAGTGGTGGGGAAAAAAAAAAAAAACAGCAAAGGGAAGCAGGAACACCTGTCAGTCATGAATGGTTTATTGGCTGAGTTCGTCAGCAGGGGAGCTGAATTTGATCAGTTCTGCCATGATTAGTGTCACTACAGTCAAGTGTAATTTCTGTATAAATAGAAGTGGTGGATAGGAAAATAATTCAGTCCATCTCTCTAGATTGTCTTAGTGCAGACATAAAAATTGTCAGCCCAAGGAGGGGAAAGCACACATTCCCAACCAAGCCTGTAATTGTATTCAGCACTCAAATATTTCAGACTGTAGAATCTTATTTTCAACATAAAACCAAAGGAAAATCAGCATTGATTGTGTAGCTTAGGTCATGGTGAAAACATCATTTGTTTATTTTTCATTGTCTTCTTTGGTAAAATTAAGCAAACAAGTTTTATATTTTATCACTTTCATAGTAGAATATTTTCTTTAAATATGCCTCTACTCTAATGCCTTAGCTTACTGAGTGATCGGTCTCCCAAGCAGTCATCCAAGGCAGAAAGCAGAAGACATTCTTTTCCTCCTTCATGAAAGAGATCACTAAGTCCTACCTACCTACCTATTCATTTTATCTCCCTAATATTCCTGAAAATAATACACTTCCTTTAGGCCCACTGTCACTAGGTTAGTTCAGACCACCATTATTCTGCTTGTCTCAATCTTTCCTCCACATGTACATTAAAATCATGTTTTTAAATGCAAGTCTTGTCATCCTTCTCCTGCAAAAACACACATGGAATCCCACTGCTTTCGGGGCATATGCCATGCTACTTAATGTGGCATGGCAGGTGCTTCATGATCTGGTCCCAGGCTTACATGTGCAGCCATACACTTGGCACAGTAACATACAGGAAAACAACACACCAGGACTATATCACTGTTTCCCCATATGACAATACAAGTTCTGTTCCTAACGATGACTCTGTATGACATGACAAGTCAATCATTGGTGAATTGTGGTCACTATAGTTTTTGTTTGTTTGTTTATGAAGCCAAGAAGAAGAATGCATCTTGGGAATTTTTACATCTCACATGGTCAGGACCAATTTGTCATTTAGATGGTCAGTTATTCAACATTTTGAATAGCAGAAGCCTATTTACAAACGTGCACATAAAACACACCTTTCAAATAGCAGGTAGTCAGGAGACCGGCTCTCTCTCACATGTCTCTTTGTCATTGCACAAGTCACTTTTCACTAGGTCTTGATGGTCTCGCCTGTGAAATACATGGAAGAAATGCATGCCTGTCTTTAAAATCCCAAGTCCATCTGGTAATTTAAATGATATTTCCACATAATCTTTGATACTTCTGCCATTAGGAGCTGCAGCTCAATTCCCCTCCACTTGAGTGTGGGCTGGACTTAACGATTATGTTCTAACAAACGGAATATGGGAGAACTGATAATATGTCGCTCCTGTGGTTAGAATGTAAAAAAGACGGAGACATCAGGTTCCCATTTGGGGTGCATGCTTGCTCTCTCTCCCTCTTTCAGACCACTCACTCTGGGGAGCAAGCTGCCAGGCCATGGAGATACTAAGGTGACCTCTGGAGATGCCCAAATGGTGCAGGTCTGCAGCCAATAGTTGGCAGGAAATTGAGGTCTGCCAAGGATGTAAGGAGCTCAGAAGCACATTCTCTGACCCTAGTCAAGCCTGGGAGTGACTATAGCCCTAGCCTCTATCAGGGGTGGGCAAACTTTTTGACTCGAGGGCCACAGTGGGTTCTTAAACTGGACCGGAGGGCCGGAACAAAAGCATGGATGGAGTATTTGTGTGAACTAATATAAATTCAAAGTAAACATCATTACATAAAAGGGTACGGTCTTTTTTTTTTTTTTTTTAGTTTTATTCATTTCAAACGGGCCGGATCCGGCCTGCGGGCCGTAGTTTGCCCACGGCTGCTCTAGATTGACTGTAACTTCCCCAGAGTCACTAAGGATGGCTGCTAAGCCACTCTCCTAATTTGACCCTCAGATCTGTGAGATGACAAGTGTTTGCTGTTTTGAGGTGCTTTAACCCAGGGTAATTTTCTTATTCAGAAATAGATAATTAATACAGGCCAAAATCCTATCTATATCTAATTCTATGACATCATTATCTTTCAAGTATTTCTGTTTTTTCAATCCCTACACTTTTCCTAATGTCTAAAATGGCAAAATTACTGCTATTGTAGATGTCTCTCTTAACTAAAATTACGGAGATTAGAAAACAGATTTTACATTTGTACAATGTAGATTTACACATGTATTACTTATGTTCTTAAAAGGATTAGAGTTCATATATTTTCAATGAAAAGAACCTCATCTAAATGCCAGATGAGTTGCATAATGCGGACCCCATGCTGTGGGACTTGCTGCTTCCCAAGTTGTGCATGACAGGCTAGTTGCAATTACAGCAATGAATTGTTTTCTATCATTCTCACCGGTGCATTAATGAAAGGCTGCACAATTAAAGAAAAGATCATACTGCTTCGGAAGAAGGCAAGGCAACCAGTTTAAACAAGTAGATGAAATTAAAATGATTTCACTAGCACTATTTTCCAATCCAGTAATTGCTGAAACTGCTCTGAAATGCTCTGCACATCCATAGTCAAGGATCTTAATATACTCAGAACCAGAGTTACCATTGAAAACGCAAAGACTGGTTAATATACTTTTCTTAATTACTCTATTTAAACTGGCAAACTGAGAATTTACAAAATAATAAAGGAAGAAAAACATGATTTTCAGGTTTACTCTATGTCCAAAGGCTTAACTCACACTCTGGCTTCCCCAACATAAATCCATGTTAGGCCCAAATGCACTGTCTTCATATTTCTCCACCTCCTGCTTTCATCAAACATCCTTTTCTCTAGTTGAATCCTTATACCTCATTTTAGCATCACCCTTTTTTCAGCAGGGTAGATACTTCTTATACACTTTGGCTTCCAATAATTCAAATGAGGCAGGGACCAGTCAATGTCATGCCAAACAAAGCAATTCTGGGCTGGAAGTTTCAGACTCATACCCAATGATTCAGGAGCCATGATAGCAATAAACAGAGAGGGAGCCACAAGGAAGATGGAGGTGGACAACTGCTATTCAAAATTAATAATATAAAAATGTTTATAATCAAGGGGCTCATAACTGTACCTCTCTTCCATTCACTTTTCATATCCCTAGTAAAGTGGGTACAATCTTCATCCTCATGAGTCCTCTATGAAATGAAATATTTTTTTAAAAAATCTGTATTTATCACATACACAGAAGTCTTATAAATGTATATAAATGTTAATGAAAAACTGAAAAATAAAATAACTTTTCTATAGCCCCTTAGTGTCGAAGTCCACATCTTTGTTCCATTATAATCATGGTGTGGTTACATTTCAGCATTCTACATTTTCCTCTTAAGGAAAGAGAGATATGTCACATCCTAAATTCTCTTAGAAATTCATTAGGTCTAGGCATAAGGGCTGTTCTTTCTTCAGAGACTTGGAGAGAGCATTTATGGTTTTCCTTAATCAAATTACTCAGCTATTTTTCCTACTGAGACCTAGGACATCTGACACCCTGATGACCACTTCTTAACTGATACCTCGACCTTTGTGAGGTAGCCACACAAACTTAGCCCTGGCTGGGAGTAGGCTGAAGAGGGGGAAGCACTTGATTTCAACAGCAATTACTTCTAAAAGTACAAACTCAAAAGAAGCACTGCAAATGCTAACAAAGCCGAGGGTGAAATCAAATTAGAAAGAGAAAAAAACATATACTGTAGAAAAGCAGCATGTTTAATATTGCAAAATTATTCATACATATGGTGCATCCAGGAGACTGTAATAAAATTTTAGCATTAAAAGACTGAGGGCTGCTTAAAATAAGAACCAAAATAATAATACTAACTCAAAATGTCTTAAATCTTCATCTGCAACACAATTAAAATCATATCAAAATATAGCTTCTCCTTCATTCATCTATCTTTATATTCAATATTCACTGAGTATAAAAAGACAGTTTGATGATATTTTCCTTATTAATACTTTCCCATGAATGATCTTCAGACTAACATAATTAACTTTTCTAGACATTACCACCACACCAATTTGCCTGAATTTTCAATTATCTTTGCCTCCAGACAGAAGTAGCCATCTTGTGAAATACTACCAGGATAATTCTCCTCTATCCATAATGCCTCTGTTTCTACCACAGTTTGATAAATTCATTAGTGATTAAAAATTAAGACTAGAGAAAGTGTTCTGCCAAATTCTAAACTCTTTCGTATTAGGGGTTTGTGTCTTGAGTATTTCTTCCTCTAAGGTTTCATGTTGTTAAAAATCTATAATTCTTACCATCTTCTTAATATTTGTTTTCAACTGCCTTTTAGATAAAAAGGAAAAATCTTAGGCATTCAAAGTAAATTTTGAATGAAAAGATAAGGAAAATGCTTATTACTAATCTAGCCCTAGTGCTCTAGTTCTTTGAGTTATATGATCATAAATGTTTTTAAAATGCAAAATACAAGAACTGAATCATCACAAAACCTTCACATTCAATAAACAGTGCAATTAGTGGTAAAAACATTCTGCTATAAATATGTCCTAGTTCCTATAGTAACTGATATGTGACCTATACATTTCTCTTCAGTTTATGCTTCTACTTTCCATCATTTCATAAATAATTCTAAATGTTAGTGAAAACAAAGAATAACTAGAGCTCTTACATATTGTTTGTGGAAATATGAAATAATGCAATCACTCTGAGAAAATAAAAAGCCTAGAATTTTCATATAAAACCAAACATTAAATCTAATCTATTGGCCATCAATTCTACTGCTAGGTGTTTACCAAAGAAATAAACACCTAATACATAAGAAGACTGTAACAAATATTTATAGCAGCCTGTTTATAACAACCCAAGTGTTCATGAAAGGGAAAACAGAAATGAATTATAGAATACTCATATAATGGAATACTACTCAGCAATGAAAACATGAAATGACTCTTACATGCAGCAACATGAATGAACTTTGAAAAAATCAAAACTGAACAAAAGCCATACACAAAAGTACATAGTGTATGTGTTGAATATGAATTAAATTCCAGAAGGAGAAAAACTAATCTGTTGCAGAAAGAAATAGGAACAGTGTTTACCTTTGGAGATGGGGGTGGGGCTCATTGGGAAAGGACATGAGGAGACTTTTTAGAGTGATGGTAATGTCTATATTTTTATACGGGTTTGCATTACAAAATTGCATGCATTTGATAAAACACAGTGAATGCACATTTAGGATTTGTACAGTTCATTGAATATATATTCTACATCAGGAGAATAAACAGTGATGTGTTTAGGTGGCAGTGTATTGATTCTGCAATTCATTTTGGAATGCAATGGTTAGAAATGTGATAATGCAAGTATACTAAAATGTTAGTGATAAAATCTAGGTGGTGGGTATATTCTTTCACTTTTACTCTGTTGTAATTTTCATAATAATATGTTAGGGAAATAGCAATGCATTTATCTTCTGAACATACAAATTAAGGAACAGATACTTTAAAAGCAATTTTATAGTAACAACACTAAAACTCTTTGGTAATCCCCTTGGGTTTCTCAAAAGACTTCTGTTTCATCCTGGCCTGTGTAGCTCAGTGGTTGAAGGTTGATCTATGAACCAGGAGGTCACTATTTGATTCCTGCCCAGGTTGCTGGCTGGATAACCAGTGTGGAGTGTGCAGGAGGCAGTCAATCAATGATTCTCTCTCATCGTTGATATTTCTTTTTTTTACACACACACACACACACACACACACACACATATATATATATATATATATATATATATATATATATATTATTGATTTTCTACAGAGAGGAAAGGAGAGGGACAGAGAGTCAGAAACATCGATAAGAGAGAAACATCGATCAGCTGCCTCCTGCACACCCCCTACTGGGGATGTGCCTGCAACCAAGGCACATGCCCTTGACCAGAATCGAACCTGGGGCCCTTCAGTCCGCAGGCCGACGCTCTATCTACTGAGCCAAACCGGTTAGGGCTCATCATTGATATTTCTATCTCTCTTTCCCTCTCCCTCTCTGAAATCAATGAAAAAATACATATTTAAACAAAAACAACAACAACAAAAAACTTCGCTTAAAAAAATATTTCTGTTTTGTTTCCTTTCCTTAGCATTTGAGGACAGGAATATCACATCTTTTTTACTGACATCAGCATCCTTCAGTAAACAATTTGCAAAATAGGCAATAATTCAGTTTATCTCCATCTTTTGGAATTTCAGAATGAGAATCTCTTATCTATAAGAAAGAACCAAAACCAATTTTATGGAACACTTTCTGCTTTGTTTTCTCTTTGCCTACAAATTTAACATCAGCATGCTGAGAAATAAATTTAGCCTTAAATGCTGTAATATAACAATATTTCCATTTAATTTTCCTTTTCTATTAGTTACTCCACCATTCCATGACTGTTTTTCAGGTTTTACTTTTTATAGACCATGACAATCAAAACATAAGTGATATAAAGGCACTATTCATTGTAAAGGAGGAAAGCTAAACAAAACATGGTTAAATTAATTTGGTAACTGCTGCAAAACCTATAGATTTTCCTGGTTTTAAATAATTCTGGAATTCAAATCTTGATCTAAAATATATATAAAAGATATACTTTTCGCCTAGAGTGGCTCAGTGGTTGAGTGGGGACCTATGAACAAGGCTGTCATGGCTCCATTCCAGGTCAGGGCACAGGCCAACATTGCAGGCCTTATCCCCAGTAGGGGGTGTGCAGGAGGCAGCCAATCAATGATTCTCTCTCATCATTGATGTTTCTATTTCTCCCTCTCCCGTCCTCTCTGAAATTGACTTTTCTTTAAATTTTAAACCACATGATGATTAAAATTTTACATGTGACTACTGATCAGTCTACAATAAACTGGTAATGACCCAAAGAATAATAGTTTCAAGTGAATTATAATTGGAGGTGACTCAGAGGAAAAAACACACAAAGCTACCATAAGTTAGCATTGTACCTATCTTGGAACTGAATTTCTACCATTAAAAATCAGTCACACAATTGATATGCGTTTGTAGAACTTGAGGCTCTCCAGCTCAGGATTAATGCCATGTTTGAAGAGAAGACCTTTTGTACATGACAAACTGAACAACTTTTTGTTATCAAATAGACTAATATTACATATTCCCCAAGGGCAAAAGCTGGATGAATATAGAGCTACACTGTCCAATACAGTAACCACTATCCACATGTGACTACTGAGCATCTGGCATAAGGCTAGTCTCAATTCATATATACTGTTAAGTGTAAAAGTCATACCAGATTTTGAAGCTTTAGTCTGTAAAAAGTGTAAAATATCTCATTAATAACTTCACTTTGATTGTATGCTGAAATGGTAATATTTGGCTATATTTAATTCAATAAAATGTATTATTAAATGAGTTTAACTTGAGTATTATTATTTTTTTAATTTGGCTACATTAAAAATTTTAAATTATACCTGGAGAATATTATGCTAAGTGAAATAAGCCAGTCAAAGACAAGTAGCATATAATTTCACTTATATGTGGAATCTAATGAACAAAATAAACTAAAAAAAAAAAAGAAAAGAAAGAGACCCATAAAAAAAAGACTGACAGCTGTCAGAGGGGAAGAAGGGTCAGGAAACGGGATAAAAATGGTGAAGGGATTAAGCAAAAAGAAAAACCTCATAGACACAGACGACACTATGGTGATTACAAAAGGGGGAGAGGGTGGGGGAGGTAGAAGAGGGTAAAGGGATAAATGATGATGGAAGGAGATTTGCCTTGGGGTGGTGAAAACACAAGAAAGATGATGTATATAATTATTTGCCTGAAACCTATGTAATTTTATCAACCATTGTCACCCCAATTCAATTTTTTTAAAAAAAGAAAACAAAACTCTGCCTCCAATTATCTGCTTTCCATGAACCCCTCCTCTTTCTTACTAGAACCCTAGCTTTGTGAAAAAGGAATTTAAAATTTTATGTGTGGCTAACATATTTTAATGGGATTGCTGAGGTAGAGATTTGATCCATGGCAGAAATAATTTTATATTTAAATATGAGAAGGCAATTTCTTGATTTTGAAATATTGTAAAAGGAAAAATGGGGGAATATGATGTGATGAAACATGACTCACATAAGTACCTTGTTTCATGTTTATCAATATTTATTATATTTGTGTACATTTTCTGTTTCCTAACTCAATAGAGAACTTGATTCACAAATGATGATATGTCTATATAATAATATTCAGATATTTTTAAAATAGGCCTATTATTACTAACACATTATGTTATGGTTAATATGTAGAAAAGGTCCGTCGTAGAATTGTATGTGTAGTATTGATCCATTTGTGGAAATTAAAAAAAAAAAAAAAAACAAAGTTGCCCTGGCCAGTGTGGCTCAGTTGTTTGGAACACTGTCACATGCACTGGAGGGTCAAGGTTTCAATTTCTGGTCAGGGCATATACCCAGGTTGTGGCTTCAATCCCCAGTCAGGGTATGTAGGAAAGGCAACCTGCATTCCTGAAATTTATATTGCAGACAAAAAAATTACAAAAATAACAAGATTATAGGGAACTAGAATTAATCATAATGACAGAGAAAATAGGAAAGGGAGCTAATCAGCACTAAGCTAAATAAAGGTGTACAGGTAGGCTACTCTGAAATGGTAACTCTTAGCAGCGACCAGCATGAGGTAATTCCAGAGGTCACTTGTAGAATTGTATATGTAAAGAATAGCTGAGGGTAGAATACCCAAACTGAAGGAACAGTGAGGGCAAAGGCCCTGTATCACTATGGAGGAACAAAGATAAAATCATGGTGAAGGAACAGTAAAGCCGGGGAAAGGTAACAGGAAATCACAGTAGGATATTGACAAAAATGTATACTGATTGTGGCTACAGCTGCCTAAAACAATAGAACATCTCTTGCCTGTATCCATGGCTACTGTGTTAACAGGGCTTCCATTGAATGCACACACACACGAAAGTATCTTTCCTCATTGCCAGGAAATGAATCTACAAACAACCTGAACTCTAGTAGAGTGTTCGTTTTATTTTGATCCACATAAGGCAAATCCTAAGAAGAGATTCAGAGTCTCCTGGGGCCAGCTGAAAGGAGGCGGGAAGGGGTGGAGGGAGAGAACAATGCCGTTTGCACATGGACAAGTTCTTTTGAAAGCTCTTCCAGGTAGTCAAAGAGATAAAAGACAAGGACTACAAAGTACTAAGCCAGTACAGTGAAGGTTAAATATGAGCTCCTACTGCCATGATTTATCCACTGAAACAGCTGGGAGACTTCCGAAGGAGTTCATATATCACAGGAGTGGAGGAAGTGAGTCTGACTGTATAAACACACCTCAGGGCTGCTACTGCTCCCATTAACTGTCTGTCTCAGTAAAGGTCTGCCATTAAACAGGCTCCTGCTGCAGCTGAACTGATAGAAAACTGCAGGCACAGAGAAAAATTAGAGAGAGACGTGTGTCAAGCACACTCATGAGAAATTTTTCAGAGCAAAGGAGGAAAAGGAGTTATATGATACGGCTATCGTAAAATCTGACATTTTTGGATTTCCATACTGTCCATACTTACTATGTTGTCATTTAATGCCATGTCCCTGGCTTTCGTCAATTGTGAAAGATGTTCATTATTAAGTGTGTGCAGTCTCTAATTTATATAATAGTAGAGGCCCAGTGCACGAAAATTCATGCACTCAGGGAGGGGTCTCTCAGCCCAGCCTGCACGCTCTCACAATCCTGGACCCCTCGGGTAGGGTCCAGTCCCATTGCAGCATGGCTCTGGTTCCCCAGGTCTGCAGGCCAGAAGTGAGGGACCAAGAGGCTCTGATCGCAGCATGGCTCTAGTTCTAGTTCCCCAGAGCCTGCGAGCAAGAGCTGGGGGAGGAACCAAGATTTCCAGATCTCAGCATGGCTCTGGTTCCCAGGAGCCTGCAGGCTGGGGGAGGGACCCAGAGGCCAGTCCGATGGCAGCATGGCTCCATGACCACAGCTCCCTCCCACCACCGCGCTGCCGTCAACCAGGGCCCAGGACTGACTTCCACTGTGTCGCTGGGACCCAGGAATGACTTCCGCAGCGCCGGCTGGGACCCTAGCCTGGTATTTGGTCATCCGGTTTTGGTCGTGACGGACCCTGGCTTTTTATATATTAGGATAGCCAATGTGTGTTTTGAGAATGCACCTTCAATTCCTCTTATAATTAATAGGCATGAGGAATGATGCATACAAATTAAAATAAATAAAGATTTCAAACAGGATCAAGCTTCCAGGGACCAACTTTATATAAAATGGCATTGGCTTTTCCTGAAACCAGCATTCACTTGCACTTACTTTCTGCTGACAAAACAAAAGTATGACATTCTCAAAAGCCTAATGATACTTAGGAAATTCTTATCTAAATTATTTCTCTTAAAAGATCCATGCTAGCCATTCTATCTGATGGAAGTAGTATTAAAAGATCACATTTGTGGGCATACTCCTGCTTGAACCAGTTCATCTCTGCACAGGGACTATGTTAAGCTGAGTTGTCCTGTGAGTCCTTTCCAAATACTGCCCTGAAAATACTTTGGTCACCGGCAGCACTGGCTTGGGAGGTGTGACGACATCACAGGCGGATTTACAAACATCAGCTGCCTTTCCCGTTCTACTGTTGATCAATTCTGCCCTGGAAATCTCCTCTCTTTTTTCACAGAGAAAATGCTCTCCTGGTTCCAGCACCCTGACTCACCTCCTACTCCTTCCTTGCGTGTCCGTTCCTTTAATCATTAAGCTCTCAGAACAATGAGGTTCTGTTGTCACCAAATACTCTTAGGAACAAAGTTTCTGGTCTGTTGACCACAGAGACAGAGCTTCAGTCAAACTAGAGAGAACATCAGGCCTCAGTTGTGTTTCAGATCCAGACCCAGAAAAGCAGAACAACTCCATAGACCACACCCTTGTGAAACTAGATAGAGCAAGGCCATGCTGACATCAAGACCAGATGCTACGGTCAGCTGACCCCTACCCCTACTACTGGCCAATCAGTACATATCATGACCCTAATTCCCCTACTCACTGTGATTAATGAATTCCCCCTATGTAACCTAGAAGCCATTGGAGAGCTAGATTTTTGTGCATTAGCTCACCTGTGACTCTATCATGAGCCACTTCCTCAGCTAATAATCCCTAACTTTCTTTGCTTCAAGCTCCTGTTCATATCTTAGTGGGCTTTGATTTGTGAAGGCAAGTGGACCCCTCTAGTTGTGTAATATATATAATGTCGAAGATCCTTACGATGCATCTGAACCATTTTGACCAGTAAATTGGCGTTATTATCTTTTTCTCATTTTAAAATCCCTGTTGCATATACAGCCCAACCCAACAAACATTAGGAGAGTTGGTTTTTCGTTTGGGCTTTTTTTTTTTTTTTTTTTTTTTTTTTTTGCATGCAATTTGCTAAGCATTATGGATGCCCCCAAAATAAAAAAAAATAATAAGAGTGGGCTATAGTTCAGGTTTAAGAACATTATATTCTAAAATCACTAAGAGAGAATAAACAAGGATAGACTAAAAGGGCAGGGTAAACAAATTCTATGAGAAATATATTAACATAGAAGTGGAAACGATTACCTCAGGCTGATGGGATTGGGAATTAGAGATCAAGTTGCTGGCCCTTGGGCTGCATTTGTGACTGGATTCATTTCCTCAAAAGTGAATGATGACTTCTGTTAATTTGCGAGATGCCATTTACAAGTGCTAATATGGATGTAAGTGTGAATTATTTTAAGTCAAGTTGCTATAAATCAAAGATGTTAGATATTTGAGCTAGAAAGCTCCTCTCCATGGAAAATGCACCAATTATAAACAACATTCTGATGGCATATTTCATTAGGTTGATCTATTTGCATTAAGGAGAATGGTCTCTTAAATCTATATACATTTCTCAAAACATTTATTTTTCATGATGTTGAGAAAACCCTTTATAAAGTGATGTGAAAGGTATAACTGTGATGAGAAAGCAAATGTTAGAATATAAGAAATAAATCTCAGTGAATGACACCTAGAAAATTGGCCCATTGGAGTAAATATGATTTTATGTACACTCCTATAAAAATTTATACCTAAAAATGGTTATATAAATCCATGCAGCTCCCTTTGAAAGAGAATGGTGTTGAAAATCACCAGTGCACACCAAAAGAACTGGTTTTGCTGATCAAAAATGTTCCTGTTAGGTTCTAAAATGTAACATCTGCCTCTGATATAACGGAACAATAATTGAAGTGTATCTTATATCCTCACGGGGTCTGCACTGCTGTTTTCTGTATTCTTGCCCGACTGTGAAGGTAAACTTCACTAAATACATGTGACTTCCTGTCAATGCAGGAGAAGCACATTTTTCCTTGGACAGATGGCTGGCGGGTGAAACACCTGAATCATCCCAGGGCCACAAATTATAATCGTACTGGATACATGATCTCAGAAACACGTCCACGTATACTGAAAACATTCTCTTCAAGAATGTGAAGGGGAAATACCCCCCCCTCCTTTTCCAGCTTAGCTACCACCTCATTTGCCTTTAAAACCACTATATTCAATATGACAGGTTTATATTCATAGATTTCCCTTTCACAGATTTCTTACTCCCCATCTCAAATCTTACTAATCAGAAACAAAACATTATGTTGTCTCTGATATTTGCAATGGGACATTCATTTTAAATTAAATTTTGGGGTGACATTGGTTAATAAGATTACATAGGTTTCAAGTGTACATTTCTATGACACATGACCCATATATTGCATTGTGTGCCCACCACCCAAAGTCAAATCATCTTCCATCTTCATGGATCTGACCCCTTTTACCCTTTACTAACCCTCTTCCCTCTGGTAACCACCAAGCAAAAGAAACTGCCAACAAAACAAGAAGGTGACCGACCAAATGGGACATTCATCTTAAAACACAGGATAAACTCCTAACTTCTAGAATATTTTCTCTAATGTTACCAATTGTTTCACTCATGATGAACACATTTCCCATTTATCATTTCCTAATAGCTCATTATCCAATTAGTAATGTGTATTTCTAATTACATCCTCTTCTGCCTCATTTGTACATTCAACTGCATACTAGTACTGCCTCAGATTCATTCACACTACTCCCGGAAGCAGTTAGTGTATGTTTCCTGATAAGTGTCTGTGGCCAACAGAATAAGTATGCCCTCAATGATTGCACCCCATCAATAACTTCATTATACTCACTACTAATAATTATTGAGGGTGATAATTTTATGAACTAGACTTCTGTTCTAGGTGCTTCACATGTAATGAATCATTTAATACTCACACTAACCCTATGAGGTCAGAACTACTATTTAAATTCTATAGGTGATTATAGTGAAATCCAGGTGTCAGACAACTTGCCCAAGGTCATGCATCCACTACAGTACAGCCAGAATAGGAATCCAGGGAGTCTTTCTCCAGATCACCTGTCTCTGATCAAACTTCTGTACTGTTCTCCTAGAACTTGGCATGATTCATGGTAAAGTTTACATCTTAATTTTATATACATTTTCCTTTTTATTTTTCACGTGTTTGGCTCTGCCCATATCAAATAGCTGCCACGAATATGTTCTTTTCTATCAGACTGCTGGTAGATGTTAGATATGAGATACAGAAAATCTATGTATCTGACACAAAATTATATAACATACAGTATTATAGAAAACACAGCCCTCTGTTGTTTACTTGGGGAAACTACAAATAATGTATTTTGTTAAAATCATTAGACTGACTAATAATGCATTGTTACTACTAATAAAAATACACATATGATTACCACACAAAATTTCAACCTATATTATTCAGTTCTACATTCATTCAGCAGAAATCTGGTTTTGCTCCAATGTACAGCAGTTATGTCTCACAGCTGACAATTATCTCATAATGAAAAACAAGTCACAATTAATAAAAATCAAAACTCTTCCTGCTACATTCATTTAATGATTTAATGAACTAGGAGAGTTTTATGAAAAGACCTATAAAAGGAAGGCACTCAATTTCCAATTAGAATCAAAATTCATGAGTCTTCAGTCTCTTAGGGGTAAAGAGAAATCTATTGAGCTCTTCCTTCACATTTCTTTCCACCTGGAAGGGACATTTCCTTTAAAGAAAATCATGGTTACAATCTCTGTCTACCTGGGATGGAAATATTTTATGAGATTTTTATGAAATAACCAATATACTATGAAAAACACTATGGTGATGTAAGATCAGAAATTATTTATGTGGCATGTCTACCACATTTTGGTATCTGGCTTATAATTACATATATATGTGTCAAATTATCTTAATAACTTAACAATCCTTAAATGAATAGATACACATGATAATAATAATAGTTAGAATTCATAATAGTTAGCATTCCTCAAATACTCTCTACAAGCCAGAAATATTCTAAATCCCGATCAACTAGTAACTAATTTAATTATAACAGGATGACGTCAGTAGTAACATTATCCTACTTTAATGAGGAAGTATGCACAGAGAAGTTAAATAACTTGTCTGAAGTCATAAAGGAATTGCTGGGGTCACAGGTGAACCCCAGGATTGTGTCTCCAGAGCTTTTTCCTTGACCACATTTCTAGATTGCTTATAGATTCATCCCCTTTTCATAAACCTTTAGTTTACTTCCAATTTTATAGGATTACAAATAAGGTTATAATATGAGAGCAGGCCAGTACCCACGTTTTTGAGCTTGTGCTATTATTTTCTTAGAATAAACTTTGTAGAGGCGTAAATGTAGGAGGGATATAGGGCAAGCACGTTCATCTTTGTTAGGCTTGCAGGTGAAAAATGATATTTTATTTTGCATTTTTTATTCATGAGGATAAGCATGCTTCATTTTATAAAATACATTTTAATTGATTTCAGAGAGGAAGAGAGAGGGAGAGAGAGATAGTAACATCAATAATGAGAGAGAATCATTGATCTGCTGCATCCTGCAGGACGCTCACTGGAGATCTAGCCCACAACCTGGGCATGTGCTTTGACTGGGAATGGAACCATGACCTCCTGGTTCATAGGTTGATTGCTCAACCTCTGAGCTACAATGGCCGGGCAGAGGATAAGCATATGTTAGCTCAGTGGTGTGCCAGCTTCTGAGTAACTGTTTCCAACTCCACTTTCAGTGACATCAAGTTGTTAGCTTAAAATCGACCTTGGGTAAGCATGTTCACACCTTGGATATCATCACATGATATGAACTAAGTTTGTTTGGTTTTGGAGAGTCTCTTAAAGCCCACCTCCATGTCTAAGGACTATTTGTGTTCCTGTTTTGAATAGACTACTATTATTATTTGTCAAGGTAAAAAGTTCTGCTTTGTTTGATTCTTATTGATCTGTAAGATAAATGCTTTTGTCTAGTAAATTATAAGGGGAGAAAAGTATTTGTGTTAACTCTAGTGGTAACTGTTATTTGTAAACTTGACCACAGAACTTATCTATTTGTTGAGAAATTACATAGAAAAAAATCTAAAGTAGAAAATATTATCAGTTTCAATTTAGAATCTACTACAAATTTTAAATGAATTATTAGACATACCTATGTAAAACTAACACTTTATGTTTTATTTAACTTGTTTTATAATAAAAGCATGAGCACAATATAAACCTTTTAGAAATGCTATAGAATCAAAGGTGGTAAAGAAATATTTGGGTATTAAAAATGTTTTTAGTTCTTTCTTTAAACACATCTATACTTAGGATATGAAAGGCAAAGGATTGCAATTTTATTATCATAACTATTTAAACGTTGGTAGCTTTTATATTTTTTTAAGTCCTCACCTGAGGATATGTTTTTATTGATTTTTAGAGAGGAAGGGTGAGGGATAGAGAGAGAGAGAGAGAGAGAGAGAGAGAGAGAGAGAGAGAGAGAGACTTGATGTGAGTGATAAATTTGGATACCGGTTGTGTCACATATGCTCTCCGAACCTAGGATCAAACCTGCAACCTAGGTATGTGTCCTAACCAGGAATCCAACCCACAGCCTTTTGATATATGCATGATGGGGCCATGGTGGTAGCTTTTGTATCTTAAGGCTAATGCTGCAGTATTAAAAATAAGTATGAGTTATGGGTAGCCTGGAGAACAAGCCACATAACTTAGAAGGAGCAGGTGACATCATACTGGTTTTCAAAGGAGAATAACATTCTTGAAGATACATACTAGTATATCTAGCAAAGCCTTTTCAGTTACAATATCAAAGATGAGATATGACTATATTAACTGACATAAAACATACACATTCTAGAGTTGAACTTCATTCTTCAAACAAAATTTCCTTGGAGTTTTTAAAGAAATTTAATCACTACCATCATTTTTCAGATAACTTTGTACTTTGTATTCAAATTCATTGAAATACTGTACTATGAAGCAAATTTTTTTGCTAGATTTTCAGTTACTTTATAAAAGTAGACCATACAAGATTCTACCACTGCATTATACCAAAATAGAAGACCATTCTTTCAGGACAAAGAAATTAAAGTTCTTTCAATACGAAAATCACCCAGACCAACTGACCATGAAATTCATTTACACATAATTTTACTATTACTGGTCAAGAACAATCAGAATATCCTTATTCTTCCAAAGGTATTTTTACAGATTTACCATAGAAGAAAGGCCTATTCTTTTTCATATTTGATTTGTGATTTAAGAACCTGACACTTGCAAAAAATGCCTTATTACTGCTTTCAGCATGCTCTGTTTCTACTCAGTCTGTTTTCAAAATCAAATCATATTTATGAAGTGACCACACACATCACTAGCAATTTTGATAACTGCTTTTCTCCTGCCTTAGATCATTAGTGCACTGAACATTTTAAAATGAAATGAAACATTTTATGCGTCACAGAGGAGGAAATGGGCTGAAGCAAGGGGCATGGTACTTGGTGTTCTCTGCTATTGCCTAGGGCTAATTCTCATTTCTAGAACTTTGCTTAAAACTTGATCCTTTCCTAAAATGAACTGGTCTGCTTTCTCCACCCAATCTGAACTTCACTACTTTCTAAGGCCCGGCTGAAGATGTGATCTTGATTATTTCAACAACCATCATGAATAACCTTCTTCCCCGCTTCACTGCAAACACTCAGAGCTATACCAAACACTATCATATCAATTCATATGAAGTTTTGAATTGATTAATGTTGTTTGAATTATATTAATGTAATTTAACTAAGAAGTTAGCGATTCCAATAGGCAAGGATTATGCCTTATAACAGCGATTTTCAACTAGTGTGGCACACACACTGGGTGCCGCAAGAATTTTTAAGACTTGCAGTACCTGACAAGTCATGGGCACTGACCTCTTTTCCCTTAGATGGTCAAATAAAAAGATGACAACAGCCAACACAACAATAGACATCCTGTGTGAATAAATCACAATTATGTGTATTTTTTCAGGCCAGCAAAATATGTATTTTTGGTGTGGGTACAATTTAGTAATTTGTTTATCTGTGCCATGAGATGAAAAAGGTTGAAAATCGCTGCCTTATAATATTTCTGAATTCCCTACTCCTGACAATCTCCCTGACACTTGCAGGTATAATCAAATACTTCATATCTGTCCTATCACAGTTCAGAGTACCTAGTAAATGCTCACAGCTTAATAGATTGCATACAAGTAAACCAGATTTTTGTTTGTTTGCTTGCTTGTTTTTATCTATTTTACATAATCTTACTGCAATTAATTTTTTTTTACAATTTCACAGAAGTTTGGAAGTAACAGGAAAAAACATAGCATTGAAATTTTAAGAAGTGATATTCCCAGGCCAAAACAGTTTCAGGTGGGCCACCAAATTAGTTCTATCTTAATTCAACATCAGTCCCAACCCTCCATTTATCTGGCTTTCTTAAGGATAGGTCAGGTTAATTGCCAATTTCCTTAGTAACTAGTTGCCTATCTTAATAACCTAACAAAATGTATGGGCTTACAAGGACAACCCAAGGTAATATATATATATAATTGATTTTTTACAGAGAGAAAGGGAGAGGGATAGAGAGTTAGAAACATCTATTCAGTTGCCTCCTGCACACTCCCTACTGGGGATGTGCCTGCAACCAAGGTACTTGCCCTTGACCGGAATTGAACCTGGGACCCTTCAGTCCACAGGCTGACGCTCTATCCACTGAGCCAAACTAGTTAGGGCAATAGGTAGACTGTTTTTTGTTTTTTTTTTACAATAGACACATACAGCAAATCACAGTTTTTTGTTGTTTAGGTGGGTGCTTGTTAAGACTCAGATAAAAAGATTGCCTCACCAACTTGAAATCACTTAAAGAATATAATGTTAACTGAGGTTTTCAATTTTTTGGCTATTTGGAACTCATCTTCAATTGAAGCATGTATATACCTCAAAGATAAAGACAAATACACATACATTTATACATATTTATCTGTTAACACACTGTAATTACTTCAGATCTGTCCCAGAGTGACAGCCAGTTCTGAATCTTATAATCACCCTGGTCATCATGAGGGACGGATGCTTAGGCAGGAGAAAGGATATTAAATAGGATCCACAGTCTAAATTGCTGGGGAAACAGGACCAGTCTGGAACTTGAATGGAGGAAAACAAGCAATGACAGAATGAGGGAGCGATTTGGCTAAAAGAGGATAGAAGACAACCTGAAGATGTGGCAAATGTTTTCTCAGCTGTAAAGTAAGACGGTGTGGGTGACAGAGAGGGGAAGAAAACACTTTACAAATTATACGCATATTTTGGGAAAGTTTTATGCCTCTCTCTGCATATAAAGTACATATTTTAATACTTTATAAATATGTTCCATTGTTCTAAAATGCAAATAAATACATTAAGATTTCTCAGGCAGTAGTCTAATGAATGTTTAAACAGTAAAGTTAATTTACAAGTTAAAGTAATTAGTGTTTGATCAAAACAGCTATGTTACCATTGAATTCAAATGTTTACTTACAAGAAATACATTCCTTTTCATTGTCTTCACCTCACTAAAGCCAAAGCATTTTAAAATAAAATAGGTTTGATCTCTTGTGTGCATGCATATAAGCATAACAAGACCCTGGGGGGTATGGGAGGCCAGGGGAAGGTCAAGGGGAGAAAAAAATAAAGGAGACATATGTAATACTCTTTGTAATACTTTAATCAATAAAACAAATTAAAAAAATAATATAGGTTTTTATTCTCTCTCTCTCTCTCTCTCTCTCTCTCTCTCTCTCTCTCTCTCTCTCTCTCTCTTCTCTCATATATATATATATATATATATATATATATAAATTAGATTCAGATAGAAAACAGCACTGGAAAGTGGCTCCTGAGGTCATTTAGTCCATTTCTGCTTCTGGCAAGTTTCACCTAAATCACTTCAAACATATGGCTAACTACCTAGGCCACATTTGTTAAGCAATCCTCTCTTGGGTGCCTGCACTAATGGTGTGTCTGTGTACAAACCGTTTGTACCATGCTCTCTAATTTAGCTAGTCAAGGGTGTCAGGTAATCCATCTACTCAGATCAGTCAAACTGCATATGTGTTCATCTCACTTAGCTCATTTTTGGTTTTACTTCATTGGTAAAGGCAAATAAAACACTCAAACAAGTATGGGTGTGAAGAAACTTAAAGTCAGGGTCATCCTTAACATCACTATATTGTTCCTGACCCCATTTTAATCAAATTTTACTCAACCTTCCCCCCCTGGAGTAAGAGACTGTCTAATTATCTTTCTATTCTGAAAGGTCTTGAATAAGTCTCCTTTTTTCCCAGCTATTTCTTTTTTTATGTTTTTATTGATTTCAGAGAGGACGGGCGAAGGAGAAAGAGAGAGATAGAAACATCAATGCTGAGAGAGAATCATTGATTGGCTGCCTCCTACACACCCCACACTGGGGATCAAGCCTGTAACCCAGGCCTGTGCTCTGACCAGGAATCAAACCACAACCTCCTGGTTCACAGGTAAATCCTCAATCACTGAGCCATACCAGCCGGGCCCTGCTATTTCTCTAGGTAAAGTAAAATTAAGAATCAAATAATAAAGCAGGGATCATAATGATCAAACAAAAATTTATAAGAAAATCAAGAAGAAACTTGTTACAGATTTTTTCTAAATCAACACAATGATATTGTAATGAACAATACTGAACAATGGGGGTATGCAACTAAACAACACACCTCACACCTCACATGCAAACAACAACACATCTTTTCATTACAGTCGGTGCTTTCAAGAAATAAACATTTCAGACTTGTTTTTGCCTTTATTTCCTTTTCACATTTCTGGGGAAGCCATGAAAAATGTTTGAGATGTGTATATTCTTTTTTAAATAGCATTTCTACCTTTAAGTCAAATTTAAATATATAATGATAAGACTTGCATAATTTTCTTTTCTTTAGCCAGAGAGAGGATTTTCGGTATTGCTCAGAGACTAAACCCTCACACCAGACATATCTGGAGTTTCCTTCACACTACTTTTTAAAGGGGAAGCAGAGGAACATTGTCTATGATGACATCATCTAAAGGACAAACACATAATCACAATAGTGCTGTGCTTTAATAGTGTATGGCACACCTGATAATTAGTGATAATATTGAAGCTGTTATTTAAGACACTGTATGACAATTACTGGCATGTGAGATGGCAATACTTCAATTAAAGATTTCAACAATAAATCCTTATTCTTTCTTTGTACTGTTATCAATAAACTAGTGGCCCGGTGCACGAAATTTGTGCACTGGGTGTGTGTGTGGGGGGGTGTCCCTCAGCCCAGCCTGCCCCCTCTCACATACTGGGAGCCCTCAGGCATTGACCCCAGCCCAGGCCTGACGCCTCTGACAGAGGCATCAGGCCTGGGCTGGGGGCAGAACCAGTGATGGGGGAAAATGAGGGTGACCTGCTGGGCGGGAGAGCAGATTGGGGGCGAGTCGCCCTGCCGGCCCACATGATCGGGTCCCGGGCGACCACCGGCACTCACGCCCTCAACCCGCGAGAGCGTCCGGGTTTGCCGGCCGGATCGGGTCCTGGGCGACCACTGGCACTCACACCCCCTACCCGCTCTCACGGGTTGGCAGCGTGAGTGCGGGCGGACACCGCAGCCACCTCGCCGGCCCGCGTCCCGGTCTACCGGCGGGATCAGGTCTCAGGCAACTGCTGGCACTCACACCCCCAACCCGCTCTCTGATGGTGCTGTACCATCCAGCCTGCAATATGCAAATTAGCCACCATCTTTTTTGGCGGTTAACTGCCATCTTAGTTGTCAGTTAATTTGCATATCTCACTGATTAGCCAATGGAAAAGGTATCGGTCATACGCCAATTACCATTTTTCTCTTTTATTAGTATAGGATACTCCACAATATGAAATCATTAATTTAGTGTATGTTCAAAAATATCCAAATAAATTTGACGCCCAGAATATCAGTCCAAAACCTGTTAAAATTTTAACATATGGGATCTTAAACTATACAATGCTCAATCGGTTACTATTTTGTGAAATTAATGGCATGCAATTCCAAAGGAGAAGAGACATTTAAGTGACTCCAACTTGAGATAACATAATGAGCTCCTTTCAAAGGCTGTAGCTCGTGTTGTGAAGGCGCGCAAATAATAATGCAAAGGCAGATACAAATTACTCTCAGAGGCCTGAGTGATCTTCAAGGTGAAATATTAGAAGTGACGTTATGAAATACAAATAATTGGACTGAGAGCTCCTAATGCTCTGATATATGGCAATATGTTCTCACTCATTAAAGTCTAATTTTAGTGCATTGACAGTTAACAACCTCAAGAAATAAGACATCTAATTTCTGTCTTAGAATACTCTTTGGTGAGATACCCTTGCAATTGCTCACATACACTACAAAGAAAAACCTTCAAATCTGAATTTACCCCCCTCCCTGCCCCCAGCTCTATATTGGTGTCTGTATCTTCCTGAATAGAGCCTAAGAAACTCAAATGCTCAGGTTTGTCAGAGATGAGTAGCTCTCCATGTCAACCCCATATCCTGTGAATTCTCCCTTGCAAATGCAAAAATGCAAATATAACTCAGTTCTCTCTCTCTTTCCCTCTATTTCTTTCTCTCTCTCTCTCTCTCTCTCTCTCTCTCTCTCCCTCCCTCCCTCCCTCCCTCCCTCTCCCCCTCCCTATTGTATCAACTCTATTCTAAGCTATTATCTTTAGCCTACCTGGACTATAAAACCCTCTTAAATGACTAAATGATCAGCATGAATACCTCCACCACTACCTCCTCATTCTATAGCAGTTTGTTCTATTCACTGCAGTCACAATGCTTTCTGCAGATTGAAAGCTAATAGTGGCACTCACCTACATAAACTTCTTCAGGGCTTCCCTTTGTTTTAGCAAACTTGGCCTTGATCACAAAGACAATTTGGCCTCTGCCTACCTCCTCTGTTTCATCTAGTGCCACTCCTTTCCTTGCTCAGTAGATTTTATTTCTTTAGCTTTTTAAATTTATTTTATTCTTTAAAGTTTATCTTTATTGTTAAAAGTATTACAGATGTTCCCCTTTTCTCCTTCCACCCCACTACCTCCCCCCACCCCGCCTTCAAGGCTCTACTGTCTGTATCCATGGATTATGCATATATGCATATAAATTATTTTGTTAATCTCTCCAGCCAAGCACATCTGAATTAGGTATTATTTGGCCAGCTACAAGTTTCCCTAAATTTAACTGCCTTCCTTAAAAATCAGAATACTGATCTTCAGGACTGAGAACATTTTTTTTAATTAAGTTAAAATATACCCCTCTATAACTACCAATCTTACTAATAGGTATATAATTTCACTACTAAATAAACACTGCAAAACAAAGGTCCAAGGAAATAATTCTCAAACACTGGACTACATTAGAATCACATAGAGGACATGCAATACAAACTGCTGATGCACTGGGATTTGTAGGTCTGCTCAAGTATTTGCACTTCTAACAATTTCCCAATCATGCTGATACTTCTGGTTTGGAGGCCACACTTTGAGAACCACTTGTTTAAGGAATCATCCTGTGTTTCTATCACCGCAAATTAGTTTTGTCTTTATTTTTTAAATATACACTATATGGAGAAATAGAACATTTTTCAACTTACTTATAGATATACGTATTCTTTTTACTTTCTTTCTATAATTCTGCTCCCCTAATTAAGTCTTTAAAACTAAGACAGACTAGCTGTATGAGACACTATTCCTAATTGAAATAAAACTTGGTTAATCCTGCATATTGATTTGAGCAGTAAGAGCTATAACTCCTTGATATTCATAATTATTTATTTCAATTTTTACTCTAAGTATTATAATCGTACTGTCATTCCAGGCATGTGGAGGTTATATTTCACTCTGTATTTATTTTATGTGTTTTTCCCATGTATATTTTCGCAAGTTTCCTTTATTTTTTTTTCCAAATTACTTGATAAATCCATTGGAAAAATTGTAAAAAATACTGGAAAAGAGAACAAGTAAAATGATGCTTTTGGCCTTAAGCCTTTTCTTGTCTTTCATGATCTTATCATAGACTCAGGGCATGTCTTTTACAGAAGGGCACATACTGAGAGACACAGGTGGTCTCTCTGGAGCCACATATTATATTCACTAATAGAGTGCCTTTAATTGTGTTCCCAGCTAGTCCACCTGATACCTGAAAATTTTTCACAGTTGCACTGTAGACCAATCAATAATGTGATTTGATATCCATGGGAGGGGGAACCCCCTCTGATTCTTCCTATTTTTAAACAACTAAAGTTGTTTTGTATTCCCTAAACCATATTGATCCGTGGAGCTAATGATAGTGTTACTAAACTCCCTTTTGTAAACTTCGTCACAGAGGAAACCGTAGAAAATCACAATCAAGGGCAGGGAAAATGTTGGAAATTTATTTTACCATATAACTTTCCTGCCAGCTCCTGCTACGTATAACATAAAGCACGGCCACATGTTCTTCCCCCTGGGTTTGGATATGGCCGGCCTAATGCAGTGGCAGTGAAGATGGCTTATATTATACCTCCAGGGGGCCTTAGCTCCCTCCCAAATAACTTCCCATCTTGTCCATTATGAGAATCAGCAGTAACAGCCGAATTGGCAGTGTCCCCACTTTTCCATTTCAGCAGAAATTTAAAAAGGAGGTTGTCACTAGATAGGCTCAAGTGATGCCATCTGCTTTTCCATTTGGGGAAATGCACATAAAAATGGTAGGGGATGTGTTAGGCATTTAATTAGAGGTGGACTGTCTGTTTCCCCAACCTTCTCTAACTTGACACCTGCTGGGTCACACCCTGAATACAAATAAGAATGCAGAAAAGGACTCGTGAGCTCTGGTGGAAGTAATATTAAAACCAGGTTGGCCATTGAGCATAACAAGCATATATTTCACAATTACAATGAAGCTAAGAAAAAAGTCTTCATAAATGCATGAGAATTCTTAGTATAGTACAATTCAAGGTCTCAAGAAAGCAATCCTATTGCTCATATGTGAATCTAGATTTATAAACAGATACATTTCTGAAATTACATAATGAAAATTCATATTTAAAATGGAATTTAAGAATCATCATCAATAATAGTTGTCTGATTTTACTTACCAATACAATCTCCTATCTATGGAGGTGCACATATGCATAATTCTTTATTTGTAATGTTAAAAGTTATGTCATTACTATTATAGCCTCTTTGGGCCAGTAATGTTTCTAGGAGACTTTCAAGAAGGTTAAGTGTGTAGTTTATCCAAATGCTAGAGATATTTTTCCCTTACAATTTGAGATCTATACTGCTGTTTTGACTAGGGCACATTTCAGCACATTTCAATAAAACAGTATGGTTGGGAATTAACAGGCTAATAAAAAGAACTTTAAAAGTGCATTAAATTAGAATTTAAGATGTCTCCTGCATTTGCAGCATAAATGCTAATAAAATATAAATCTGTTATTAACTTTTTATAGCCATGCAGTCATAATAGCTAGAAAATCTTGAAGATTTATCAGCACATATCTCTAAAATGGACAGAATAGAACAAAGTTAGGCTGTGAAACAAAGCTTTTTGAGAAGAAGGAGACATTTTTAGGGGAGAGGGAAAGAGAAGTTACACACACAAGCACACACATTGTTTTCTTTAAAAAATAATCAATATATATATATATATATATATATTTTTTTTTTTGGTCTGGGAGGCAACCTACAATTGAGCTATTATGAGGATAAATGCCAATAAGAGATTTTCTATCCTGCCAGGCAAGCGAGGCCCGATGGTTGAGCATCAACCTATGAACCAGGAGGTCACGGTTCAATTCCCAGTCAAGGCATATTCCCCCATTGCGGGCTTAATCCCCAGTGTGGGGCATGCAGGAGGCAGCCAATCAATGGTTCTTTCTCATCATTGATGTTTCTATCTCTCTCTCCCTCTCCGTTCCTCTCTGAAATCAATAAAAATATATTTTAAAAAAAAGATTTTCTGTCCTTTAAATGATTGTAGCTTTAGGCTAGGCGATTCTGTTCCAGGGGCAACACTGTAACATGTCACTACTTCCCTAACATAATGATATATGGATTGACAAACAACCAGTCTAGTTTATTATGATCATACAACCTGTTATATGTGGCTTTGTAATACATTACCTATTCAGAATATCCATTGTTTCAGCCATAATTGCAGATCTAATTATTACATGCGGGTGGGAAATTTAAACTTTGATCCTTGGAGATAGTCAGTTCTATTTCAAATTAATATAATAATTAATATCAGAGCTATTATAAAGACTAAAGTGATGGTTCTCAAAAAGAACATCAAAATGACATAATTCCATCTACTTAGCCATATGGAGAAGAAAAAAATTTTAGATTTGTTGGAAAATAAAAATGTTAAATTAAGATGAAAAAACCCCACAACTGTCTACCTTTCACCCACATAAGTCATATTTATTTGGGATATACTACAATAAAAATGCATTAAAATGTAATATAGGAAGCCCAAGGCATAGCATGCTAAGTTGCAGTAAAATCCAAATAAAATTTTAAAAATCTTATATAGCTATGGTTATAGTAGACTTTTCTGGGGCATAATTTTTGATGTGACATAAGCAAAATTTATAGGTTTATTATTGTTTCAACAAACATTATCTTTATAAAATAAAATAACACACACATGTTTACCATCCCCCATAACTCACCTCTATAAATCATATTTTAAAAGTGTATTCTAAGAACTCATTTCAGAGATGTTTAAGTTCCCTGCTGTAAGTAACCAAGGAAATATTAAACTGATGAGATCTAAGGAAATCCATGATTGATTAGGCCTGATTCCCACTAGTGATACATTTTTTTAAAACTTACTATTATAACAAGGGAATTTTAAGAAAATTGCAAAAATATTAATCTGATAAATAAACTTTAATTTTTTTCTTTACACATATTTAAGATAGCTGCATCAGGATCCAATGTACATAATTGCTGAATAAATAAGACATTAGATAAGAGGACTCACATGATAGTTGTGCAAGCAGATCCAAGTCATATCAGAGATCATAATTTGTAGAAAATAATGCTCATATAAGAATGTTGGATTTACAGGAAAAAATCTCTTATTAAAGTAACAATTCTTGTTATACAACTGAGATTGATCGAAGGTAGTAAATATTACCTTTTGGAAATGTTTATGTTTTAATAGTTAATTTTTATGCAAAATATACATAACATAAAATCTACTATATTAATAATTTCTGTCATACAGTTCAGTGACATCAAGTACATTCACATTGTCGTGTGACCATTATCATCATCCATTTCCAGAACTTTTTCATCTTCCCAGACTGAAACTCTATTTCCATTAAGCAATAACTCCTCACTGCCGCTCCTGGCAACTATCATTCTCTTTTCTGTATCTATGAATTTGACTACTCTGGACATCTCATACAAGTGGAAAGATACAGTATTTATTGTTTTGTTACTGACATTTCAGTTAGCATAATGTCTTCAAGGTTCATCCATGTTGACTTATGTGTCAGAATTTGATTCATTTTTAAGACTTAATAATATTCCATTGTATCCCTATACCACATTTTGTTTATTCATCCATAGATGTTCATTTAGGGTGTTTCCACCTCTTATCTATTGTGAATAATGCTGGTATGAACATCAATGCACAAATACCTGTTCAAATCTTTGCTTTCCGTACCTTTGGGTACCTACCCAAAAGTGGAATTGGTAGATCATATGGTAATTCTATGTTTAATTTTTTTGAGGAACTACCATGCTATTTCATACAGGTGCTATACATTTTACATTCCTATAAAAATACACAAGTTTTCCAATTTCTCCACATCCTCACCAATATGTGTTAGACGTATTTGATTTTTAAAATTTCACATTATCCAGAAAAACCAAAATAATTACAGATATTAACTCATTACTAATCACAGGTAAGTACTTTTTAAAAAATTTTTAATACATCTTATTGATTTTTTACAGAGAGGAAGGGAGAGGGATAGAGAGTTAGAAATATCGATGAGAGAGAAACATCGATCAGCTGCCTCCTGTACACCCCCTATAGGGCATGTGCCCGCAACCAAGATACATGCCCTTGACTGGAACTGAACCTGGGACCCTTCAGGCCGCAGGCTGATGCTCTATCCACTGAGCAAAACTGGTTAGGGCCACAGGTAAGTACTTTAATTTTCTGTTTACTTCCTTACATATTTTCCAGTCACCACTTCTTTAACTTCTAATGTACTGCAGTGTCTATTACATTAAGGCAATGGTAGCAGCTCCTTAAAATTTGAATGAATGAATGCACCTCAGATGTGAATATATACATACTAGAGGCCCGGTGCACAAAAATTTGTGCACTAGGGGAGGGGGGAAGGGGAGCCCCTCAGCCCGGCCTGTGCCCTCTCGCAGTCTGGGACCCCTCTGGAGATAACACCCTGCTGGCTTAGGCCTGCTCCCCGGTGGCAGACAGCAGGCCCAATCCCTAGGTGCAGCCCCTGGTTGGGCTCAGAGCAGGGCCGATTGGGGGGTTGGGGCACCGCCCCCTGTCACACTCAAGGCAGGGTCGATGGGGTGGTTGCAGCGCCACCCCTGTCACGCACAGAGCAGGGCCAATGAGGGAGTTGGGGCGCTGCCCCCTGTCACACACAGAGCAGGGCCCATCAGGGACGTTGGGGCTCCTTACCCTATCACACACAGAGCAGGGTCGATGAGGGGGTTGGGGAGCTCCCCCCTGTCATGCACAGAGCAGGGCCCATCAGGGGGTTGAGGAGCTCCTCCCTGTCACTCACAGAGTAGGGCCAATAGGGGAGTTGGGGCACCGCCCCCTGTCACACACAGAGCAGGGCGGATAAGGGGGTTGGGGCGCCACCACTGTCACACTCAGGGCAGGGTCGATGGGGAGGTATGGCTCTACCCCATCACACACAGAGCAAGGCCCGTGGGGGGGGGGGGGTTGGGGTGCCGCCCTCTATCACCTACAGCGCAGGGCCAATCAGGGGGTTGGGGCACTGCCACTCTAACACTCAGGGCAAGGCCGGGAGGTTATGGCTCTACCTTGTCACACACAGAGCAGGGCCCGTGGGGGGGGAGGGTGTTGGGGTGCCGCACCCTGTCACACACAGAGCCGCAGGGCGATCAGGGGGTTGGGGAGCTCCTCCATATCAGGCACAGAGCAGGGCTGTTCAGGAGGTTGGGGCACCTTCCCCTGTAATGAACAGAGCTGGGCGGATAGGGAGGTTGTGGCCCCGCCCCCTGTCACACGCAGGGCGATTAGGGGGTTTGGGCACTGCCCCCTGTCACGCTGATGCCGGGAGGCCTCACGGCTCCGCTGATCCCGGTGCTGGGAGGCATATTACCCTTTTACTATATTGGATAGAGGCCTGGTGCATGGGTGGGGCTGGCTGGTTTTCCCTGTAGGGTGTCCTGGATCAGGGTGGGGGTCCCCACTGGGGTGCCTGGCCAGCCTGGGTGAGGGGATGATGGCTGTTTGCAACTGGTCATACACCCTTCAGGGTGGGGGTCCCCACTGGGGTGCCTGGCCAGTCTGGGTGAGGGGCTGAGGGCTGTTTTCAGGCTAGCGAGTGACTGAAGCTCCCAACTGCTCCTTTTTTTCTTTTTTTTTATTCTGGGCCAGCTTTAGCTCTGGCTCCAGCTCTGAGGCCTCTGATGCTGAAAGCAGGTATCTGGTTTGTTTGGGTTCTATAATCGAAACAATGTATAACTCTAGCTCTGAGATCCCGGCTCGCTGAAAGTAGGTTTCTGGGGTTTTGTTTAGCTTCTATATTTGTTACAATGTTTTAAACTGCAGGGTCAGAGGCCTGCAGCGGCAGGCGGGGAACGTTGGTTTCCTCCGTCAATGAAGCATGCAAGCCTCATGTTAGGTTCAAGCTGCCTGGCTGCTGGCTGCCATCTTGGCTGGCAGTTAATTTGCATATTGCCCTGATTAGCCAATGGGAAGGGTAGCGGTCGTACGCTAATTACCATGTTTCTCTTTTATTAGATAGGATATATATATATATTTTTTACTTGGACAAACCTAACTAATTTACCCAGACTCCCATAATTATTTAATGGGATTTGCATTGGGTACATAACAAACTTTAGAGATTAGTGTTCATGAGCCCCACCCTTGGTCACAAAGAAGGAAAGAATATCTAAAGCAAACTTATTTAGGCTGAATTGCTTTCTAAGCTACCTGCTAGTACATGCACAGATAATTTTTAAGGTCACAAAGCACTATAGAGAGCTTGGTTTACCTTTTTGGCACTAGCACCATTCCAATAAACAACTACACTTCAGACTTATAGGCTTCCTCAATGCTGTTCTTGAAAATGCTAACCAGAAACTTTTAAATTTTAAATGATTATAAATGAAGAATTAGCACCATGAAACCTTAAACCATGAAATCCTTACTGGTCTTCTGGCCTGAGAGACCCCATGGACAGACAACAAACCACTGATAATTCACCGAATGCCAGTCTGAGCTGCATGCCTAGCACGGAGACAGTCCAGTGAAGTAAGAAAGGATGTGTTGACATAAACATAGCTAAACTGTAATTCATACAGTTAAACTATTTGCAGACGAGCCGAGGCAGTAGGTAACAGGAACTGAAGCATTTTTAGTAAAACAAAAAGTTTATTTAAGATCCTTGGCACTCTGGAATCTCCTTATTTAAAAGTCTATAAAAGGCCATGGCAGCTGGTAATTATAGAACATTAATTTCACCTCAGAAATTGGTGATGGTCTCAGTTTGGTGAAATCTCCTCTTCCATATAACATAAAATAGGAAAGACCTATTCAACTTCATTCCACCTTGAGGAGATTAACCTACTTATGGTAGATATACTCAGTAGTAAACCAACCAAACACATTAAGGGACATAAGGGAAAATAAATCTGTAGAAAAATAGAAAAAGTCACATATGTAGACTGTTATCCCAATAATAGACTGCATGAAAGTGTTTCCTGTCATTTGGATCTAAATATATATTTAGAGAATAGTTTCAAGTTTTTCATCTTAAAGTTTTTGTGCATATTTTCAGAAAGTTAAAATGGGAAAACTATGAAGACGATTGGTTATTTTGTTTATAATATGAATATATTTCAGTGCTATTTAATTATGTTTTATTAAGTAAAGTTAATGATAGTACCTATATCAGAATTATTATAAGGCTTAGGCACTAATATTTGAAAAAGATTTTGGGACAGTGGGTTAAAAATGTGCTGTCAAAGAAATATATTAACAGTGCTAATGAGGCCAATTAGCTAACAACTTTGCAATAATTATTGGTCAAAAATATGTTGGAGTTAGAAGCAACTCAGATTCAAAACTGATTATAAATTACTGACATTCTCTTCCTAAAATAGAGTATTTTCTCCACATTTCCTCTGCAGGCAAATGCAAGCAAAAATATTTTCACTAAAGAAAACTGAGGGGTGGTAACTAATTAGTGTCACATGACTAATTAATTAGCATTCCACATACCTATAATTAGAAAGTATTTAATATGGTCTGCAGCAGAGTGATTTCATAATCCTGGACTGAGGAATCAATCAGTCAGTAGGGTAGTATTTGTTTTTGAGTTTGAAAATAGCAGTTGTCACATGTGTTTCCAGGAAGCATTTGCAAGAATGTCAACTCCACTCAGCTCAAGTTAGAAGAACCAACAACAATTCAGATGCATAAGTATTACATTTTCTTTTTTCCTCAGAATTAGTCAATTTGATATTGAGGAAGGTCATTTAAACTTTAACTCTCCAAGTTTTTCTTCTTTTATAAGTTACCCTGATATTTAATTACCCTGTATTTGTTGATTATTTTCCCTCTTTCCTATGAACATATTAGCAAGCAACCATAACTATGTTAAATTATCTTTAAAAAACACATAAAAATCAGTGGAGCGTGCTGTTTTCCTTTTCACAGTACATGAAATTGGCTCTAAACATATTAGAATACTTTAAAAAGGTTAAGGGAGTTTTTATTTTAGCTCTGATTCTAACCCAGCGCGGGCTGAGTGAACCTGTGGAGTGGTGCCTGCAGTTCTCTGCGTGGTGTGCTGGGCTGTTATAATAAGGTGCATCCAGGATAGCTTTAATTATTTCCACTCTTGATTTAATCAACAAGTACTTTCAGAAGTGGTACCAAAAATATTAGACTCTTATTAGCTAAACTTAGATTTTTTATCTCTAATGTTCTTACAAAATATTGCTTCATTGAGAAGATAACTTTATCAAAATATTTCCTTCATTAAAAAGTACATTAGAATTACTGAATTATACTCTCCTTTTCAAAGTTCAACTAAAGGGAATTATTCATTTTATCCTTCCTTCATTTGTCCTTCCTGATTTATCAACAGGTAGGCAAACATAAATCTCTAAAATTATAATAATTATTATCATAAAACATCAAATCATTTAATTTTAATAGAGGCAATCTGTAAAATCTAGTCAGATCTATTTTTTCTATTTTTATAGAATTAGTAGCTGATTCTACAAAAATTATATCTCATCTTTGGAGCATTTTGCCCTCTAATTACTAAGAATTATATTACTGCTACCGCAAATTATTTCTCATATTAATAATTGGAAATTGGCCTTTTACAGGGGACCTCCACATTCTCCAAAGAGGACATAAAAATGGCCAACAGACATATGAAAAAATGCTCAACATCACTAATTATCAGAGAGATGCAAATTAAAATGACAATGAGGTACCACCTCACACCTGCCAGAATGGCTACCATTAATAAATCAACAAACAAGTGCTGGTGATGATGTGGAGAAAAAGGAACCCTGGTACACTGCTGGTTGAAATGCAGAGTGGTACAACCACTATTGAAAATAGTGTGGCGTTTCCTCAAAAAATAAAAAATGGAACTGCCATTTCTAGGAATATATCCCAAGAAGCAAGAAACACCAATCAGGAAGAACATATGCACCCCTATGTTCATAACAGCATTATTTACAATAGCTAAGATCTGGAAACAGCCCAAGTGCCCATCAGTACACTAACGGATAAAAAAAAGCTGTGGGACATGATCTCACTCATATGTGGGATATAATGATCAATATAATTTGATGAATAAGAATAGATCCAGAGACAAATGGTAGGGGAGGAGGGTTAGAGAGCAAGCAAACGACTTGTATGCATGCATATTAGCATAACCAATGGACACAGACACTGGGGCAGTGGGGGCTTGCCCAGGGTGGGAATGGCTGGTGGGGGGAGGTCAACTGGGGAAAAAGGAGACATGTGTAAAACTTTAGATAATAAATAAATTTAAAAAATAATAATAAAAAAAGCTGTGGGACATTTACACAATGGAATACTACTGTAAAAAAAGAGTATATCTTACCATTTGAGACAGCATGGAGGGACCTGAAGAGTATTATGTTAAGTGAAATAAGCCAGTCAGAGAAAGACAAGTATCAAGGATATCGCTTATATGTGGAATCTAGTGAACAAAATAAACTGATGGACAAAAGAGATCCAGAAACATTGAAGCATGCAACAGACTGATGTATTTTAGAGGGAATGGGGTTGGGGAGAGGGAACTTATATGCATATATGTATAGCCCATGGATAGACAATAGTGTGGTGAAGGCCTGGGGAAGGGACAGGAGAGGGGAGGAGAGGGGTCAATGGGGGGGGGGTTAATAGGGGACATCTGTAGTATTTTCAACAATAAAGATAAATTTTTAAAAATTAAAAAATAATAAAATGAAATATAATTTTATCTTGTTGAATTGTGTCATTTACCTTCTGAATTAAAAAACACCAACACATTTAATTTTAAGTTAATTCCTGAAAACTAACTCCATTCAATATTAAATAACATATCCTTATTTAGCATAAGCATTGTTACATGTCAATAATACAGTGTCTTCTCTCTCTGATAGGGTCTTAGAGATAGAAGGAGATCAATCAATAGCAACAGATATCAGAGAGATAAACTAGGAATAGCCAATAACTCACAAGACATCATTATTCATTTTTTTAAAAACATCACATGTGGTTAGAAGTTTTGGAAACTGACTTGGTTACTTAGCATTTTAACCTGATGTCAGAACTTCATTACAGAGCTTTCTGGTAATGCTCCTGAAGCTCAAGAAAAAACACTAAATCCGGTTTCTTCAAGCCTCCTAACATACAGGAGGGACTTTCCTCTTGTCAGTCCTTACAGTACCCAAGATAATGCTGGCAATGTTTTATAATCAGCGGCTCTTATTTATCATAACTTTGATGGTTATGGCACTGAACTAATAATGAGTTTCAAGCTTATTCATTCTTCAGCTGGCCCTGATTCCACTGGCCTACCTTATTCTGGTAAGACTGTCAGTAACCCTGGCCAGTTACCTCACAGCTATCCTGAATACCGCTGTAACCTCAGAGCCCAGCTCAGGCCCTGACACAAGCCAGGGAGTGGGGGTTGTGGAGGGAGACAAAAAGTGCTTGAGAGAGAGTTATCACTAGATAAAACTGACTTGGTTCAAATCCTAGAATTGCCTTTCCATCTCTGTGACCTTAAGCAAATTACTTAAATACACTTATAAAATCTTTTCATGTTTGTAAATATTACATGGAATTAAATGAAGTAATACATGTGTGTAGCAGTGAGTTCTTTTTGTAAAAGCTTATTCTCATTATACATTAAAATTCAAAAAGAAAAAAAAAACGGGATGCTTTAGGTCTAATTACTCTCTGTTTTAGACACATGCACTAAGAACTATCTCAGTCTATTCTATTATTGTTTAAAGAACCATAAGCAGTGTGATAATGAATTCTGACAAATATAAAAAAACGATTTTTATAAGTTTTCATAAATACAATGAAGTAAAGTGATGTTTACAAATGTCTATTCTACAGTCATCTCTAAACTGGAATTAGATGTAAACATATTCTAGAAAAATTATCTTCTTAAATTCCTTTATTTTGTTCCTATAAAATGATCAGTGATGCTATGATCAAACTTTTGACAAGAATAAAAGACTGTCATGTAAGAAAAACAACCAAAAAAACAACAACAAAAACCTCCTTCTGATAAGAGCTAGAAAAAGAGAAATGTCACCAGTCCAGTCACATTAAAGAAAGAAAAGAAAGTGGAGTCAATGTGAACAATGGCAGTGGATCATGATTTATATTAAAAAGATTTTTCAGCTAATGGAACTATCTGTTTGTTTTCTAGTGAATAATGCTATGCCCTCAGCAGCAGCAGCATCTGTTCTTATATAATATATGAAAGAAGGGGAATTAATTTGTCTTTCAGCATGTGCTATGAAACATATTAATTGTGAACTCAAAGAATAATGAAACATTATTCCAATTGAAGTGAAATCAGATCTAAGATTATTAATGTGATCCAATGCTGCATTAAATAAAGGCTATTAATAAGAAGAATAAGAACTGAAACATTTTTTAGGGATTAGTTGGGATAAGATTGCTTACACAAAATGCCATAAACAAATTATACAGTTAGGAAACAGCATAGACTTTAATATGATAGACTTAGGTTTGAGGTTTATTTCTTTTCTGGGACAAGATACTTGAACTCTCTACCTCAAACCTCCTATATAAATTGGAATGAATTTTACCTACTAGAGGAGGTCATCTTCTTAAAGTGTTTAGGAACTAACTTTATGTCATATAATGAAGTGTAATTTCCTTCCTTTCATCCCGCTCTTCTATTCTAAAAAGCGTATGATTTTATGAGTAATTTTTTTCTTTATTATGACAAGTAAACAATTAGACAAAAGACTAAGTTGGACTATACTAAAGTCCTATGCTTCTTTAAAACTTACTTTTAGAGGTCAATGAATATTCTTACAAACAATATTACATAGTAAGCAGCTGATTGCACAAAGGATTTAAATACTTGCATATTTTATTTCTATATGAGTTCTTTATCTTGGGATTTATATCCCCTTTATTTAAGGAATATCTATGAAGCTTGAAAACAAGAACAAAACAACTGAGTAATGATCAGTCTCTTGTACATTTTCTGTCTCACAGTCCATTCACTGTCCCATCTGCCTGGCTTGTGCTTCCCTTTCACACTTGCAAGACTATTTTCTTCTCCTACTTTCAATTTTTATTCAAAAGCCACTTTCCCGGTGAAGTTTCTACATGCTAATGTATCTAAAATTTCAACCCATGTCCTTCTCTCATTTTTTTCTCTTTATACATACTACCATAATATACTACATAATATGTTCACTGATCTTGGAGGAAGATTTCATAGAAAAAAAAAAGAGACCTCAATAAAGGAGAGACACATTTTGAATTACATAAAAATGGATAAGGCAAGTGCTCATATTGAAATAGGATACAATTGAGATTTAGAACCACAGAAAGAGAATTATGATAAGAAAATTCACCAGTCTTGAAATGCAACATAAGAATTATGATTTAATAGGAAGATCTCGAGGATGTTAATGGATGTTTGGTGGTAGTGAGAAATCAAAACACTAAGAATACAAGTTTTACTGCTTACTGAATTTACTATCAGGAGATGAGGTAGACACTTTAAAAGAGAAACTGTTAAAATATGCCAATAACATGGCATCACTTTTAAAAATCCTGTAACTCTCCTGGCATTAAACAAATTATTGCTCAACTAAAGGAGAAGAAAAAAAAACTTAACCTCGCTATCTCATAATTTCTCAATTACTAGTAAATGTTTACAAAATTATTAATCAGAGAGATAGTTACCCAAAAGTTGATTCACTGGATAGAGGCAGACAACAGGGTTAAGTGGAGTGGAATTTAAAGTAAAAAAATATTGTAAGTTATTATTAATTAGTAGAATTTTTATATCTTTATAATGCTTGATTTTCTAGGAAACAAGAGAACTGAGAGGTAATGGATACTCAGACAAAAAGCTTTTTTCTGTCACCTACTCCTCAATATCTTACTCTAAGTCTCCTTTTCTATTTATCCTGTAAATAGTCCCTGAGTGATCTCATGTTTTCAATTATTTTCTGTGCTGAAAATTCCCTAGTCCATAACTCCAAACTGGATCACATTGATGAACTCAAAACTCCTATCTCCCAGGGTATAGGATGTTTGCACATGGCACCTCTATTTCATCATGTCCAAACAAACATCACCCACCCTCTTTATCTTTGAACCTATTTATTTTTCTTCACGTTTTCCTTTTTTTCATCTACATCCATACAGTTTTGCAACCTAAGAATCCAACAGTCATCCCTGACTCCCCTCTGTTCCTCAAATCTAATTACTCACTGTGTACTGTAAATTCTACACTTTAAATATCACTGTATCCACTTCTTTATTCCACCGTCACTATGTCACTCCAGGCCACGATCCACTAATGCTCGCACCACTTTACCTCCCACGAGTATCTAGGCCACTCATTTTCATTGAACTCCCACTGCTGCCTCAAGTATTTTTGGTCAAAGCATTTCTTGAAGAAAACACACACAGAGAAACAATAAATATGTGAGGTGATGGTGATGGTTGTGTTAACTAGATGAGGGGTATTTTTTCACAATGCATACATGTAATAAGTCGCCATGATGTCAACTTTGCATCTTAGAATTTTACCCCACTTTCACCTCAATAAAGCTGAAATTTAAAAAGAAACATAAAAAAAGAGATGCTGAATATGATGGAATGATATAACCTCATTAGTAAATCACTTTTATTTCCATATTATTTAGGGCAATGGTGTCAGTAAGTCAGAAAAAAAATAATTTACTTCATTGAAAGGCCTCAGTTCAATTAAGATCTGAGATATACCAAAACCACTGGTTTAATTATATTTTTAAAAATAAGGAGTAATATCTTTAAAATGCATATAAGTGAATCTGTCCCTGACCTAATCGAACCAGGATCTCCTGGTTCATAGGTTTATGCTCAACCATTGAGCTACACCAGCCAGGCTGGAGAGACAATATTTTTGTTGAAATGTGCAAAGTTGAGATCACCATTAGTTTAAAATATGTATTTATGTCAAAATAAATTATTTCATGCTTTAAATATCTTCATTGGGTATTTTTAAAGGGGTAAAAATGAAATATCTGAAAGAAGCAACTTAAAATATTTTGTTTTAATTTGAAGAAGAATGCTTCTTTCTTCCTAAAAACTCTGCTGTGCTATCTTTAAGACTTGAATTCTGTCCCTAATCTCATGGTATTTTCTATTAAATGCACAAGAGTCCCTTAAATTATCTTCATGCTGTCACCAAATTAGATAGGAGGCAATGATTTTAAAAATCAGATTTATTTTCATGTTTTTAGTTTAACCTATTTGTTGTTTGAGAGGTAAGACTAAAGTTGATTGACAGTGAGGATTTCCTGAAATCACAGAGCCAATGTAAAGATAGGTCTAAGATGAGAACTGAGGTTTTCTGATCCAACAACAATCTTTCGAATCACACTGAGCTTTAATTCTTAATTCTTATACTTAAATACATGATACATGATATCTAGTTCCAATAGATAACAGGCTGTTATAAATGAAATATTCCAATAACACATAATTTTGTTATAGGCAACAATATTTAAGCTTTAGAATAGTTTTAATGAATATATATCTTTGTGATAATAAAAAATATCTATATCTATATCTATATCTATATCTATATCTATATCTATCTATATGGATAAGTGACTGACCCTACATCCATCCAACCGACCGGCCAGTACATACGACATGCACTGGCAATTTAAAAATAAACATTGACTCGTATATGCACGATACATATAAAGCTCTCACTAGCGCCAATCGCACGTGTGTGTTTCTAGCTGTCATTGTTGACTGTGAATTTGGTTGTTTTTGTTGACATTCTGAAGCTGGAAATTTTCACACCTATTTCAGTGGTGGTTCCATCCATTCAAGGGATGATGCCGAAAAGGAAAATTTTCCCATTAAATTTCTTAATATATTACTCCTTCAGGAATGCCGTGTTATAAATTAGAATTGAAAGTAGTCTGGGTCATGCCACGGGAACCAGAGTCAAGTCCTCACCCATCCACATGTGCCTCAAAATCATGCGAGACCCAGACCCGGCCGGCCCCACCCCCATTGGGCTAGACCCAGACCCGGCCGGCCCCACCCCCATTGGGCTAGACCCAGACCCGGCCGGCCCCACCCCCAATGGGCTAGACCCAGACCCGGCCGGCCCCAGCCCCGTCTAATTCTGCAGGGTGGGGGTTGCGGCCTCAGGTTGCCAGGCCCAGCACCGGGGCTGAGGGTGTGGCCTGAGGTCCCCCAGCCCAGGCCTGGGCAGGGGGCATGCCTTGAGGTCCCCGTCAAGCCCCGTGGGAGGGGTGCGTGGCCTGAGGTCCCCAAGCCTGGCGCCGAGACAGGGGGTGCGGCCTCAGGTCCTCTGGCCTGGCGCTGGGGTAGGGGGTGTGGCTGAGGTTCCCCAGCCCAGCACCGGGGCAGGGGGCACGGCCTGAGGTCCCCTGGCCAGGTCCCCTGCCTTGCCCCAGCACCACGCATCCTCAGGTCCCTGCTGATTGCTCATTAAGGCTCATTACAGGAACTCTGCCTCCGCTGTAGGTGCAGCCACCTTGTGTTATAGGATCCCCGCCTCTGCTGTGGGCACAGCCATTTGTGTTATGGAATCCCTGCCTCCACTGTGGGTGCAGCCATCTTGTTATGGTGTGATGGTCAATTTGCATATTCCCTCTTTATCAGATAGGATTGCTAATTGAGATGCACAGTAAGATTATATGAAGAAAGTCCATTTGCTCATATCTCAACTTGCATGAAAGAATACTAAGAAAATTAGTTAAATAAACTTGCTATTTGTTTCAAGAATATTGTTGAGAATGTTGCTTAGTATCACCTGTATGAAAATCCATAGAATAAATCTTTCATAGGACTTGGTACCAGGAAAAGTCATGAAATTAATCATTTATTTTACATCTCTCCTTTTTTGTTCATACTAGGAAACTTAATCCAAATGTGCAGCCCAACTTAAAACCGAGTAGCCATTGGTAACATATTTCTAAATAATAAATTTACCAAATTTACTGTTTTGAATGAGGTTTCCTATTCCTTTTATTCACCTGGCTTATTTCTCCTTTTACAAATCCTATTTCAATATGGATAGATACATATATTTGATATGCTTTACTAAAATATATATGAAGTGGCCAATAAGTACATAGAGAGTTCTAAATTTCAGTAATAATTGAAAATATATATATTTTAAAGCCATAATGAGTTACCACTATACTTCTAAAAGAATGGTGAACATTAAATAAACATACCCCCCAACAAAAAATAAATAAAAAATGGTGACATCAAGGATTGGTCAAAATGTAAACAGGAGCAACTAAAAATTCCATATACTTTCAGTAGAAGTATAAATATGTATACCAAATTTGAAAAACAATTTAGCAAAATGTTTTGCTAAAGCTAAACATATGAGTAGCCACAACTCAATAATTCTGCTCTAATGTATGATGCCTCAGAGATGCTACCCATGTGCACTGAAAGGCATGTACCAGGAGTAGCAGCCGCCAAGCAGTAACCACTCCACGGTCAGCAGCAGAATTTATAAATAAAGGGTGGTATATTCCTACAAATTATGCTACACAGCAAGGGAATATTGAAATAATGATACTAAATCTCACAAACACACTGTGGAGTGAATAAGACCAGAAACAAAGGTGCACATATCTTATGATTCCATTTATATGAAGTTCAAAGCAGGCAAAGTTAACCTTTGGTGTGAAGGTCAGGTATTGGTTGCTTTTGGGGAAATGAGGAGCAGTGATTGGGTCTGAGCAAGAGGAGAGACTTCATAGAGTGCCTCATTGCTGAAAATTCATAGAGATGCACGCTTAGGATTTGAACAATCTTTTTTTTGCCTGTTTGTGATACATGAAATAAATAATCAAATTTACCTTAAAATGCTATTACATCACAAATATTTGTGTGTCACAGTCCAAATAGTCTTAGGAGAAAATAAATAAATAAATGCATACATTTAAAAAATAGTGATAAGTGATAAAGGACAAAAAAACACCAGGGGATTTTTTTCTATCAAGTGCTCATATTGACATTTGCCAACATATAAACTCACTGTCCTTTGTGCGTAGTGCACATTTTAGAGAATGTATTGTGTAAAGTGAGTTATGAGTTCTTAACATTTTAAACATAAGTCTGATCTATCCTAAATATTATGGAATAGAAATGAGAGCATGAGAAATAATATTTTCCAAAATTCAATCCAGGAAACATTAGCTTTTATGTTTGTATGAGAGTTTTTTATCTTGAAGGTTAAAAGGAAAAATCAAGTCGCAAAATATTACTTATCTTCATGCTGTTAAGTCACCAACAAGGACAATACTTTGTTAGTTAAAAAAAAAAAAAAGCCTGTGGAGCAAACCTTCATTAGCAATTTAATATGGGTAGTTTGCATCCATTATAATTACCCAATCCTTAAAACCTCTAGAGTGAGTTTTTACTTTTCCTTTGGCTATATGCCCACTTTCTTAAGTTGATTTATTAATGTCCAAGGTTGCTTTGCAGTTTTATCCTTTTAGCAATAATAGATGCAATATATCACAAAAACAAATTTTTAAGAGAACATCATTAGAGTGATGTAGCACTAGTAATAAACCCCTTCACACTTGGATGAACTTAAATCAGTTTCTCTTTATTGATTTTTGGTCATAACATAATTTTAAAGTTCAACTCAGTTAATAAAAAAAGATTTCCTCTGGTGTTATGGGCAAAATTCTTGTGTTCTAAGTTTCTACTTTATTTGTGGAAGACTGTTACACTTGTATCATATATGGATCTTGAAGAGATAGAGCAATGAGAATATTATTTTGTGATAATTTTTATGTATATTTTCCTCCCCTTTTCCTGATGTGAATTCTTCAATTCATCCTTATCATGATAGGATTCAATAATTCCATGAGTGAAAATTTACTAGGACATAATTGCCTCCAATTTATGTGTATCTGTGTGTGTTGGTGGTGGTGGGGGGGGGGATAAAATGTAAAAATTCAATATTTATCAAATATTATCAATACAAATAAACTGTTTAAATGATTTAGTCTATACATTTTCTGAGAGCATTTTAATTACTTTTGCTAATTATGTGATCGTTTTCTTTAGGTTGCTACTTTTTTTTTTAAACATGGGATTAAAAGTCCTATATGAAAAGTGGGTAGTTTACTGATTTTTGTATTTTGTTCACTGAACTAGACTTAAGAATTAATTAATCTAACTTGTTTTAAACATTATGAATCAAAGACTCTCTGAAGAGAGAATTAGTGTCTTTATCCAGAATTTAGTAATTAAATGCATGTGAAAAGGTAAAAAATGCTAGGTTGTATATGAACTCAAGTAAGGATGTTAAACTTCTATTTACTGCTCTTATTCCTGTAAAACTGTGTCTATAATAGTAATTCTCTTTTTCCACCACTGCAATATAACACATTACATGTAATTCATGATTCCCTGGGCTCAGTCAAATATAGTCCACAGCATTTATAAAATTCCCAGCTCTATCAATATTTCCTGGCCTTTAGTTTTTTTACACAAGGAAACTAAACAATGCATGAGAACAAAAGTTCACACTATTATAACCTTGCATCCACTTTATTTTTTAAAGCAAATTATTAACAAATTAATTTGCTTAATTTTTAAATATCATAATATAATAATCACACACTGGAAAGGTAGCATCAGGCAATTAGCAGTCAATGGTTTGAAGAACACTTAAGTATAATTGTATTATTAACTTGGATGATAATATATTTTCACTGACTCTTGATTTTGACAGAAAGGCAATGGATACATGCTCCATTATGCATCAGCTTTAAAAAGATCAGATCTATATTTATTAATTTATCTGGAATAAAATAGCCCTCTATCAAGTTGACCAGAGCAAAAATCCAAACTATACATCTCCAATATCTCTCCATCACCTCTTGTCAAAACATCTTGACGTCTTTGCAAATTCAAATGTGATCTAACTTCTGAAATTCACCTAAAATGTGTTTACTCATTCAACAAATATTTATTTAGTAAGGCATTCTATACTAAGAACATAGAAGAAAATATAAGACAGAGAATTCCCTCCTCAAATAAAACGGCGGACAATCTAAGTGAAGCAGCAATGGAATCATTTGTCAGTATAGTAACACATGTAGATAGAAGGTGGCCAGAATAAGTTAAGCAGACAATAGCTATTGGAGCATAAATTCCCAGTGAAAAAAGAAGAAAACTATCCCATTTCTCGCAGTGACAGCCAGGCTGCCATCAGAACACATCAAATATATTTGGAGGTAGTTTAACAGAGCCATTCAAACAGAGGTTTCAGAATCATAAAGAACTGTTTCAAATTCAATTTAAGACACTAGCCATGCTGCAGAGGCTAGACACATTTCTTGTAATTATGCTTAACATACTTGATCTATAAAATGAGACCACCAGAATTTTTGTAAACGTTGAGTGAAATAATTTGTGTAAAACTCCTAGGTTCTAGAACATAACACATGATCAATAAAGTGCAGGTTTTACCTACACCATCTATAACTTAAGACAGAATTTTTTTGAGTCAATGGGCAGAATGATCACAATCAAGATGATTGCTTATTTGTAAATGAGCTAAAAACATTATATATATATTACTGAATGCCTAATGCCATCAGTGTGGCTCTATGACATCATCTATAATAATAAAAGCGTAATATGCTAATTAGACCAGATGACCTTCCTGGATGAAGCCGGGGCTGCGAGTGCCGAAGCAAGCCATCGCGGCTGCAAGGGCCGAGCCCCTTGCACAAATTTCATGCATTGGGCCTCTAGTGTAACGTAACAATCTTCAAAATGAACATTAGAAAAATGATAACACTGTTTTGCTGATGAGTACTGCTTTAGAAATATTGGCATACAATCTTTTTTAGGTTGCACATAATTACAGGACCTTTGAGTTTCAGATGGTAAAAATGCCAGTCCTGTGTGGTATTATTTAATAACATTTGTTGTACAAATTAAATGTTTCTAAGGAAGACTTATTCAAAAAATGATAGGCAATTTAATACTCCCATAATATATCAGATAGAAAAAAATTTTTTTTTCAAAACCTTAACTCTATTCTTCAAAGACTAAAACATTATTATTCAGGCTATGGCAATCATCCTTTTGTTTCATCTATTTGTTTGCTTGTTCATTTATAAGAATCCTGAGATGGTAAGACAAAAAGAAAATAGAGGGCAGAGTCAGGCCATGTTCTCATGAGACTTAACCCTATGAGGCAACATCCAGAATTAATAACATCTGAACCTAGAGCTAGTCAACCAGCTAATTGCTTTCAAGAATGGTCATCATTAATCCAGATATTGCCATTTCATTTTAGTTAAATAAGGAATTTCACACTGGCAAGAGAGTCTACAGTACTCATATCTTGTTCAAGGTTGACTGCTTCTTTCATAGTGAGCCGATGGCTCATGCTTGCATGTACGAGCATTGTGGTATTTACCGTGGTAACCTAAGTTCCTGTGCTTGGAAGAGATGGGAGATCCACACAAATCCTCAGTTTACACTTATTATATAGAATGAGATAATCAAAACTCAAAATATAATCATGTTTACTATTTTTTAAATCCCAACATATTTTTTTTAATTTTCATCATATTTCCTAGAACATTTATTTTGCAATGTATGGCGCTTTGTTAACCACTCAAATGTACTTATTTAAAACACACATACACACACACACACACACACACACACACACACTCCCTGTGGAATACATGGAACACAGGGAGTGACTCCTGCTAGAATTCATTTATTTTTTGTGATACTGAAAACTATATATAATTGCATTATTTTCTGCTTTTAAAAAAAGAAGAGAGACTGTATAATCACAACATCATGAAGTGGCGGATTTTAAGATTATGGTCCGACCCCCTAAATTTAGAAACTAAAGAAATGGGATTTAAATAAATTAGGACTTTAACCAGTAAATGATGAGCTAAGTAAGCCCATTTCTTAATTTGTCCTCTAAACATATTTCTGTGAAGTATAGACATATAAAGTAAGTGGTAAAGTAGTGTTTTCATAAAGTTGTTTGCATAGTAATCAATAAGGAGATATTATTCTACCTTTATACTGGAATTCTCAGATAATACTTTAGAACTGTTAAACAAGCATGTAGAAAATCCCCAAATTATAACATTACTCAAAATTCTTCAATAGAGATTCTTCAATGAAAAACAAGTCTATTTAAGCAATTCCCTCAACTTGAGACTGACAAGATATATTGTGATTCCAAATAGTTCATTTTGATAACCTTCTCCCACTTGTGTTGGTTAAATTCAGAATAGCTATCATTGAGGGAAAGAGTGAAAATATAAATGCATTATTCACACTAGCTCCATCTGCAGCATCCCTCCACTGCATACTGAGCCTCCCTAGATGCTAAAAAGAGCCAATGGACAACTATATCACATATCTCCCATGTCCTGACCATCCACTCCTGAAATTATGCATGGTTTACTCCTAACCCTTATAAACAGTGATATAAATTGTGAGTGTAACCAAACTCATAATAGGAGACACTCTTAGAACCAAAATAGAAGCCTGCAGAAACCTTCCAGTTTGTCAATGAAAACAGTCTTTTAATATAAAATAACAGTTTCATAACTTTCTAAATGAGCTTTCATTTTTAAAGAATCTTTATTTCAGAAATGAAACTTTTTTTTTATCAATTTGAGGAAAAAAAAAAGGATTTTTCATCAGTATTGCCAGAGGTGAAGGAACCTTCTAGGGTGAAAACCTATTTCAACCACTGCAGTACCTTCGGGATAAAGAAAACAGTTTTAATTTTGGATAATAAATCACTTTTGCAGCATTTCAAAGATCAAGAAACTTGCTTATCACAACAGAATTTTGTTATCACAATGTAAAGTCCTCAGGCAATGAGGACTGCAGAAAAATCCTTCTTCTTCTATAACTGGATCAATATTTTTGAGTATATAAATATATGTATTCATTGAGTCTCTTTCACCTACTATATTTCATATTTGCTATAAATTCTTCAATGTCACAGGAGACTGGAAGACCTAAATTAAATCTGACACACAAATACACTATGAAGTAGACATAAACACACACACACACACACACACACACACACACACACACAAAGTTTCTACTCACTATTCTGAATACTCAGCATTGCATTGCCCTAGTTATAAAACCAGAAATTTGGCTTTGTTTCCCAGCATAAGAGTCTATTGAGAGGAATGATAGCACAGGAAAATAAATAGGGTATACTGTTCCCTAGGATCTCCTGATTCTGGAATAATAATACATCTCATCGTGTTTGAGATGACAACAAAGAACATGTTGATAATGATCAACACATTATGTCAAAAGGTCTTTGTATGTACTTTTCTCTCTGGCTAGAAGGTCCTTCCCTCCCAATCTAATCCAATTAATGATTTTGTATTCTTCATTTTTTAGAAAAATAATATATTTGGAGGGTTGTTTTCTGACTTGCTTTACCAGGCTAGATCCCCCAAATATATATTGTATGTACTTCTATGCTTATTCTATTACTAGTGACCTGGTGAACAAAATTCGTGCATTGGAGGGGCGGGGTGTCCCTCAGCCCAGCCTCCACCCTCTCCAATCTGGGACCCCTTGGCGGATGTCCGACTGCTGGTTTAGGCCCAATCCCACAGGCACCCTCTCGCAATCTGGGACCACTGGCTCCTAACTGCTCACCTGCCTGCCTGCATGATTGCCCCTAACCACTTTGCTTGCCAGCCTAATCACCCCTAAATGCCCCGTGCTGGCCTGCTCACCCCCAACTGCCCCCTCTGCCAGCATGATCACCCCTGGCTGCCCCCCTGCTGGCCTGTTCACCCCCCCTGCTCCCCCTGCCAGCCTGCTCACTCCCAACTGTCCCCCACTGCTGGCCTGATCGCCTCTAACTGCCTCTGCCTCGGCCCCACCACCATGGCTTTGTCTGGAAAGGCATCTGGAAGATCTCCTGGAAGGTCTCCAGGTCTAATTAGCATATTACCCTTTTATTAGTATAGATTATTGGTATGATTGATCAATTAATATTTCAGAACACCATCACTGCGATGTAAGCTGAGGACAAAAATCATGCTTATTTCTGACAAGTATGTGTCTCTGGTTTCTAACAAAGAATTTGATAGTTTTCCATATGTTTGTATTGAAAAGTATTAATGATTCAATTCAAGAACTTTCTGTTTTCTAAAACCCAGTTTGCAGTAGGCTTCAACATTATCTTCCTACTTGTTAATGAAGGAAGTCACCATTGTATCGCATGGTATGATTGAAACATGTATCTGAAAACAGAAGCCATATTTGAGTGTCAGTCTCTAGTCTGTAAATATATATACAATTGAGTATAAAAAATGAAACTTCTTTGAGTTAATGGCATCTGTAACAGCAATTTGGATGTGAGCTGCTGATATCAATTCAAAAGAGAGTATGCTTATGAGCTTCAGGTAATTATTAAGCAGTAAATGAACATGTAACTTCAATTGATATGCAAGGCATTCATTTTCTAACAAGGGTATCTACGGTTAAAATTTACCAATGATCAGATCCTCAACATATTGAGGAAATGGTCTGGTATATAATCAAGAAACCATGATTTTAAGTGCCATAATCACTTCAAATTTGTCTCAATGTTATTTTTTCTAGTTTTTGTCTTTAAAGTAACTCAGCACTTTAATATTTTGTTATTGATTTAGTCTCTTCTTAGAAAATTATTTTTAAATTACTATCGCATTAGTAAATCACTATTATTTGATGTCCAAGATTTTAGCATCCAATGAAACATTATCACACTTTTAATTCTTCCATTGAATCATCAGTGCTTGAACTTACTCAAATTAAAGCCAGGAAAATGAATCCTGAACACTTTCAATGAACTTTTTTTTGTTAATTGCTTTCCAGCCAACATAACATATATTAGGCTAGTAGTAACCTAAAACATCTATAGGAAGCAGTCAAATTTCTGTTTTTACTTCATCCATAAGTATTAAAAATTCTATAAAATATTTATTTATATGCATATTAACATTATTTGATATTATTATCAAACATGTTTAGTAGTAGAATCAATAATTTTATTCTCTAAAATTATGTACATTAATGCTATAATTTTTGCTTTTAACCACATATTTACAGCAAATATAAAAAGTCAATTCAAAATTCATATTCAACCCTTTTCCTGTTCTCAATCTACATGAACTTCATTGTTCAAAGATGTATGAAATTGAAAGTAAAGGTCACAAGTCAAGCAAAGTCAATGTTCCGTGACTTCAGGTATGCTATTCTGCAGTTATCAAATAGATTTTCATGTGGCTCATGAGCTTGACACTTAGAAATAACTTGGGGGGGTGATCAACAGAGTTATGCTATATTTGTTTCAGATGGGAGGTTGAGATAATGAAATCAAGTTTTCCAGTACAAATAAAAATGAAACCCGATTAACTTGTGTTCCAGCTAAGTAAAAATAGGAAAGAAAGGGACACATGTATATTACTCTTCTGCTTATCCATTTACCCTTCACAAATTAAAATACACACAAAAACAAAAAAGAACAACAAAACAGTGAGGACTCTGAAGTATCTCTGACATACCAATGTTTTTTTTTTTTTTTTTTAAATATATTTTATTGATTTTTTACAGAGAGGAAGGGGGAGAGATGGAGAGTTAGAAACATCAATGAGAGAGAAACATCGATCAGCTGCCTCCTGCACATCTCCTACTGGGGATGTGCCCGCAACCCAGGTACATGCCCTTGACCGGAATCGAACCTGGGACCTTTCAATCCGCAGGCCGACGCTCTATCCACTGAGCCAAACCGGTTTCGGCATACCAATGTTTTGACCATAGCTCTAAGGAAACAATGAACTCCCCTACTGAGGGGAAGAACCAAGCGCCTTGGCAGGCAGAGGCAACACGCAGGGTAAACATACATAAACTAAGGAGTGAAGAAGGAATGCGTTAGAGTCACACCATTCTAATGGGAATTGGGGTAAGATTGCAAAACAAATGGGGTAGCAAAATTTTGCAACCAAAAGTTTCCTGAAAGAAAGCAAGTCTTGCCGAAACCAGTTTGGCTCAGTGGACAGAGCGCCGGCCTGTGGACTGAAGGGTCCCAGGTTCGATTCCGGTCAGGGGCATGTACCTGGGTTGCGGGCACATCCCCAGTAGGAGATGTGCAGGAAGCAGCTGATCAATGTTTCTCTCTCATCGATGTTTCTAACTCTCTGTCTCTCTCCCTTCCTCTCTGTAAAAAATCAATAAAATATATTAAAAAAAAAAAAGAAAAAGAAAGCAAGTCTTTTAATACTGAAAAATGTGTTCTGAATTTGCATTTTAATTTTAAGAAAATACGTTACCATCCCCATGTTCTTTGTAATGCTGAAATAATTCTAACTACCACACTAATCAATCTCAGTCAAAATTCACATTTTTCTAAGCCATTTTTACTATATTAAATTCTAAATTTATTATATGCCAATCCATTCATATTTTAGGTCTCTTTTAGAAATCAGGTGAAAACTTTTGAAGCCCTTTTTCGTCACAGAATTTTAGGAAGTTTTACTGTGTAAAAACTTTTATCTTCAAACAATTTTCACAGCTTTTATATTGAAAAATATTCTAATAGCTCCATTATTAACTAATATTATAGTAAACTATTACAAGTATCGTTACAAATTTAATTGAAATATTTTTATTAGTTAAGAATGTGTTAATTCTCTGAGAATACAAAACTAAGTATACGAAAAATTTTAAAAAACAACAGCTTCCCAGAATTTGGAGAGGTAATTTCTCATTGCTAACATTTACATGAGCTTGAAATAGATCATTGGGCTATAATCTGAAAAGATTCAATCTATCACCACTTATGCATGATCTGTTAAAATATGGCACAAGCAAAGCAAAGTCAATGTGATATTTTGTCACATGATATAAAAAGCTTCAATCCTATATAAGTGGTTAGGAATTACTTAAAACAATGTATTTAATGTATAGTTCCATAAAAAAGTCTGAATTAATCCATCTGCATTTTATAATAATGGAAAATTTACATTGTTTTCTCCTCTAGGATACTTCTCTTTCTCTATTCCTCTCTCTCCCTCCCTCCTATTTCTCTCTTTATGGCTTCAAACTATTCCCAAAGTCACATGGTCTTTTTGGTAGGCAGAATTCTAAAATGGTCCTCAAGAATCCTGCCCCATGGTGTACCTTAAATTTGCATGAGTCAAATGAATATGATATAATTTAACTATCATAATTATGTTGATATTTTTTGCTGATTGTAGAGAAATTTTGCTTTTGTAATTAACAACATCAGTCAGTTGACTTTGAGTTAATAAAAAGGGAGATTAACATGGGTGGGCCTGACCTAATTAGGTGAGCCCTATAAAAGTCAGAGCTATTCGACACAGCGAAGGTGTTCTTCTGCTGGCCTGGAACAAAGCAAAGGGTCCCACTGCAAACTGAGAAAGGAGGAAGTCATATGGTTAGGACCTGAGAATGGCCTGGAGGGTCTGAGAGGAACCCCAGGCCATAAGAAAACAACAACCCTAGTCCTGAGCTACAAAGAGCTAAATTCTTCCAACAACCTTAATGCTCCTGGAAGAGGACCTCAATCTTCACATAAGAAATCAGCCTTGAATAGCATGTTGATTTCAGCCTTTTAAGGCTCTGAGCAAGAAGCCCAGCCATGCTGTGTCTGTATTTCTACCTCCACAAAATTGAGATAATTAAATGTATGTTGTTTTGAGCAATTAAATGGGTGATAATTTTTACATAGCAATAGAAATCAAAGTCTTAGTGCTTTATCTGAGTCATAGGAGTCTTCTTCTTCAATAAAGAAAACAATACTATATGATTTTAGGAAAATTTAATAAATTTAAGCTATCTCGAATCAATGTAAAACATAATCACTGATAACCATATTTGCTGAATGACAAGCTACAACTTCACACTACTGCTCTATATCAGTCTATCCAAACTCCTGCAGCAATGTACCCCATTAGTCTATGTTCTAAAGAACATAAAGTTATTTTTATTGTCTACTTTAGGTCACAGGTGTTATCAGAGTACTGTCATACTTAAAACAATGAATGAAACACCAAAAAAAGTTTGCTTGAAAACAAGTCCAGCTTGTAAGGCCAAAGAGGTTGGAATTCCTATCAGGATTCAGACACATGGAGCAATAACAGGAACCTAACTTACCACCTTTAAGTCACGCTGGGATCTCCACTCATATGAGGGAAACTGGCTCCCGCATGGGAACTGGAAATAGCTTCTAAGAAAATATGTCCACACAGAAAAATGAAGATTACTAGCAGCAATATGAACTCTGACTTAGCTGTAGAAGAAGCAATCTAAGTAAATGGAAAGCTGGCTCAGGACCTTAAAAATAGTGATCCCTACTTTTTTTCCTGTTGTTGAGAAAAGAGTATATGATGATCCCTTCTGCACATGTGAGGTTAATCTCCCTTGAATGAAGCTTTGCTAAATACATATCCTTCTCAGTATTTCTCTCAGCTCATATACAGTGATTGATTTGAATAGTTGCTTTATAGACTGAGAATCAATTCCTTCAAATAGCAGCTTTATCTTAGTCATAATCAATGACCATTTTATTGAGCATTCAGAGGTGGCAGAGCACCATACATTAAAGAAACACATTATAAGTAATTAAGTCTTTGATTGGTGCTCTTTCCTCACCTTTAGTTGTAAAAAACAACAAATAGCTTTACATCAACTTGGATTCTTATATGATGAAAGCCTATGGTTTTAGAGGGAGAGTTTAAGCGAAACCCAATGCATTATTGTCCAGTATTAGAAAAAAAACACCCACAAAAGACAAACAACAACAAAAAACAAGTCTTATGGGAACTTGCTCTGAATGAAAATCAATGCACATTCACAGAGCATAAATAATAATGAGCTTTCTAGTGATGAGGCAGTGTGCTTTGGCATCTCACTGTCAGAGACTGGGCAAATTTGTGGCTTTCTGCCAATCAAACTGAGCTTAAAGGGCATGTCACCATGTTCAGATCATGTTACACAAATGAAAAGATTACACAAGAGAGAAACCGGTATCCCTAACTTGCTTTAAGATTCTGTCAAATAATAGAAAACATTCCCTTTCACGCCCACCTCTCTGATTTATGTGAGGCCCCTTCTGATGGTTTCTTGTTATAAAATCAGAAAACTCCATGAGAATTTTAAAATAATCAGCTTTGGTAAATAATACCATTTACTTAAAAAGCAAGAAGCACAGACAATCATTTAAAAACTATTGTTGTGCAATTTTGGAATAAGACCACAAAAACGGTGTATGAATATCTCTGTAGGATTTCAAACACAAAACTATATTCAGAGAATCTGAGCATTATCCAGTGGTGAGGCCCCCTCAGAAACGCTTCTGTACTCGCACATTTACTTATGATATATGTTAGAGTGCAACGCAATAGAGGAGGGGAAATAATTTCTCGTTAAAAGCACATATTTCCAGTAGACTAAATGAGCCTTCAAGATCTTCATTGGAAACTTTAATTCACATATCCATTCAGCAAGAACATTTTTATGGGGCTATTGTACTTCTATTGATGCCTTGGAATATAATACTGAAGGAAGGAAGAAGCAGAGAACAGAATTTTCTCTCTTCAGAGCCTATCGTTATGTGAGATGGTAGATAAATAAAGCAAAGACCTCAATACCCTCCCCTAGGCGCTGCAGTACTGTGGCAAGTAACTGGGGGATAAGACACCTGGGAAAATAAATAAAAATTCAGACAACCAACCAGATGGTGATATATGCAACAGCAAATTGCCACATGTACTAAACCTTTCAAATAGCTCATTTTTATGTAAAGTTTAGGATCTAGACAATAAATGTCAACTAATTGTATCAACTAGGTGAAAATTTATGTACATGTGAGATATGCTGGCAAGTTTGTAATGCTTGTCTTAAAAGACTTAGGCCCCCTAGAATTGAACAAATGCTCAAGGAAGAAATAATATAACGAGATCTGTGAATTTGTTTAGAATTGAAAATATTAGTACGGATTCATGGAGAGGTGGAGAGGTACAGAGGGAGAGAGTAAGAATGAGAGACAAAGAGAAAGGGGGGATTACAAGTACAAAAAACAAAAATGAATAATATACAGTGTTGTAATTATAGGAAAAAAACATAGTCTAAGCAGAAAATATGAGAAAAAAATAGCTAATAATAATACAGGGTAGTAAAATTAGGAGAGCAGAAAGAAAAAAGTTCTATGTAAACATATCAGAGCAACTAACCCAGAAAAAAAAATGTAAGAGGGGCTCAAGAATATCTTCAAATTTAAAATAATGCATTGGTGAAGTCTAGGTGGATTAAATGCAGAGCTGAAAAAGGTTGGAGATGGTGTGCTAGCGTTGAGCAAGCTGCCCCAGTACATGGAACCATATATGCAAAAACACATGGTTAAGTGAAACCATGACCTGTTCCATTTGTAGCACTGTAGAATGGGGTCCAGGTGTCACAAGAACCAAGAATAGAGAGATAGCCAGGGCCAGTAAATCAAGCTCAGTATTTGGATTTTACAGTGAAGGCAAAAGAGGTCAGGAGAATACTGCACCAGGGGACTGTTCAAGTTCATTTTAAAGAGCTCTCTGTTTTAGATGGAGTTAAGATTAAGAGCAAGAAGGTATATCTTAGGGTTATTACAGTTATCCAGGTGATAAATAATGAGGGTCTAAGAAATTAGTGGTTCTGGAATAGAGAGGAGAGGAGAAGCCTACTATATATATATTAGAGACCCACTGCATGAAGATTCACTCAATAGGCCTTCCTTCTCCTGGCTGCCGGCACCGATTTTCTTCTGGCACCCGGGACCCAGGCCTTTGGTCCGGCCACAGTGGAGAAGCCAAGCCTCTTCAATCTTCAGTTGTCTTCAGTCTTCGCTCCGCACCTGCATATGCAAATTAACCACCATCTTTGTTGGGTTATTTTGCATACTCATCCTGATTGGTGTCATAGTGGGGTGACACCAATTTGCATGTTTCTCTTTTATTAGTGTAGATATAAAGTAAATTCATGGGATTTAGGCTTTGTTTTCATGTAGGGGTGAAAGAAAAAGAGTTGAAAATAACGACCATGGGCCTGGTTCAAGTCATTGTTTTGATGGGATCCCCTTAAAAGAATATGGTATGTAAAGAAGAAAATAAAGATTATAGAGAGAGGAAGACTATGATGCTTGGACAGAGTTTACCAAGATACCTTCTTTGGCGATTTGGTCTTCCAAAACTAATTTTACTGTTCTGTTTCTGCAATTTTTTCATATAGTTTTACAGAAAACCAGAAATAACTGAGCATTATTATAAACAGGTTTTGAAGGAATGATTTCATGGTAAGAATGAAGAAAAAAAAATCAGTCATTACTCATAGACAAAAACCTTAGGGTGTCCCAGAGAACAACTTTTAAAGTCTTTCACTCTGGCCTTCAACGAGTCATTTGCCTGGACTCCTGATGGGCTTATACCTAGAGAGGCTTGGAACTTAAAAAAGAGCATCTTTTCCTTCCATCTTTCATCATTTCAGATTGAAATGGCAAAGCGCCTGGTACCACAGGTAAGTGCCAGAAACAGCATTAAAAATTTGGCTCTTGTTAAATGCCTTCGAAGAAACCTCTGTTTTCATCAGGAAATGGCAATTACATAGGTAATATGGCCTGCCAAGGTTCATTCTGGAGAAGGGAAGTAGTCCATAGTGTGGATATTTCCCTTACATTTGTTTACAGTTTCTACATATTACTTTTCATGGAAGCAGATGATAAAAAAATAAATAGCATCAATTCAGCAGTATGTATACAATTTATCCTCCTTATAGTTTTAGTCCTCTAGTACCAACACAGGTAACCCTTGCATGCATTTATGTATTTGAACAAAATCCTGCAATCAACTAGGATACAAAATATGTTGGTTCATTTTTCTATTTAATTTTCTCCTCATTATTTATTTAAAATTTAGTTCCTTCTTCAATCTCCTTTCTAAGAGAATTTTAAATAAGGATTTAATCATCTTAATGTTAAATCATACAACTATCAGCAACAGTGTTATATTTGCAGCAGGGGTTTTTGTTTGTTTGTTTTTTGTTTAGATTTCTAGTCTTCCTATAACTCATGTAAAAAGCAATAGCTTAAAGAAGCCAAATGTAATATTACAATCTCCTGTAGATATAGGAGTGCTACATACAATCACTCTCCAAAATATTCATAATAAGAACAATGGAAAGAAAATGGGATTTGGGGCAGGGACTTCAAAGTGCTTTATCAGTTCTGGTACTCTCCCATAATGGTCTTTATTAAATCACTTAACTTCACTGAGATTTCTTCACAGGTAAATAGGAATAGCACACACATGTATTTCTGACAGGATTAAATGAGGGCTACATGCTACAACTTACATCAGAGTGCTCTGTGGGGAGTAAATCACCATCCAAAATATTATCAAGATAGTTATTTCCAACCTCCACTGGGATCCTGAAACTACTTCCGAAGGTAATTTTCATCATCTCCACCTTAAGCAGTCAGATGTCGTAAACGCCTGTCTATTCCTCTGCTACTTGTTATTTTCAGGTGAAGTGGCTGAGTTACATCCCATTCAAAGTATTTCCTTGCTGAGCAGACTCGCTTTTTTTCATAACCTGGGTTTTTTTCCTCCATTTGAAACAAAATTCAAGCATTAAGAGGTATGCAAACAAAAACTTTTGCTAATAGGTAAGTACAAGAACACAAGTGAAAGACAAAAGTTTTGTATTTACCAGAACTCAGATACTACAGGGATTGGATAAGAAGCTTTTCAGAGGAGGGAAATCAAGTTAAATGGAAAATATTGTTGCACATTCATGAGAAAAGTAACACAAAAAGAAGTGAAATGGAAAAGCAGCAAAATCACCTACCTAGAGTTTGTAAAATCCAAAGTTTAGATTAAAATGTCCATCTCCTTGGCTTTGTAGCCATGAGAGGATACCTTCATCTTTCTGAAGTGCTTATTATGAAATCTTGAATTTATGCCCTTGGCAAATGGAACGTCTTATTTGATCTCTCATGGACATGGGGTAAGAATAAATAAGAACAACGTATACATGTTTTCTTTAATCCGTGAGTTACTCATTAAGAAAACTGGCATAGGGATTTGAATGCTTTCTTGAAATCATATATTAAAATGTAATTTTAGGAAATGACTAGCTATTAAATTTATTTCCAGATAATTAATAAAATGAAAGTATTCAAGTAGAGGAGAGAAAACCTAGAGATTTCATAATGCTATCAAAGAGTAGCAATATATTTGAAGAAAATATAAACATTTATCTATAGTTTTCACTGTCAATAACAAATACACAGATTGATATAACATTTTTAGAAGAAAAACAACAACAACACTGATCCTATGATTGCCAGGGGGAGTCATCTATCTCACCTACAAATGGCCTAATAAGAGGTCAGCCACCTTTGCACAGCCACCTTCAATGATGAGAAATTCGCCACTCCTCAAGAAAGGCCATTTTATTTTGTCAGCTGTAATTAATATTGAATCCTCCCTATTACTAGAAAATACCTTTTTCATTGCAACTTCCACCATTACCACCCCTTAAATGTTTACAGAATTTTCCCTTCATTCCTGCATGTGATAGCCTTTATATATATTTGATATATTTTTATTAATTTCATAGAGGAAGGAGAGGAAGAGAAAAATAGAAACATCAATGATAAGAGAGAATCATTGATCAGCTGCCTCCTACACATCCCACACTGGGGATTGAGCTGGAACCCAGGCATGTGCCATGACAGGGAGTTGAACTGTGACTTCCTGGTTCATAGGTTGATGCTCAACCACAGAGCCACACTGGAAGGGCTATATAACCTTTTTTAGTTGTTACAGTCTGAATTAATTACTCTTTAGGGCTTCTATAGTCTTTTTTTTTTTTTAATCCTCACGCAAGGATATTTTTTCCATTGATTTCAAAGAGAGTGAAAGGAAGGGGGGAGGAGGGAAAAGAAAGAGTGAGAGAGAAACATCAATGTGAGAGAGATGAGGAACGAACCAGCAACAGAGGTATGTGCCCTTGACTGGAAATTGAACCTGCTCTAACCATTAAGCATCCCAGCAGGGCCAGCCTTTGTATTTTTGAAGATAGTTTCTTCTCCTTGAGTTTTCTCTCTCAAACTAAATATTTCACTTTTTAAAATTTATTCTTCTTATGACTTTCTATCAGGTGCCTACACCATCCCATATATATATATTTTAAAAACTCCAGTTTCAAAGACACAATGTCCAGAGGTGAGAACACATCAAGAACATAAGATCAGAAACCATAAGACTCCTAGGGAAAAAAATGTGCTTCTTGATATTGGCCTTGGCGATAATTTATTGGATATGACACCAAAAGCATAGGCACCAAAAGCAAAAATCAACAAGTGGGACTACATCAGACTAAAAAGCTTCTGCACAGCAAAAGAAACTGGAGAAAAGATCTGTAAGCCATATGTCTGATAAGAAATTACTCTCTGAAATATAAAAGGAACTCATACAACTTGACAACAACAGCCACAAAACCAAATAGTCCAATTTAAAAATGAGCAAAATAACCAAACAGGTATTTCTACAAAGGACACACAGAAATAAACATGTATATATGAAAATATCACTAATATTATTAATTATCAGGGAAATGCAAACCCAAAACCAAAATGCAATATCACCTCACACCTGCTAGGGTGGCTATTATCAAAATAACAAAAGATAACAAGGATACATTTTTATTGAATGTATTAGGGTGACATTGGTTAATTAATTATATAGGCTTCAAGTGCACAATTTTATACCTCATTTGTATATTGTGTTGTGTGTTTATAACCCAAAGTCAAGTTTCCTTTACCCTGTCTTACCACTCCCACCCCTTTTCCCTCTGATAATCATCACACTGTTGTCTGTGTCTATATGTTTGTGCTTTTTATTTTGGCTTAATCCTTCACCTTTATCATCCAGCCCTCCAAGCCCCCTCCCCTCTCAGAACAAGGATTCTTTACAAGGATGTGGAGAAAAGGGAACCCTTGGACACTTTGGGTGGGGACATTAATTGGTACAGTCACTATGGGAAACAGTATGAAGGTTCCTTGATAAATTAAAAATAGAACTGCCATAGGAGTAGGAATTCCACTTCTAGGTCTATATCCGAAGGAACTGAAATCAGGGTCACAGAGGGATATCAGCACTCGCATGGTTATTGCAGTATTATTCATGGGAGGCAAGACACAGAAGCAACCTAGGTGGCCATTAATAGATAAATGGCTAAAGAAAATGTTAAGTACATAACATGGGATATTTTTCAGCCTTAGAAAATAATAGAATCTTGGCATTTGAAACAAAATGGTTAAATCCGGAGGTCAATTTCCTAAGTGAAATAAGCTAGACACAGAAGGGCAAATACTACATAATATTACTTAAATGAGGAATCTAAAAGAGTCAGACTCATAGAAGTAAAGAGTAGAATAATGGTTGCCAGGGGGAGGGAGATAGAGGGAGGTGTTAGTCAAAGGTCTAACATTTAAGTTATACAAGATAAAAAAAATTCCTAGACATCTACTGTACAGCATACAGCCTACTGTTAATAATACTCTATCGTACACTTAAATATTTGCTAAGAAAAAAGATCTTATTCAAAGTGCTCTTATCACAAAGTAGTAATAATGGTGATGGTTAAATAAATAGTTATTTAATCATTATGAAAGGAACTTTGGAATCACAACAATTATGATCATATTAATAATGATAGTGATGATGATAATGCATGATCTATCATCTCATTTCAGAGGTAGTTTCCCCATAAATCAATAAAGACAATTAGCCTGGTAGACATTTCTAGTGAGAAGACAGATTAATTTTAGCAGAGTAAACTTAATAAACTTGTATTTATAAGTATACAATAGGTAATTCTCATTCAGTTATAAAATACAACTTTTCAAATTGAGTATTTTACGCTGAACTTTAAACTTATTATTAAAGGTGGCATAGCAAGTTATAAATTTTAACAGAAGTTGGTATTGAATAATTTTATTTTAATATTTTATTTTATTTGTTTCCTTGTTATCATTTACATCGTGGCACTACAATTTGGAGGCTGTGCGGCTTGTTACTCTAAGACAAATCTCACCTAAGAGGATATGGCAGCGTTCCACACTGCAGTCTGATGGCATTAGACCAAATACAGTGAAAGAAAAAAAATATTTTGACAGTGGAGATTGCACTTGAACACATCAAAGTGTCAGTTCAGATATGTGGCATCTGAAAAGCACCCTCTCCTCTTCCCCGTTGTATGAAATTTGCCACCTCTCATTGTCTTCCCAGATGGTGTGCTGAGTTCTCTTCAGCTTTATTCCTGGAGAGCTTTAGTCGACATCAATCTGTTATGCCATTTTCTTGTAATACTAATGTGGCTTCTTTATCACTGCCAATTAATCAATGGCACAGAACAGGGTCTTCCTTAACAGCTAATGTAGTTTCTTTTTTTTAATATTAAAAAAAAATTAAAGAGCAGCGACCAGATTGGCAAACCATGTATCTGGCAGACTGTGGCCTCTTAGGAGGCATTCGACTGATGTTAAGGTGAAAGTGTTTTCAAATAATGACCAACAACCATATTTGGATGGTATGGTCTCTAGCTGCAGAGTGAGGATAATTCTATGAGATAAGAGGGAAATTAACGTTTTTTGTCATAGCACAGTCACCTCTGCCTTCATGGCCTCATATGGCATATAAGGAAGAAGAAAAAAAACCTACCAGATTTGTAAATTTTTAGCTTTCTGTTATTCTTAAGGGCACCAATATCATTATACAAAAGATATATGAAAGCAACCAAATCTACTACAGTTGTAATTTATAATCGGATGACTTATTTTAGAGTAAATATATTGTAGAACAGACTTGCATGGTAAAGTAACAAGTCATGATATTGGCAACAAATACTCATAAATAAGTATCATATTTTCAAATTTTGTTTCTAAAAATAAAAATGAAGTGATAGTTGGATGCAAGCTGAAAACCTGAAGTAGATTAAATTGTATCCACCAGACTCAGTTCATAGAATGAACTAGAAGGACTTCAGGTCTCTTCAAGTCCTACCATAATAAAAATATTTTGAAAATTATTATTTTTCTGGTGCATAGTATTATAGTTTTCAGGCAACCAGGGACAACTATACTAGTCATTCTATGACTAGCAGTTCTGGCGAGTAAGTAGTCATACCCAAATCAATTACTTCAGAGCTCTGAATTGAGGCAAATATCTTCTAGCTATTGAACGATGCCCCTACCTCTGTAATGAAATAATAACTATAGAATCAGAAAGCCTATGTATAAGCAAGAAAAAGAAAAAAATAGGGAGAGAAAATAAGATTTCTCATTAGTAATTGGGATTCAATAAGCGATTATAGCAATGGACTTAATGATCTCTAGTTCCTTCGGGTAGCTTTTTTAATCCACCTTCTTATAGTTAGTAAACCATGTATGTGTAATGAAAGGTGTGCTTTGAGAACAATAGAATGGACCTTGTAATTCAAGTTAATTTAGTGTAAGCACTCAAAAAATAGTCTTTTGCACTTTGTACTTAATATTGACTGTGCACACAATCTGCAGGGAGGTGTTCACAGGGTAGAAAGCTTATGGTTCTAACAACATAATAAAAAATATAAAAGGGAGAAAGGAGAATGGTGTAGTGCAACTCATGAATGCTTAGCACATTAATAAAAATAATTTTGCGCTACACAGAAAAAGTTTATGAGGTATGTGAAAGAAAAAATCTAAATCATACTATACCCTTTTTCCCACTATATATTAATATCACAAAAAATCATTTTTTCACTAGTGTCCAAAGGCACCATAGAACAAGTCTCAACTAAAAGACTGTGGGTACTACATAAAATAAAATCTAGAGGTTATGTCTGGAGCATGCTAACAAGACCTACAACAGTGATCTTGCCTTTGAAAACTCCACAAGGCAGAATTTAAGATCAAAATGTACTAAAAAGATAAAAAGTGGTAGAAGGGTCGATAAGAAATTAATTTTTATTAATTCTGCTTTACACTCATCTAACTCATGCAAACCTGTTTCCACTTTCAAACTCTGAAAAATGAAAGAACTGGGAGAAAAGATGTGTCCCTGGCAGTGTTGTTTTTCACCTTAATGTCTTTTATTTAACCCTGGTGATTTCCCTTTCCCTGAGGCTTTAACCACTCCTATCATCTTCAAAGTCAGAGAAAATACCTTTCAAATGTTATCTATCTTTTACAGTCTGGATCGAGTGTTAACTCTTCTAAAATCTTCTCCCAGGATCTCAATAACCAGAACTCCTATCCCTCCACCACTGTTTATTGGTACTGTGTCATCATCTGTAAGCTTGCATTGCTATATGAGTGCTTTAATCATCTGCATCCTGTCGCTCTCCTCCATAATAAAATAATTAATATGTGCTAGCTAACATTAATTAAGCACCTGCTATGTATCAGGCATTCACTCCTACAAGTGATTTACATGTTTTTCCTCATTTCAACCTCACAACAACCCAATATAGTTGGGTTGTTATCATCTTCCTTTTATAGATGTCCAGGTATTTATTTGCCCAAGGTTATCCGAGTGCTGAAGACAGAAACTAAACAGGTCATTTCACGCCTGAGCCATCACAAAGCTTATCCTACACTGCGAAGGAGTGCAAAATGTCCCACCAAAACATATGCATCTTAAAAATGGCCTTAAAAATACAAAAACAAGCAAGAAGCTCGGCAAAGTTCTTTGGAATTCCATTGCAAATCTTAGTCTGGAGTTTAATAAACTGGGGCAGCTTCTATTCAAGTCAGTCTCCAAGACTTGATAATTCAAGGAACTTAAGCTACATGAGTAAAAATGTTTTATTTTATTAAAGAAAATTCACAACCTTGATACACAGGAACTTCTTGACTTTCATATGCTCAACTTTCATATAACTTTTGTACCACTGACATTAACATCCCTACCACTTTCATAATCCAAAATTATGTTTTCCTACCTTAGTGGGTACACCTACATTTGGAACTCTCATATGAAGTTGCCTGCCTGTTAACAGTTCAGTTTGAGGAGTTAAACATATTTATCTATACAGAAATGGTTCAACTATTTGAACATTACTGTTTTCTATTTTGATAAAATAGTGTGAGACTTGAAAATCTAAAGTTTACATAGAAAGATACAGATGAACATTATTGGGATGGCTAAAACGACAGCCTTAGCCAAATATTTGCTCTACTTAAATTCAACAGAGAAGGGATAAAAGAAAATTGAAAGAACATGAATAAATTCTTGAAAAACAGAAAAATCTTAAATTAGAGATTTAAAAATACTTATTAGATCTTGACGAATCAAAGTTTATATGGAACTACAAGCTCAGGTTTTGTGACCAGATAGAGGAAAATGTATTGCTGAGCAGGAAAGACAGAATCTAGACTGACTTGTGTTGACTCATTCACTTTGAATAGAGAATTTGTCAAGTGCCCTAACTTCTCTGAAACTCAGTTGCTTACTCCCTTCCCCTTTCTTACTATCTGATATTAGCCTTATAAGGATAAAAAGTAAAAGATATATAAATTGTAAGGCATTCTATCTATGCATATTTGTGTATGGTAGTATTAAATATATTATAACCAGAGGGCCCAGTGCATGAATTCGTGCACCAATGGGGTCCCTGGGCCTGGCCTGCGGATAAGGCCGAAACCGGCTCTCCTACATAAGGGATACCAGATTGTGAGAGGGTGCAGGCCAGCCAGTGGGACCCCACTGGTGCATGATTGGGCCGGGGAGGGATCCAGAAGGTTGGCCAGGGGGGAAGGAGCATGAGAGGGCTCCAGGGAGTGTCCGGCCCATCTCGTTCAGTCCCAATCGACCAGACCCCAAAAGCAAAATAACCTACCAGTCGGAGCATCTACCTCCTGGTGGTCAGTGGATGTCATAGAGAGCTGTTGAGCAGCCTTAGCATACAATTAGTATATTACGCTTTGATTGGTTAACCAGGCGACCAGGCACTTAGCATATTAGGCTTTTATTATATAGGATGGATCAAATTGCTCAGTGAGTATTGCCACCCTCATGATATACAAAACATCCCCTGTCTTCAGAAGTCTGTAAGTTATTTCAGTAAAAGTGTGACTTGAAAATAGTCACTGTACTATTGTTTAAAATAACATTTTCCTGTTATAAAATACATACATGCTTATAAAAAATGTAAGTCTACATAAAAATTTTAGATAGACATCGTTTATAAATCGTTCCACTAGTATTACGCCAGTATTTTCCTTTGTGTGTATTTGTATGTGATAAAGTTTTTAATGTCGATTACACTGAATACATAAATTGCTATCAGGCATTTCCTATCAATATTATCTCATTGCTTGCTTTTGAATCATTTAAGAAAATATTTTAAACAATTGCATGAAGTTAACCTATGATGATGGTAAATGAATAATCTGAAATCTCTACAGTTTTATCCTGTAATGACTGAAAAATACTTTGTTATAGTTCACTACCAACATCAGTAATAATCAAGTCCATATCTGGCATAACTTCTTATAATTTACAATATATGAAAACAGCAATTAGAAAGAACTCTTGCCTGAGATTTAAAAATATACATGGTAGTATTATTTCCACCTCTTCTCTTATAATTTTTACCTTAGATTTAATTCCATTGTTAAACATGAAATTATAGAAACACAAATAAGTTTCCTATTATGTGAAAACTTCCTAAGGGTGGCAGGAAGCCTGACGTCGGTTTTTGTTTCCAAGCATTTATGGAAACAACCATCACTGCTCCTATCCAGAGCCAAATCTGGATAGTACTTCTAATTTTATACCCCTGCCCTCACCTTCTACCCCCACTTTAACCTCATAATACCAGCTTGTCAGGGAAAGAGAGAGGCTCAGAAACCCTTCTCCTATTCTTAGGCTCTCTGAGATACTTTCTCCTTTTTTTTTTCTGACCAGTTACAACAGGGAGGTGGGAGAAAAACTCAGGGGTAGATAATACTAGTATATTAAACATTTTCCATGGCTGAGCTAATTGTTGTATGGCTGTAACTTTCATAATATATAGGCATCCAGAGTCAACAGCTTCGAATCTGTCAGTGCCCCTTTGCAAACCTCAGGAGAGCCTTTAAGATTGGATAGCTGATCCTCTATCAGAGCTGGCTCGGTGTGTGCTGTCCCAGAGTCTGTAAGTATAGATTAACTGACCTCTGGGTCCTGCGCTAAATCCCATGCTCTGAATTAAGAAATGACAGTTCGTATATGTCTGCAATTTACTACTCTGAGTAGTAGAACATATAAGAACTAATTTTTGCTAATAACACCATTTAAGCAAAGAAGAAAACTGCAAATTGCTTTGTTTTTTTAAAATATATTTTATTGATTTTTTACAGAGAAGAAGGGAGAGGGATAGAGAGTTAGAAACATCGATGAGAGAGAGACATCGATCAGCTGCCTCCTGCACACTCCCTACTGCGTATGTGCCCGCAACCAAGATACATGCCCATGACCGGAATCGAACCTGGGACCCTTGAGTTCACAGGCCGACGCTCTATCCACTGAGCCAAACCAGCTACAGCTGCTTTGTTTTAAATGCTCAAATTAAGTGAGTTAATATTTTGTTTTAAGCAGCTTGAATATGGGAACACGACAAATAAATGTGTGCGACGTAAAATATATTCATTGAGTGGACTATTTATCCTCAGGGGAAAAAATACTAGGGATGCTATCTGCACTGTCATAACAAATTTATATTGCATTCCAGTCACTTATCCAACAAATATGTATTGAACGCAATTAAATGAAAGACTCTGTTGAACTGTTAGGGGATAAAAAGATAAATGAGATGTAATCACTTCATTCAAGTAGTTGAGGTTAGTGTGAGACCATAGAGAATATAGATAAAATACAAAATACAAAGATGCCATAAGAGATGTAGCTAAAAAAGTCAGTGTATGCAAAGAGTAAGAAATGGTAGCAGAGTGAGAAATAATTGACACCTCTACAATCAGAAAGGGCATTCTTTGATGTATATTTGAGCTGGGTCTTGAATGGCATTAAAAATGTGAAGATGAGAGAAAATAACTCAAGAGAAAATTATGGAAGGAAAAGCTCTAGAGAAGGAAATCTTCAGTGTACATGTAGACAGCAACCCAGTTTACTTACTTTCTATGTGACTAGATTTCTGCTGGAGCTCAGTAGAGTCTCACAGGATTTACAGTCTAAATTTCTTAAGCCTCAGTTTCCTCAACTAAAAAAACACCTATAGGATTAGATTAGATGGATATAAAATTTCTTGTGGCTCAAAACTCTGAAAATCTAGGCCATTTAAAAATCATTTTGACTGAATTGTCCAGCAAATATTTATTTTATGAATTTTATATATAGCCCTAACTGTTCTGACTCAGTGGATAGAGCGTTGGCCTGTGGTTTGAAGGGTCCCAGGTTTGATTCCAGTCAAGGGCATGTACCTTGGTTGCGGGCACATCCCCAATAGGGGGTGTGCAGGAGGCGGCTGATCAATGTTTCTCTCTCATCGATGTTTCTAACTCTCTATCCCTCTCCCTTCCTCTCTGTAAAAAAATCAATAAAATATATTTTTTTAAAAAAGAATTTTATATATCAATAAATTCCTGGAAATAAAATTATGCATATATTGAGGAAAGACAAAATAAAGCTTAGTTTCAGAAAACATGAGACAAATGTAAAATGATAAATATGAATTGATGATATTCAAATAACATTCCATCTAAAATCATGCATTTCTTGATTCTTCATTAAAAGACAAGCACTATCTGAATGAATGAAGTCAATGATTTTCCTTTCATGTTCTAGTCAAAGCACACAAAAGCAACACTGTTGTTTTGTTTACATTTTTTATTCAAAAGAATAATAACCTTATAGTGTTAAAAAAAAACACAACAACTATTAATTCAGAAGAGTTTAAAGCAGGGGTCCTCAAACTACGGCCCGCGGGCCACATGCAAATACAAATATTGTATTTGTTCCCGTTTTGTTTTTTTACTTCAAAATAAGATATGTGCAGTGTGCATAGGAATTTGTTCATAGTTTTTTGTTTTTTTTTAAACTATAGTCTGGCCCTCCAATGGTCTGAGGGACAGTGAACTGGCCCCCTGTTTAAAAAGTTTGAGGACCCCTGCTTTAAAGCAAAAGAGGAAAAGTCCTATACCCCTGGTCTCTCATTTCCATTTCTCAAAATTAATTATAGTTAGCACAAACATTTTTTAAAAGATGTTGACAATTGCGTAACTCTCAGATATGGACTCATATATTCTGAAACATGAAGAGGTTTTTAAATCATTGGTCCACAATTATGGAGTTAGTTTATTTATCAAATATAATCTATGACTAGAAATAGCAGCTCAGCTCCAACTTGGTGGGTATGAAGTTCTTCTAAATTTTCTAAGTCCCAGTGTTGTTATTCTGTAGCGTGTATATGTGACTGAATTTTAAATTTCTTTGTGTTTTTAATTCCAATAAGAACTCAATTTATATTTTAAAAGAATTACATATAGGGTTTGTTGAGTGGGGGGTGGGGGGCAATAGGGGATAAGGACACATATGTAATACCTTAATCAATAAAGAAAAATAGTTCTTTCAGTAGAAGTTTATTGAAAACTAACATGCTAGCCTACGAAGCTAAAAGCTTTATTCGTTCATCCACTTATTCATTTATAAATATTTACTGTGTACTTGATATGCATTATTCCAAGCACTTGAAAACAGCAGGAAATAGCTAAAATAAAATTTCTGCACTCAAATACCTCATAGTCTAGTAGGGGGAGAAAATAGAAAAGATAAGCAAGTAAAATATGTAATATGTTTGACAGTAGTAAGGGATACAGGAAAACTAAATACAAAAAGGATAGGTTGTGTCAGGAAAGTTGCAATTTTGACTGGGTAGTCAAAATAAGCACTTGTCTGGAGAAACTATATGAATAAAGTGAGATAGGGAGCTGTTCGGATGAACAGGAAAATCCTATACAGCAGAAGGAAAGCAAGTGCAGCAGTCCTGAGGCAGGAGTATGCCTGATACGTTCTAGGTATAAAATGAAAGTCGGTGCTACAGGAGAGAAGCAGCAGGGAACAATGGTAAGAAGTGAGGTTAGAAAATATAGTAATTAGACTACGAAGGGCAAGGGTTAAAAAAAAAAAAAAAAGGAGATCAGATTGAATGCCATTGCAATAATCCAAGGAAGAGAGAAGGATGAGTCTTACTTGGGTAGCAATAGTGGATATGCTGGGATATGGTTGGATTCTAGACATATTTTGAAGATAGAACTTCATAGTGTTCGACATATGAATGTGGACTGTGACAGAAACATGCTAAGAATAACTCCCAGATGTTTTGTTTTGAGCAACGGGGAGAATTTAGCATCTATTTACAAAAAGGTATAAATTTGTGAGTCAGCAACATACTCATTAAATAAAGGAGGCTAATTATGATCATAGAAAAAAATTGTCCTAAAACTCAACTCTATGGGGCACTTGAACATTTTGAAGTAGAGGAGACGAAAACAGATGAACAAAGGAGACGGAGAAGACCAAAATGGTAGAAAGAATATTGGTATCCTAAAAGGCAAGTATAAAATGGTTTCAAGAAGAGAATTACTCGTTATGAAAAATGCTGCTGATAGACTAAGCAAGATGAAAACTAAAGTTTGAGCTTGCAATATGGAGGTCGTTTTTTATCTGGATAAGAGCTGTCTGGTAAGACCGTAAAGTCAAATGTCTGACTGGAGTAGTTTCAAGAAAAGATAAAGGAGAAAATATGAAGATAGAAAAACGTATTCATAGTTCTAAGAAGCTTATTTTCTTATAAAGAAAAGAGAAACCAGGGTGGTAGTCAAAGGATAAAGTAGGATGCAAGGAAAGCTTTTTAAGGAAAGGAGAAATAACAGTATCCTTGCACACTGATGATATGTCAGAGAGGAGAGAATTGGTAGGCCAGTGTCTTTGAGAAAGTGATGGTAGAGGGTATTAGACTGCTAGAGGAGACTTAAAAGCATAGACATTTTATCTACAATCACAGGGACAAGACAGCATGCAGGGATATGGACGACAGTAACTGGGTAGGTGAGATGCTGAAAATGTCAATTCCAATATAGATATATGTATTGTAAAAACTAAATAGTTGAAAATGCCACATTTCCTTAGGGTATCGTTTAAAGACACTAGAATCTCAGATACATAATAATAAAAAAAACATTAACAAAAGTGAGTATCTTATGACAAAATTTGTATAACATCATCTACATTTCTTATAATATATATGACAGGTTGACATCTATATTCTATGTATTCATTGGAAAAATTCTTCAGTTATATATTACATACTTCATTAATTTACTTGTCTAAGAATCTAAATGTCTGTATGTCAACTCTATTTAATTTGCATAAACATCATGTAGTGGAGCTAATACTAAGTGATCTAGCACAGTTCCAGGGCTCATGAACTAAAATGTTAAATTAAAACTTCGTACCACCTTCCTGTAAATCTTCTTATTTTGTGTCTTGATCCAAGAAAACAATAAAAGTGAGGCAAGACAGAAGTTGGAATCCCCCAAATTTAAATATTTAATATTGCTGAAGTAAATAAAAATTCAATGAACTTCTTCAAATTCTGCTCAGGTGGCTGTAATATATATGATTGTAGATTCTATTGTATTTTTAATCTCAGTTCTTCCATTTACATACATTAAAAAAAACAGAATAAGTAAAACCAATGCTTTTCAGTTGTTCAAGTTCATAGAAATTATCTGGGATCTTGTGAAAATCCAGATTCTGAAACAGTAGGTCTGGAGTGGGACTGTTATCATTCCTCATCTCCTAACAAGGTTTCAGGCCGTGTCCTTACTGCAGGTTAGCAGAGCACATGCGAAGTAACAACGGTCTTCTAATCTAAACCGCTATGACTTTGGCATTTGCACAGAAGTTAATAAACTAGTTATTTCATGTCTAATTATTTGGGTGATTAGAGTTAAGTATTTCAGTTAAACGTTTTAGTTGATCACAAATATGTATATTCCTGGAAGAGTATAGAAATATATAAATAGAATTTAGCCTCTAATTTTTTTAAAAAAAAAAACAAAAACAAAAACAAGTAAAATTCACAAGTCCTCAATGCAAAAGGACTTATTCCTTATTTTATTTACATGATTACTGTCTGAAGCATGAAGCCTAATTCCACCCCAATCCACTCAGTAAATAACCAAACCAAAGGAATAGAGATGGAGTTAACATACAGATATCTAGGTTGGATCTGACACACCGATCACATGGCAGAGGGAACACACAGAACAAATAGCATTATTTAAAATTGCAATCCTGTAAGTGGCAATAAAGGTTCTGCTATGACTGCTGTTCTGTGTTTCTCACACCTGCTCTCACTTGCCAGGTTCGACTGGCTCAATCTGCTCGACTAGGGGATCACAAGCATTTGAACAAACCCCCTCAGGGCAGCACTAACCAGGCAGCGAGCACAGTTTCCGAAGAGCTCCTGACACAATTCCCCATGAATTCGTAATTGTGTTTACGTATAGTAAAAGCATGTCACAGGGAAAATACAGCATGCTACTGAAGGGAAAACTGCCTAACCTGTTTCCATAGAGCAATAAGCTCTCTCTGAAATATTGCAAACATCAAGGACTCACATTGCTTGTGTATTAAAGGAGGATACGGGTCAGGCCATAAAGGTCCGGTTTCAGAGAAACTGTCATTCAAGAAGGCTGGTTCCTACAAACCACGCTCACAGCTTAAGACTCAAATAATAGATTGTACAGTAAATATTTTGTCATACTGAGTAAGAGAGGTACTCTCTGAGAAAATATAATTTTATTAGCACTCTTGGTAGCTATTTAAGACCATACAAAGAGTAATTCATCCTTAGATTATTTAATGATTAAAGTGCCATACCTTAATCTACCTTTACACACACATACACACACACACATACATATATCCACATATATACATATATTATAGCATGAAATGTGTAGAGTTCACCATTTGATAACAATACTTTATATCAACACATTCTTATTGTTTTACTAGAGGCCTGATGCATGAAATTAGTGCATGGGTAGGCCTTCACAGCCCAGCTGCTGGGGCCCTCGCAGGCCCAGCAGCCTCCTGGCCCCTGGCTGCCTCTTGGCCCCACCTCCCGCCTGCACCCGACTTGGAAAGGCACTGCCCATGTCCACTGCCACACACCCTCGGTTTCCCAATTCCACGGAGCCCCCCGATCGACCGTCCTGCAGAGGTGGCCTGGGCCTCCCTCTCTGGGGACACATTGATTGCCTTGCCAGCCGGTGGCCTGGGCCTCCCTCTGCAAGGTGATCATGGGGCAATGGCCAGCCACCCAACCAATCACATAGCACCTGCCTTGGCTGGCCTGGCGCCAGTGGGTGCCATAGTGTGGTTGTCAAGATGGTCATTCCGCTGTTTGGCCTTTCGGACAATTTGCATATTACGCTTTTATTATCACAGATACTACTCATGAAAATAATTATATCCTTAATTAAAATCATTAAGATGAGAAGATATAAGCATGTTTTACTACAATGACCAAAAATGGCCATTTTCCAGAAGATTAAAAATATATATACATAAAAGTTGATCATTCTGCTGGCTGTGAAGGAAAGAGCCAGTCATTTCTTATTTAAGTAGCTTATTTGACAAATTTTCATTTTTAACTAATACATCTCCAGTTTTTCCCCAAAATATTATGCTACAAAGGTCACAGTTCACTTAATCTGCCAATTTTCTTGTTGTACAAATAAGAAACTTAAGGCAAATATATGAATAAAATACTTTTATTTGTATTGTTAAGTCAAAATACACTACCAGCTCTTGCTTGCATGAATTATTTAAGAGCATATTAATTCTTTCAAGTCACCATCCTATATAATAGAAGTGTAATATGCAAATCAACCAAATAGCGGAATGGCCAGTCACTGTGATGCGCACTGACCACCAGGGGGCAGATGTTCAATGCAGGAGCTGCCCCCTGGTGGTCCGTGTACTCCCACATGGGGCGCCGCTCAGCCAGAAGCCAGGCTCACAGCTGGTGAGCGCAGCGGTAGTGGTGGGAGCCTCTCCCGCCTCCACTGCAGGCAGGCGGTAAGGAGCCAGGGGTCCCGGACTGTGAGAGGACACAGGCCGGGCTGAGGGACCTCTCCTCCCCCAGTGCATGAATCTCGTGCACCGGGCCTCTAGTATATGTATATTTAGTATATTTTGTGCCATTTAAAATAGAGTTTACTTTGCTAAAGAGAGCATTGATTTTTCTCCCACACATTATCTCATTTGATTCTCAATAGAACCTTCATAAAATAAACAAAAATTACTTCGTTAACTAGCAATTTTTTTTAACATATAAAGCATCATTAACTTTGGTTTGCCGACTCAAATATTTTGCCTTGTCGTCATCAGCATCATCATCATTTTATTAAGCGATGATATCAGTTGCCTCTTGTTGGGTGATAGTGAGTTAGGTCACAGGAAAATATTTTAATGATCAGAAATAAAGAAAGATTGTAGGTGAGGATGTCAACAATGGAATTAGAAAGAACAGAATGTTAGATGCATTCCTTTAGGAATCTTTCCAGAGATGAAAGGGAGGTGAGTTTTTATTGAACGTGTATTGAGGACCTACATGTATTAGCATGATGCTATACATTTCACTTAGTTTACTTCATCATGCCCTTAGGTAGATATTGTTAGCCTCACATTGAAGGTTAAAAGAGACATAGAGTAAGTCAGTAGCCTAATATTTCTGGGCTAGTGAGGGGCAGAATCAAACCTGGATCCTCATGACTCCAAAACTTAAGCATTGCCCACAATGGATGAAATGAATGATCTAATAAAGTTATCAGATTTCCCAGATAAAATTTTGTCATAGCCTAAATAAATACCACAAAATTTTAAAATATTTGTGAGTAGAACAAAGGGTATCTGTAGTAACCAGTGTTCTATAACTTATGCCCAAAACTTGTAGATCCCAGAAAGACTAAAACAGCATTTTATTTCTAGTTAGCTAAAGATCTGAACCAATATTTTATTCTTTTTTTTTTGTAATCCTCCCCCAAGAATGTTTACTGATTTTTACAGAGAAAGAGAGGGAGAGGGAGAATAAGAGGCAGAGAGAGAGGAATTTAGACATCGATGTGAGAATTATCAACCCATTGCCTTGCCTTCTGTACACGCTCAGACCTACTGAATCCACAACCTAGGTATGTGCCCTGACTCAGAATCAAACCTGAAACTTTTTGTTGTATGGGAAAAATAATCTGAATTCATAAAGATCCATTAAAATTAACTTTTTTTTTTTACCTAAACAAAAGTATATCATACACTTTTAACAATAATAACAAAAAAGTACCTCTCACAGTCTCAGAAACAATGACACATCAAATGACAAATTGCTTAGGGTAAAAATAAATCTTAATTTATCATCTAAATTACAATTCCTGAAGATCTCTGTATTGCATGTTTGTAGATTATTTAATAACTGAAAAACCATAGTCCATAATTCCTTGAATATCTTTTATGTTTATCCTTGAATCATGTCACTTTTTCTAAAACTTTGAAACAGAAGAAATTTATAAATATAATCCAATCAACACATAAAATTAAATTGTGGGCTCAAAAATAGCTATGTTGAAATACTGTGTGTGTGTGTATATGTGTGTGTGTATGTGCACACGCGTGCACGTGTATGTGTGTAAAAGGAACTTTTAAAAACTATTCCAGGGAAAATACTCATCATTTTCTATGCAAAAGTAATTAGGTTTGAATAGAACATTGGGGCTAACTACTTAAAACTGCCTAAGTAATAAAATGTGGTTCAAGAAACGGGCTTCTGGAAATCATTAGCTGGTACATAAATAATGCTACAACCTGTATTGCTCCCACCCTTTTCTTCACTGCATATAAAACTTATAAATTGGCATGTACAATTTTGGGTAATACTAAAAGCTTTTATAACTCCCATTAAATATATTATACACCTGGCTATGTCTCAAACATTATCTGAGAGGAAAGTCATACAAAAAGTCACCAACAAAATCAAGAAACAAAGTAAGACTCAAAGCCTACTGATAACTTCACCTAACTGAAAAATGCCTCAAAATCATTTATGGATGAATAGTAAAATGTAGTTGTAGCATTTAGGAAGTGGGTAGATGGGCATTTACTGTAAAATTATTTCAACTTTTATTTACATTAAAATTTTCATAATAAAATGTTGAAAACAAAAGAAACGAGTTAATGAACTTTATCAGATCATTTAACTTTATGTAATACAAGAATATCAATATTATCTTTAGTGTTTCTCACTTTTTTAAAACATGAGATGCTAAAACAATAAACTAAGAAAATCTTTCAACCAACACGTCCTCTTTTTACCTCATAAATTATACTTAAAAATCCTTTCTGAGACAAGTACTTGGAAAACTAAGGGGAGCCCTTCCAACACACACACACACACACACACGCACACACACTTTAAGTTGAGAAATTCCAGGTATAGCCCATTAAATGCTCTGACCCAAATCTAAAAAAGCAAAACTTGTTTAAACAATGACTCTGTTTCTACTGCCGAAAATTAATGAGTCAACCATGTGGATATATTTACTGGAAAAATACAGTAATGTTACTTTTAAAAATACACTATCTACTCTATCCCAAAACCAAAAGTTATTCACTTAAAACTGTTTTCATTGATTAACAATCTAAATATTTAGTGAGTTCCAATTTTTAGAAATTGCAAGAAAAGGAAGATGATATGCCATATATTTTTTTAATTTAAGCACCTTTTGTTGCATTGTGCAAACTTAGTAGTACTTTTCCTAATTTTAAGTAGTGATTTTTAAATGTCATGCTTGAATAATGGAAAGACTAACAAAATAGATTAAGAAATCTATTTCTTATACAGATATATGAAAAACTGTGCCTTATAGAATATCCACCTTAAAAAAGATAAAATTAAATTTTATTTGTTTTTAAGTGACACTGTCTCCTGAATGCCCTGTGGGAATATTGCATGGTAGAGAATACTAGAATATTAAGAGCCCAAATGGATACTTGTAAAGCTGCAAACAAGAAACAAAAGAGCAGAGAATTAGAGAAAATAAAAGATAGACTTAACTTGACCCTGCTATTTGAAATTAGTAAGATTTTACACCTGAAAGACTATAGATTACTGGGGTAAGAAAAAAATTGTGATCAATTTGAATCAGAGTTTTCTACCAATTTATAGAGGACAAAAACTTAGTCAGTAGCACTAGTTTACTTTAGTTATTCATAATGTCATCAACAGTTTGGTACAGAATGGTGGCGGTATTAAGAAACAGGCTCTTTCCAGAGAAATAAGAAATTATTATTTTTTTAAATAAATTTGTGAATTAAGTACTAGATATGGAGATGAGTAAACTGCAAGAATATGTGTAAAGTGGACTCAATTTGAACCTAGAATGAGAAAACCTGGGTTCTAATCCTGGCTTTGCCTTGGACAAAGTACATCTCTTTGTAGCTACTTCTACTTTTGCAAAATGAGTCATTCTTTCTGAATATTCTCAAAAAGTATTTCCACATATAAAATTGCAGGTTTATATGGTACCAAAATACCTGGGGCACTTATAATGTATGACCAAGATGCTGCTTAATTATACACAGACATTATATAAAGAGATAGAGTTGTTAATAGGAAAAGTAAAGGATAGAAATGAAATAGAGAGGAAATGGGATGTTCCTGATATGTTAAAATCCAGGTGACAATGAGCTATTAATAAAGATCATTCTTGGGTAGTTTTAAGTAAAGGAAATTTAAACAGAAATAAAAGAACAAAAAGCCAACATCTGTGTCATCGCTATATGTATTTTTTAAAAATCAGTCTATACAAATATGAAGACTCAGGGAGTAAGTAGATATTGCCTTTGACAAAAAGATATCCCCAAATAGAATCTATACTAATGTTTTCTTTTTTATAAAAGAAATTAAAATACTCTCCAATAATTCAACTCAAAGACTCTCTAAGAGAAAGGAGACATAAAAGAGATAGGCAAATATAATCACATGTGAGGACAGAATTTGTGAGTAAAAAGGTTATTCAATGTTCAGATGTTTTAATGACTTAGAAAAGTTAAAAGGTAATAATAAAAGCACAGCTTCATAAGAGCTTTGTTTTAACCTTATTTTGCAATAGACAAAGTTATTAAAACTTGTAGTATGTAAGAACTTTTATTTCTATATTGAAGAAAAGATAAAAATAGAAATGGATTCTGTTTTTGTGAAATTGAAAGCTTATAAATGGTTGGGTACACTTCATTAAGAAAAAGAATATAATACTAAATGTGCAAAATTAGCTACAAATACAAATATTTATTTTTAATCAGAATGTAAATTACAACACATCACTGATATTTTATAACTCTGACAAATACCAAAACATCATACATTGCACCCAAAATAGCATAATATATTTATTGAGTACTATTTTTTCCTTTATTATTTTGGCTGTGTACTCAGATCATTTCTTCATATTCCAAAGATTTGCAAAATCAATTTTTATAGAGTAAAGAGAGATAATTGATTTTTCTTTCTCATGGAAATAGTTGTTGCAAGTTTCTTTCAACTCCACAACCTGTAATTAGTAATGCCATGTAAATTGTTAGGATTGCTGTCAAACTTGGGAAAACAGCTCTCAAGCTTTTATTCTAGAGGGGCTGTTATTATTCAGAAGAATTTTCCCAGAGTAGCTCTGGCTCCATACATTGCAAGCCCTGTTTCTCCTCCACTACCCACGTATATTCATAGCCAGGCACCACTGTACATATGAATGACCCTCTACCACCTTTGGCCCTGAACTTTTGTATTATAAAGGGGAATGATCTGGAAGGGAAATCAGGATGGAAAGTGAGGCCAGTGTTAACTAATTGTGGTTAAAATGTCTTCCTATCGAAAATTTTACAAAATTGTAAGGTTAAGTGAATCCATTGCTAGGGTTCCTCCCAAGTATTTGAAAGAAAGTAGTCTACATTTCAGTCAAAAATCAATGAGCCTCTTGAGACAAGTGGCTTTAGGTAGGCTAAAAGTAGAAAGAATAAAGAACTAATGAGAGCCATAGAAAGGTAAATCTGAAGGGCAACCGGGTTGCTCAGCTGGATCCATAATTATATATGTTGGCATTCTCTCTATTTTCTTTCTGTAACTCTAAGGAACACAAAAAACAAAAGGGAAAATAAGTTAAGCATTACTTATATTTAAAGGTATATTTGGGCCCAGCCGGTATGGTTCAGTGATTGAGCATTGACTTATGAACCAGGAGATCATGGTTCAATTCCTGGTCAGGGCACATGTCTGGGTTGCGGGCTCAGTCCTAGTGTGGGGTGTGCAGAAGGCAGCCGATCAATGATTCTCTGTCATCACTGGTGTTTCCATCTCTTTCTCCCTCTCCCTTCGCCTCTGAAAAAAAATAAAGGTATATTTGGAACTGTATATTCTCATCAAACAAGAAATAATGAATACTCCAAAAATCTCTGGGTTTATCATGCCTATTTGCAATTACTATCTATAGTGGGTTGCATAGAACCCCTACCCCCATTAAAGTGACCTTATTTGGAGTAAGTTTTTTTGTGATTTTTATTAAAGGCTCGAGATAAGACCATAGTGGATAAGGGTGGACCCTCAATCCAATGAGCGTGTCCTTATAAGAAAGAAAAAAGTAGACACACAGACATAGAGAATTAAGATGATGTGAAGATGTCATCAGAGATTGGAGTGAATTGTCTACAAGCCAATTATGCCAATGATCGCAAGCAACCAACAGAAAGAAGAAGAAAAGCATGAGGCAATTTATACCTGATAGTTTCCAGAGTAGCCAATCCTGCTAACACCCAAACTTAGAACTTCTGGCCCCCAGAACTGTGAGGGAATACATTCTGTTGTTTTAAGCCACCTAGTTTGTGGTGATTTATTATGGCAGCACCAGGAAACTAATATATTATCTCTACGTGGAAACATTCTCCAAAATGGTTACCACGACATTGGATTTGTGATTTGTATGTTTATATGTATACCTAAAGACCCATGCCTTAAAGGGAATCCTATCCAATTACTGCAAAAACATTTTCACAGAGGACTGCCATGCCCCAGATTGAGTCTCTGCCGTCACTCTAAAGCCTAGAGTATGTTAAATGTTCAAGCGACTGAGATATCAAAAGGGAAAATAAATGATGTGTTATTTCTAGGAAAAGCTAATAATTCTATGCAGTAAGTTCCTTTTCTGTGAGCAATACTATAAAAACATTATAGCAAAATGTTATGCCTGATTTGATATATTCTCTAATTTTCAAAATCCTTTAATGTCCCCATCCTGGGGAGAGAAACCAATAAATGTAGTACTTGACCCCCTGAATCATCTTTTCATCTTTCTTTTATATATATAATTGTATGTCCTCACATTCTCTGTTTTTATTTTGTTTCACTATGTGAACCATATCTTGAGAATCACTTCTGAGATGGCCCTGTAATTGTTAAATCTTTTTATTGGTTAATAAATAGCTATGGCTTGTCCACACTGCTAAATGTTAAGGTCCTACAATGCAGCATGCATATTATGTGCAACTTTTTCTTTGCTTACAATGCCTGGTCCACTGCTTGCTATCTCTTAGATTATGTTAGATGCTTATTACCTTGAAGTGTATTTGTTACCAACAATGTTGATCTCACCACAGAAAGGCATTCAGTTTCAGAATCCCTTCAACTATAAATATCTACAGAGCAATCTACTTGAGAATATTTGCATTTATGTTAGTTTAAAATTAAACTCAAGTTCATTTTGTTTATATAGGGTTCTATAACTGCGCTGGTGGCTTTCTATTCAGCGAGAAAAAGCTCTAGTTGGTCATATTTAACGGTGCTGGTGGAAGGCCAAGAAATAGCTCTTCATTAACATATACTCGGTAATTACCAAAGGCACAGAGACACATCTCATTTCTACCCTGCCATTATACTCACTGGCCTGGAAAATGGGATTGGGCCAAGTGGAACTGACCCAAGCACATGCCCTGTATATTCCTGGAAGGAGAGTCACACATTTGCTTTATAGACAAGGAGTCTATGTACCTTAGCAACTCTCCCACGGACCATTTTCAGAGCCCCTTGTCAAAATAACCCGGACAGGTTGACCACTAGGCATTTTCATTCCTCTTAAAATATCCTGATCATATTAATAAGGTCATTACAACTGAAGAATGTGTTTAAGTTATTATACCTGTAAATATCACAAAAAAGGAATTAGCTCTCTTTCATGCTATATTTTATGCATGAATGCGGTAAATAAAAGAACTGAATATTATGTACAAAACTTTTCACTCAAATCTTTATTAAATAAAAATAATACATAACAGAAAAGCAGCCACAGTAAGTCACCTTGTGATTGAACAATAAAAAAGGTGTCTACAGGCTCCTGATAAAGTTTTTGTCTCCAATAAACCAAGTCTGGGTGGCTCCAGGTGATATGGTCCCTTCATCATGTTTCCACTTAGTGAGACAAGTGGGACTGGACTATTGTTGGCTATCCCCTGCTGACCTCACTTTCCCTGAGTAGCCCCCACTGGGAGGGTCCACATAGGTTGATTCTAGCATGAAGTACAACAGGCACAGGGGAAATAGGTGCTCTCACTTGTTCATTCTGTCAACACATAGTCAGTGCTCAGCACAGTCACTCTAAGTCAGGAAAACAAATCAATAGGACCAGATCACTGCCCTTGAGACACTCACAATTGAAAGGATAAGACCTGCTATATATTACACATACGTAGTTTCTGTGGCTCTCAGTGCCACACATGTATATGCACGCATCACGGAAACATGACAGAGATGAATAAACAAAGGAAATTACCATTTACACCATTGGAAAGGTCACTGTCATCAAGGAGGGGAACTGCAGTTGGAGAGACAGGGACCATCCACAAAGTCAAAAATCTGCACATAACTTAAGTAGGCCCTGGGCATATGCAAATTCTTAGTTTCAGGTTAAAAATACTATTATATACTAGGGGACTGTGCACAAAAATTCATGCACTCGGGGAAGGGGAGAGGGTGTCCCTCAGCACAGCCTGCACCCTCTTGCAGTCTGGGACCCCTCAGGGGATGTCCACCTGCCAGCTTAGGCCCACTCCCTGAGGGATCGGGTCTAAGCTGGCAGTCAGATATCCCTCTGGCAGCCCGGGAGCCCTCGGGGGATGTTGGGCATCCTTAGCGCTGCTGAGGAGGCAGGAGAGGCTCCTGCCACCAGTGCTGCACTTGCAGCCATCAGCCCAGCTTTGGCTGAGAAGATTCCCCCTGTGGGAGCCCACTGACCACCAGGGGGCAGCTTCTGCTTTGAGTGTCTGCCGCCTAGTGGTCAGGGCATGTCATAGTGACTGGTTGTTCCCGGTCATGCCTGGTCGTTCAGCATTAGGGTCGATTTGCATATTGCCCTTTTATTATATAGGATAGCTATCTGATATGATATTTCCAATGCTCACTTTAAAAATATTGCTTTCTGCAATAATATTCAAATTAACAGGTACAAACCTGTTGATAACATCATTTTTAAGGAAATGTAACTAGAAAAGCTCTGTGACCTAGTACTATAACATATTCACATCCATTTACTCTTGTAAGATTACAAGGTTCAGAGTTTTGAAGAGAAATTGTTACCATAGAATGTTAAGGAGCTCCAGGGAGTCTTCCCATTGTCTTTGAGACAAGTCCACCATTCTCACATCTCTCAGCACCTGGATAAACCTCTTTCATTTTGCACCAGAAAAAAACAAACAAACAAACAAACAAAACAACACTTTTATTATATTTCAGAGTCTATGCAGTGAAGCATGGCTTTTCCTTGCTTTCACATTTTAAGCACCAGAATATAATAAGACATAAAGAGTTGGTTTCAGCATGTTCATTTTAGGAAGGAAATTCAAGCGGTAAAGCTGGCTTCACTCTCTCTCAAGCTAGCTTGGATGATCAAGCATGGGATTTCCCCTGCCTATTTTTTCCAAAGGATCTATGTGCTGAAAGCTCAACCTGATGTTCTTGTAAAATGAAAATGCTTTTGATGTTCCAAGCGGAGGATCCCCTCACAAGAGTTAGCCAATTGAAACAGTTTTCCCTCATACCGGTTTTATATATATATTTTTTAAAAGACTATGATAGATGCTTTAGCTTCCAAAACAGTGTAATGATTTGTTTCCTTATCCTCAATTTAAAATTCTACTCCATATCAAGTGCGAATTCAGATCTACAAGAGTAGTCACTTTTCTGCTAGGAAGACTAGTGCCCAGCGATAATATAAATAAATCAACAATAATCATAGAAATTCTAAAGAAAATTTTCTGAGTTGGTAGCAGAATATCAACTATTAATTTTTAAATCTGATCATAGTAAAACAGAGCATGCGTGTCCTAAGAAACACATGTATGGGTCCTGTCCTAAGCAGGCGTGTCTGCCAGGCACAGGAAGGGAGACGTGGGGTCTACCCTGCCGGCTGTAGGGTCTCTAATGTTTCTGTATGAATTTCAGTTCCTCTCTTCACTGCTCAAAGATAACACCATCCTCTGAGCCTCATTCAGCATAAAAATTATAATGCGTAGATCCCCAAGCTTATTAATATAATTTAATAAAAAACAAGGAAAGGGAGACTGGAAAATGAATTTGCAAAATATACCCCACGATGCAAGAAAACGCTTCTCTGCCGAAACTTCAAACCAACAGACTGTATCTAATCCATCAATTACTTTGTCTCTGTGAATTAGTTTACAAGGAGGTGGTAAATGATCAAACACACGTTAAATATAAAGCCAGCCGAGAGTCACATGGGGTTCTTTCATGAATCAAAGTTTTCACTTCTCCATGTCCTATGTGTTACTGTAACCACTGAAGCGACATACAGTATATGGGACACAGAAAGCCACTCTGCTAATCGGTCCCCACAGGCCTGGTCTTGCCCTCTGCTGCAAAAGCAATTTTCATTGTGAACTCCAACAGCCTTTAAGAGAATGCCAGTGCTTCAGAAATAATCAGAGTGGGTTCGAGAGACTTAGAGCCTCTGTTTCAATTGCATGTACCCCTGTTCTACTCTCTCTTTCCTCCTTTCTTTGCCCTTAGCCTTAGGGCCTCACATGGAATTTCTTTTATTTTTTTTTTCTAAAATGAATACTAGGAAGAACAATATTGTTATATGAGACCTTAAAGAATATATTTGGTCAATTACCTTTTCTTTAAGACTAAGAGATAACCATCCAAAGTGGATGACTTTCAATCAGAGTTCTGTCTTGAGGAAGAAAAGCTTTCCTTTTACATGGGAACTGAATCTACGAGGAAAGTGTCCACCAAAAATCAAACCAGAACCCTTATCCCAAAAGAGAGCCGTGGCAGCAGTTTCAGTGGAACTTGCCGGTTCTTCCCTGGGCCTTTCTTAGTGGGCTCTCACGAGACTTCTGATTGCATAAAGTGAGACCTGAAGGCAAAAGTCACCTATTGAAACTACCAATCTCTCACTGCTGCTGCTGAAAAAATGCTTCCATGTGCAGTTCACACCAGCCTCCCTCACTAGGAGATCATCCTACCGATGAATGAAGTGCTGAGAAGAAAAGAAAAAAAACCCTCATATTTCAACTGAGGAGTAAAACCGGTGACAGGATTGTTATTATTAGTTGAATATTTCTTCAGGCTAACAAAGTATTTAAAAATAACACAACACCTGCCAACTAAGTTTAAAATTAAAACTGCAGCTAAAGTCAACTTATGTAAAAACTGGACTTTTAGATTTTAAAAAGGTAAAAACAAATAAAGAATGAATGAGAGGGAAGAGGGGGCAGGAGCTGGGTGGAGGTGGGCAAAGGTAGGGAGGATGGAGATATCTACAATACTGTCAACAATAAAAATGAAGTTAAAAAAACATAATTGATCTAGGCATCCCATGGATGGGTATGGATCTCAAGATGGTTATGATATATGTAAATTACCAGATGTAAGCCATTAATCAGAGCAAATGCATAATAAATACCCTTAAATTAAAAAACAATAGGCCCAAATAATTCCCAAATAGTTTCTTTAATTTTGATTGTCAAAAGTTGTATTTCTTTAAACATTACATATCTCTATTTTCATAATGGAAAAGTGTCCTTATTAAAAACAAAAGAATGAAAGATCATATTCAATTTTGTTCACGTAGTAGCAGATATTATCCCCATGATGTTATTAACTTTGAATTATTTCTGTCAAACATAATGAAAAGAACCTACACTAATATATAATTTTGTACCTAATATAAACCTGAAATTTGGGGCATTGAAATCTAGAGTTAGCAGATAAACAAATGTCTAAATATTCATTGTAGATAATTAAATGCTAGTCACAGCTATTCAAAATTATAGCTGTACGCCACAGAGTATAAAAATGCCAAAATATTACGCACCACCAAATTTGGTTGCCTCCTGCTCAACAAGCCTTAATCAAATGGGAAAAGCTAAGAAGAAGAGCTGCTTTGTGAACATGCATTTCAATAAACCATAGTGTTTTTGAAATCAGAACATGGAAACAGAGGATACCGATGAAAAGAAAATAAGCCCCCATGAAAATTACCCACTTAGAATTTTTCAAGTGCAAGTTTAGGGAATATTACTGCATAGGGATGAATAATAACAGAGGCAAGCTCATAGGTAAAAAAAGATCCCAGATTTTATATACACGTTAAAACAAAAACAAAACCTCATAACACAACTGAATATGTGTAGGTTGCTGGTTTACCTTAGCTTATTTTAATGTATACATTTCAGATGACTGCTTTAGTAGACAAATTTAGTAGATTTGAATGTTTTCAGTAAAAATGTCAAAAAAAATGCACTCCTCTCTTTAAAGAAAAGACAGAATTTTCATTTCTAAACCTCGCACCATTAGATTAGGCACAAGGGAATAATTATATAGTCCACTAGCAATTTAATTGTCATTTTATGGAACTGTTAGTGAATCAGGGATATATTTTAGGATAACCATGGTAAAATACAGAGTAATCATTATTTACAATTATCTGAATATCAACAGTGTGTTATGCTCAATTTAAACAAATCGTTGCCTCAGAGAGGGCTTAACCATCACGATCATACTAATTGTCAAATGCAATTTCTAGTTAGCAAGCTCTAGATGAGAATGGGATGCATAAATGTTTATCTCACATGAACATTTACAGTTCACATTTCTGCCTGTGGGAAGCAGAAAAGTGAGCCTAAGTTTATCATTCAGCCAAGGAATTTCACTGTAATTCTCAGTGCAGTTTCCTGAAATTTGCAATAAAAGAAATCGTTTAGATTGCACTTCCATTTTTGATCCTCTGATTTAATAGGATGAAAAATATATATTTTCAGAAAAATTGAATAAAATTTAAAATCAGAGAAATCAAGATTTCGGGGAATAAAAGTCCTGCAAAACTCTGTTGCTTTTTGAGACATTAGTTTTACTAAGTGATGTAACCACATACCTTGGTACATTACAGTTCCATATCCTATCTAATAAAAGAGAAACGGTAATTAGCGTATGTCCGCTACCCTTCCCATTGGCTAATCAGTGAGATATGCAAATTAACTGTCAGCCAAGATGGCGGCCGGCAGCCAGGCAGCTTGAAGCTAACATGAGGCTTGCTTGCTTCATTGACAGAGGAAACCAACGTTCCCCGCCTGCCTTGCCGGCCTCTGATCTTGCAGTTTGAAACATTGTTACAAATATAGAAGCTAAACAAAACCCCAGAAACCTGCTTTCAGCCCACCAGGATCTCAGAGCTGGAGTTGATACAGTGTTTCGATTATAGAACCCAAACAAACCAGATACCTGGTTTCTGCAGCTGAGGCCTCAGGACTGGAGCCAGAGCTAAAGCTGGCCCAGAATAAAAAAAGAAAAGAAAAAAGGAGCAGTTGGGAGCTTCAGTCACTCGCCAGCCTGAAAACAGCGCTCAGCCCCTCACCCAAACTGGCCAGGCACCCCAGTGGGGACCCCCAACCTGAAGGGTGTGTGACCAGCTGCAAACAGCCATCATCCCCTCACCCAGGCTGGCCAGGCACCCCAGTGGGGACCCCTACCCTGATCCAGTACACCCTTCATGGCAAACCAGCTGGCCCCCACCCATGCACCAGACCTCTATCCTATATAGTAAAAGTGTAATATGCCTCCCAGCACCGGGATCAGCAGAGCTGAGAGGCCTCCCGGCACTGGGATCAGCGGAGCCGCGAGGCCTCCCAGCACCGGGATCAGTGTGACAGGGGGTAGCGCCCAAACCCCTGATCACCCTGAGGCTCTGTGTGTGACAGGGGGCGGGGCCACAACCTCCCTATCCGCCCTGCTCAGTTCATGACAGGAGAAGGTGCCCCAACCCCCTGATCAGCCCTGCTCTGTGCCTGATACGGGGGAGCTCCCCAACCCCCTGATCGCCCTGCGGCTCTGTGTGTGATAGGGTGTGGCGCCCCAACCCCCCCCCCCCACGGGCTCTGCTCTGTGTGTGATGGGGTAGAGCCATAACCTCCCCATCGGCCCTGCCCTGAGTGTGACAGTGGCGGAGCCCCAACCCCCTGATCGGCCCTGCTCTGTGGGTGATAGAGGGCGGTGCCCCAACCTCTTGATCCGCCCTGCTCTGTGCGTGACAGGGGGGATCTCACCAACCCCCTGATGGGCCCTGCTCTGTGCGTGACAGGGTACGGAGCCCCAACCCCCCCGATGGGCCCTGCTCTGTGCGTGACAGGGGGTGGCACCACAACCTCCTAATTGACCCTGCCTTGAGTGTGACTGGGGACGGTGCCCCAACCCCCCAGTCGGCCCTACCCTGAGCATGACTGAGGGTGGCATCGCAACCTCCCAATCCGCCCTGCTCTGTGCAAGACAGGGGGCAGCGCCCCAACTCCCCAATCGGCCCTGCTCTGAGCCCAACCAGGGGCTGCACCTAGGGATTGGGCCTGCCCTCTGCCACCTGGGAGCAGACTAAGCCAGCAGGTCGTTATCTCCCGAGGGGTCCCAGACTGCGAGAGGGCAAAGGCTGGGCTGAGGGACCCCCCCTCCTCCCCGAGTGCACAAACTTTTGTGCACCAGGCCTCTAGTCCTATATAATAAAAGGCTAATATGCAAATTGACTGACTGAGGAATGAACGGTCACTATGACGTGCACTGATCACCAGGGGGCAGATACTTAATGCAGGAGCTGCCCCCTGGTGGTCAGTGCATTCCCACAGGGGGAGTGCCATTCAGCCAGAAGCCCTGAACCAGGCTCACAGCTGGTGAGCACAGTGGTGGTGGCAGGAGCTTCTCCTACTTCCATGGCAGTGCTAAGGATGTCTGACTGCCGGCTTAGGGGAGCAGGCCTAAGCCATCAGTCCAACATCCCCTGTGGGCTCCTGGACTGTGAGATGGCGCAGGCCAGGCTGAGGGAACCCCCCCCCCAACCCGAGTGCACAAATTTTGTGCACCGGGACTCTAGTTAATACATAAATAGCCATGTATTAATATAAAAATAGCTAGGGACTTAGACTTTCAGCATTATTAAATTGCCTGACAAGTGAATACCTGTTTAAGGAACTAAAAGATGGAGGTGATCTGATCATTAGCAATACCTGCTCTTTTTCATTGCTCCTTTTTACCATGCTTATATACACAAATAACATTCATGTTGGTAGAAAATAAGGTATAATATTTTTTTAATTTGGTATTTTTCTAAATTGAATACAGTAACTTAATCTACAACTTTCAGAATGCCTTTTTGAAAATGATTCCACAAGTTAACAGAATTTTATTTTATGGTTAAAAATTTAAAGATTTCTCAAAATATCCTAAAAATTTCTTAGATATTAAAATTTATTTTTCAAAATCATAAAGCACCCTCATACTTGCAGTGACTGGAAAATATTACTATGAGATCTGCATTCCTTCTAGAAGGATATTTTTACAATTGTCAGTACATCTTTCTTATCTTTAGTGCGCTCTTGTTCTAATAAGCAAGTGGGAAGCAATGAGTCATTTCCCATACATTTTTCAGGTGAATCTTCTCGTATCATCTCTATGATTCCCACATCTCATTTTTCAAAAAGCTGAAGATATGTAACCATTCTTGGTAGACAGGAAATACCTGGATACTTTTAAGCCTTTGACCATAGTATTTCTTTACTTAAATATCCTCTTCATGTCAAATTATACCCATCATTTTATATATATCATGCTTACTTTCCCACAAAGCTTTGTCTCATTACCTCATTGAGAAGTATTCTGTCCATTTTCAGAACTCTGGCAATATTTTGTCTACATTATTGTCACACGTATCAAGACTCTGTTTTATTATAATTAATTAAAAAGCACCTAATTTTCTGAGGAAATGATACACTCCTCGAGCAAAGGATCTTTATACACGTTTGTGTCCCTCATAATACATAGTACAAGATACTGCAAGAAGAGATTTGGAAAAGCAAATACACACAGTGCATTGTGAACTAGTGGCTTAAGAAGAGTCCAGATAGTAATGGCAAATGCCCTATAGTGCTTCCTATGAGTCAGCCAGTGATCCATGGGCTTTTACATTCTTCAAATGCCCCTAAAACAACTTTAGCAGGTCAGTAATATTATTACTCATATTTTAAAGATGTGGAAATGAAACTCGAAAAAGGAAACTATCTTGTCGGAGCTCATGTACCTAGTAAATGAGGGAAGTGTATTTAAATCTAAAAAATGTGGTATCATGGTCAATATAATGAATGAAAGCATTATTTTCTCTATTTTATCACAATCAAAAGATTATCCCAAGTGTCTTAAGCTTGACTGATTTTATCCATCTATCTCCCATGGTGGAGTAGAGCCCCCGAGAACATAATAGTCATTCAAAAAGAAATTTTTATTTGAATTAAGACAGGAAAGATGTTACAGAAGATATGTTTCCTCATAAAAAGCATATTAATATCCAGAAAGCATAATTTTTAAAAAATCATCACAAATTTGAAATCTAGGTTAGTAAACTAGGTTAGTAAACTGTTTTTATTTTCAAATTCAACAAGAGACTATGCTGGCATGCCTTTGGAAAGTAGATGGGGACTTTAGGCAAAAATAGATGAGGTAATTAAACACCCATGTAGGACATATGGCCTAGAGATAGCTTCCCTCTGGAAACTAGTCATTCACCAAGGGAAGGGACGAAGGGAAGAAAGATCTCTGAGAACATGCCCATGGATCATGGCCAATCACATAAATTAGAAGCCTTGACTCTTAAAAGTAAAGGGACCTAATAATTTTTCATACCTGCGATTATCCAGAGCCAAAATTTTCCCTGTGATCAGATAAGTTAACTCCTTGGTCAGAGGAAAATCATTATAAAACAAAGAGGATTTCACCCCCGTCTGATTATAATTTGAATTCTTTTTCAGGCACTTTACCCCTAATTTTTGTTTTCACTATTTGTTTAATTTAATTTCTTAGAAAAGCTATGTCATAAGCCATCTGATGACTTTGTAAATGCAAAGAGCCAATGTTGTGGAACAGACAGTCTAATGACATAGTGTTTAGTGTTCCCTAAAGCAGGAGACAGATGAAGAGAAACGGTGAACTGGCAACCTTAGCATAATTAAGACAAGGCTGAGTGCTTGCCATGGTGCCATTACATTAATCTCACATCAGTGGCACCTGGCTAAAATTTATGAGATATGTAAAAGGGGCCTTTCCAACTGACCTTGATAAGGCAGGGTTATTTATCACGTGAGAGAATAGTCAGCAAGCTGGGGGAATGAGGTATATTAGAAATAAGTTGGCAGAGAGATTTAAGGGCAGTGGGATGCAATACACTTCCACTGAAAAGATCAAGAGAAATATTTCCAGTACTATGAACCTTAAGAAACCTTGATAAGTAAAACATAAAATCATCCATCATGTTAATAAGCAATATATATGGGAAGGGGTACTTGTAAATGCCAAGTTTTAAACGGATGCCACTTTATTGAACGAATGGGATTTTGTGACCACAATGAATTCCCAATGATTTCCTCAAATAAGTAAGCAAAACATATTCACTATGAGTTCCTGAAGGGCACTGTCTCATCACTGTATTTCTGGGTAGAACCAGGAATATTTTGGTCACAGTAGATCGCCAAATATCATGGCTGGCTGCTTCCTGTTCTTCAATTCTCAGTTCACACATTCCCTCCACTGACAGGTCTTTCTTGGCCATCCCATCAAAAGACTTACCAGTGCATGGAAGTATCTTTTATATTGTCTATATGCTCATCACTTGCTTTTCCTCCCTAGACTCAAGGTCCCCTGCCTTTCCTGTTCACCTTTATAGGCCAACATAGACGTAATACCTAGCACAGGACATGGTAGGTGCTTAATAAATATATGTCAAATGAATGAAAGAAGAGGTGCTTATTAAATAAACCATGGAGATTAATAAACAGCGAAGTATGATTATTATGCTCCAAAATATATTTTGGAAAATATATATTTTTCTTTTCAACCACTGCATTATCAGTAGTCACAATCTGATAAAGCTGATAATGGCAATTCTTCACGAAGGACTTCATTGTGACAGAATTAGTCTCACAGTAATCCATTTTCAACTGCTTATGTATTTTCTAAAATCTCAGACCCTTACAGCAGTTGCCGCTAGCATTGTTAAATATGACAAGCCTTCTTAGGCTGTACAACCCCGCTTTGTACTTCAAACATTTCAACAAGAGATATGGAGGGAAACACGAGGTTTGTCCTTTTGCGGGAATTTTGTTTATGCTGCTACCATATAAAAGGCACCACATAAAACAGTGGTAGCTGCAATCTGGAGAAACTGAGATAATATAAGTGACAATTGGTTTCTGTTCCTGGGCCAAGTGGGCAGCACAAAGGTCCTTTATGTTGTTTTTGTGAAATGGACAATCTGAAATTTCTCTTTAACTTTATAACGTGTAATTGAATTTATGCTTCTACTGAAATGGAGACGAATGGATAAAATCTATCCTTGTACAATGAAATCATTTTTTTTTTCAGTGAGGAGGAACACAGCACAGCCGGGGATTTCACATAGAAAACCCACATTAGCTCAATCAGACCTGACTAGGTTTTAGGCCACACCACCACCAAATGGCTTTATGTGTTTATTTTCATTTGTTTTATTTTGTTTAGTTTTGATCAGTGGTTCATTGGCTTTGTACATTTAAGTTCTTCTCTATCATTTCATATTTGATAATACCTCTATGCAAAAGCTCAGACCAGCTGAAATCAGCAAATCACACAAGACAATCTTTCTGGTCTCTCACTATACCTTAAAACTACAATATTAGAATTACCCATCTTTGGCAGCTGTTATTTTAGAAAGCAATTAGAAAAGCAATCTTTACTTTTAATAATGCCTAAATTAATACAATCAACATACCTATATTTGAAAAAAATATTGATTTGCCTCACTTCCTTACATAATTGGTCACTCAAAACACCCAATTAACATTCATCCCCACACAGAAAATTAATCCCTTATAATATTTGTTTGGATTCTGAAGCACCACTCTGGATCTATGTCAGAGGCACAGGATATGAGGATACTTAATGGATCATAAAGTTGTGGATGATTTCCTTTGCATGTACATTGGAGATTATGAAATACACACCTTTGTGAGCAAAGGGTTTTAAAATTAAATATATCAAAATAATTAAACATTGCTCATTTAATTTAAATTTGTGTATATTTGAATACAACACAACTTGATTATCAAATAAGTATTTTATAAATAAATTGTGAGGGTAGAAGAGAATGGGAAAAAATAATGGAATTTCTCTATATTATACCTATCTCTAATAGAAATTAATTTCTTTTTCTTTCTGGAATTTCTGCATATAGTAACTGAAAGATCTATAAAAATCAGATTTAGTGTTTGCCACTCCTCTTATCTAAATCTGTCAGCTCTCCACTTAAATTATTTGAATTATTAAAATTCCATAGTAAAATATTAAAACTCCAAGTAAATAGTAGAATGTTGCTGATTTCTACTTGCAATGATAATGTTTTGAGAGGGTAAAAGGGGAGATATGGTTTATATTCAAAATTGAGTCACCTGATCCTATTTTGTTAAAAAAATTAGCTTGTACCCTTATCTCATAATTATCACCATCACAATAATAAGTGTTCATAATAATCAAGAAGCTAATTCTTTGACCAGCATATCTTTTTTCTGCTCATCCTCATCCTATCAATTGTTTTCTATGTTTTTACATTAATTTTATGAGATAACTACAGGCCCAATGTACAACATTCATGCAAGAATAGGCCTTCCTTTCCCTGGCTGCCAGCACCGGCTTCCCTCCGGCTGCTGGCAGGAGCTTGGGACCCAGGTTTCCCTTGCAGCTCTGGCTTTGTCCAGAAGGATGTCCAGTCTAATTAGCATATTATGCTTTTATTATTATAGACTAGAGACCCAGTGCATGAAACTCGTGCATGGGGGGTGTCCCTCAGCCTGGCCTGCACCCTCTCCAATCTGGGACCCCTTGGGGGATATCCGACTGCTGGTTTAGGCCCACTGGCCCCTAACCACTTCTGCCTGCCAGCCTGATCACACCCTAACTGCTCCCCTGCCGGCCCAATATCCCCCAACTGCCCTCCCCTGCTGGCCTGATAGCCCACAACTGCCCTCCCCTGCCTCCTCCACTGGGACCCGCCTCCTCCATGCAAGGCGGCGGAGATACTGGGACCGGCTTCCACTGTGCATGCAGCCATCTTGTGACTTTTTGACTCGAGGGCCACAATGGGTTCTTAAACTGGACCAGAGGGCCGGAACAAAAGCATGGATGGAGTGCTTGTGTGAACTAATATAAATTCAAAGTAAACATCATTACATAGAAGGGTACGCTCTTTTTTTTTTTTTTTTTTTTTTTTTTTAGTTTTATTCATTTCAAATGGGCCGGATCCGGCCCACGGGCCGTAGTTTGCCCACGGCTGGCCTAGAGTCTCTGTGGCACATTATGTGGTTCATTAAATATCACAGAGCTTAAATTAGTATATCATTTCCCATCATTTCCAAAACATCATCTTTCTGTCCATTTAAATTATGTGTCGATAGGTGTGACATAGTACAATTTTAGGCCTATTTACCTTTCAAAATGGTAACAAGTCTAACTTGAGCAACTCTACTTCAATGTGTTGGAACGTGTTATATTAAAATCAATTGCCAACCCTAGGACTACAAAGCTTATGCCATTAAGCACATGATGAATTTATAAAAATAAATAAATGCAGTCTGTGCCTGGGTATAAAAATATATTTAAATATCATTTAATGTCATACCTGACATTGGAATGTGATCATATAGAAATTATTTTTAAGAAAATGCCCAAACTCTCAGGTTATTATAATGTTCTCTGATAGTCAATGAATACTTCTGAAGTGGACAATTCTATTAGGACTATGTCACATAATGTGATTATGTCCATATGAAAAATTATCCTGGCAGGACCTTCGCAGTGATTTTTCCCAACCCCCTCACTTTATAAGTAAGGAAAATGAAATCCAGATAGCTACAGCGATTGTAAACTTGGTTACAAAGTGACTCAGTAGCAGAGCTGGGACTAAAACACATCTCCCAAATACTAGTCACAGTTAATCACAATCAGGCAAAAACAGCCCTTTGAACTCTTGAAATCACTTTTTTCCCCCCATCTCTCTCTTAATCATCACCACATCCTGTAATGTTACATTATCACCCTCACTTATTATGGGAGGACACAGGCTCTGGGAGATGTTGTGACTGGTATGAGGGTACAGACATACCTGGAATCTGTTTATCACATTGATTTCAGAAACATTTCAAGGCAAGTAAGAGGAAATTACATATTGGTTATTCATTATGGACAAAAGTCATGGAATATATTGTGTGCCACTCCATGTGTGTTTTCCCAACTTGGCTAACTTCTCTAATCATTAGAGTCACTTGAGATTTTTCTGGCTCGGCCCCAGACCCACTGAATCAGAATCTCCGGGGAAGGCGCCTGGGAATTTGTATTTTTAAGTGGCTCCCTAGGTGATTTTGGTAATTAGCCAACTTTTAGAAACCCTGGCAATAGCATTGAAAGTTAAGAGGGTCCTAAACCTGGTAAGTTGAGAATGTTTCAAAACAAAATACACCTATTGTAAAATTACCCCAATCTAGTTTCTCTCTTTTACAAACAAGCAAGATAGATGTCTTTGTCACAAGTGGTAGACAAACTGCCAAGGACCACCTATATTTCTGGGTCAGAGACAGATTGGAACTCCACCAAAGAGAGACTTGGCATTGGCACTTGGTCTATCTCCATGGCAAGGACAAAACAATTCTAATCTTACTGATCTTTTCATTACAGAATAAAGCAATCTCAGGGCATTAACTGCTGACAGTAGATTTCACGGATTAACCAAACCACAAACAATCTAGAACGTGTCCACAGAACCATGATTTGATTGGGTAGCAGGGGATACAAAAAAAAAAAAAAATAAGCACTCAGTCTGAGTTAACTGTTGGGTTTAATTACTCAGTATAACATTTGCCACATCAAATTCCATATGCCGATAGCATAGCAACAGTGTCTCACAAATGCTTTGAGATTCTCAGTTATATCATCTAATGTGAACAGTACTCAACCGATTCCAAAGCACTTGCACATACATTAGTCTACTTTATCTTTACAATAGAGCTGTGAAGTAGACAGGAATTGTCAACACTTTGAAAGGATTATTATAATTAAAAGGTATTCTTAGCAGAATTCAGATATTCTGAAGTGTATCTGATTTACTTTGGGTTTCATGCAAAACAAAATCTATATCCTCCCTCACACTGTGAAAGAAATTTTAAATTCTAAACTATTCATTAAATTCCTTTTTTAATGAAAAATGATTTCTGCAACGCTGATTTAAATGCTGAATTTAAGATTTAAAAAGTAAGTGCATCAAGTAATCAAGCTTTGCTACTTTAAATATCAAGCTTATAGATCCCAGTTCATTTCATCAAAAAGAGTTTGTCGGCTATACCAAAGGCTAGATCCTTTCCCCTATATGACAACACTGCTGAAAAAAAAATAGTGACTGTAATAAGATAGGACAATGAAGAGCTTCTTTGTGAAAAAATGAATTTCTAAACTAATATTACATTTGTCCACGTTCAAATTAAAACTCAAACCCAAAGTTGCTCTTTATTTCTATAGTTTTTAGGTAATTTGACACTTCATCCTTCCTTACTAAAACCTCAGACTTTTAACTTCATCTCAGCATTATTATTCTTTCTATTAGAAGGACTTCAAAGATAACCTTCAGCAAACTTTTTTCTGGATAAAGTGAGCAGAGCTAGGAACATTACCATGAGAAGAGAATTCTGGTAAATCAAAATATTCAGAGACCAATTACAACAAAGAACTATTTAGACACACAATCATTTATCAATGTGATTATCCAACTTAATATTATCAACAGGTTCAGATAACAATGAAAGTTTTTCTCATGGGAGAAACTCCATCTGAGTTTCTAATTAAATAACTTTTGTATGGTTCCTTTTCTTCCCTGCACAAAAGGTCTTTTTTCCCCCTCCATTCTTGCTCTCTTTCTTTCTTTGTGATACTGTTTACTTCCAAGCCTGCCTCTGAACTCTCTGCCTAATTAGCTCTTGATAGATCCGCTGCCCTGTTTCCACAAACATTTAATTCTGCCGCCAGCTCCATTTACATTACAGCATGTTGCATTGCCTTTTACCAGGCTAATTTTGTTTGAGTGACTGTAAATCCCCTTAAACAGTCACCTGTTAGACTGTGGCATATACTCTCCAAAAGCCTCTTTATGACAGGAGGCCCGATTGATAAAAGATTTCTGAGGCATTTCACTTTGTGGTTTACTTCAAACGTTCTGTCTGCTTGAAGCTCAGGCAGCTCACTTTTCCAAAGTGTTTGACAAAGTATTTGAGTATATTTCAGTCTGTATATTCCATAGCATGAAATATATAAACACCATTTGCTCGCTGTCTTTGGTGGAAAAGTGTACTTATACCTAAAACACATGTTAACTATGTATTCTGCCCTCTTTGTTGCCCCACCCCCTTGGTACCCTGACCACATTATTGACAAAAGATTGCATTTAAGGCATTTACAAATAGCAGGATGGCTTGCAGAGAGATCCCCCTGGAAAGAGCGCTTCTGGAGTAGCGAGGAACTGTGCAGAATTCCAATAAGCATCTCTGCTGATGAGTGTAAGACAGCATCCTGAGATACAACCGGATAATATGAGCAGATAGTGTATTCAGAGACAAACAGGTTCCTCTTAAAACTCGGATGTCATTTGATAGCCCCAAATGAAAGAAGGAAGATGTAAGAGATCATTAGGGTTACTCACATTTATATCAATAACTCAGTAAGAGCTGTGCCAGGTACTGGTATCTCTCTATGTGAGGACTCAGTGGAGACTTTCTCCAAAGCTGAGTGAATCTTCAACACTATGGTCACGTAATTGTGTGGTTTAAGGTAAGAGTGAGAATGGCTTTCTTTCCATTTCCTCCTGGTAATAAACTCAGAAAGACACCCATGAAGTGCAAACCCTCACACACAAAATTATTTCTCACCCCTGCAGGCTTGTCAAAGCCAATATTTCAGTAAAGCACAGGTTGCTGAAGGGGACTGTGATTTTTTTTCCTGCTGTGAGTCTCTAAGGACAACAAACATTCCAAAAGAGACTGTAGCCAAAATTGTTAATAACTTCACACAGCTTTTTTGCCATGACGAGAAAATCCCGGAGAAAACGGAATAGGTGATGGGTAGGGCATTAAGCCAAGCTACTCATGGAGGAATGAAATATGTATGGTTTTGAATACTACTTATAGAGTCAATCTGAATTAAAAATAAAAAATCAGAAGTGATCTTGAGAAATATATTGAATGTAAAGTGCATCATTCTAAGCAGACTTTCTGCTTGCTGCAATGAACATAGAAAGAAAAATCAGTTAAGTATTTAAACTACATGTCTTATGTTATTTTAAGAACATAGAACAATTACAGAATGATTATCAGAAATGGATTTATACTATAAAAGTTTACACCAATACCCACCCATACTTGCGATACACAACTTTTTAAGTAGATATTACATAAATCTAAACTAGAATAAGCAGGTTCCAAAATAGCCAGGAAGGTGGGTAAAAACAATTTTCTTGGATGGTAGGATCATTCTTTCTCCCTCCATAGGTTTACATTTGGGTGAATGGGCTTGATTAGATATTACATATATGTGTTTGACATGATTGCTTCTTTTTGCCCATTACATAGAATTAAGAATATTTTTATTCAGCTTCAATCGAGTGAAATAATTCATAATGGCTAGCGTGGGTTCCAGCTGATCCTTTTGGATGCTCCCTCATGGTCACTCTAAATTTAATTGAGACCAAATTTCAAAGAGAAAGGTGTGTGGTGGATTGATGGTTCTTGTTCCCAAAACGGGCAATGAGGAGTATTACATTGGTTCTTCTTGATTACTAAAGTTTTTCTAAAATATAACATTATTATTGTCCAATATGACTAACTTAAAAAGGAGTTATTTTTTAAAGCTGTGAAAATATTTTAAGTGGGCCTAAGAAAAACATAGGTGATCCACAATAAGTATATCGAAGGAAGTTGAAGTCACTAAACACATGAAAGTCTCAAGATCCTTATAGGTTTCTGTACAACCTATAACATTTATATGAGTAACTTTAGGAATTTTTCTGTAATAGTTGTATGTTATAGTAGGTCAAAACAAACAATCTCTATGTCTGGATGGGCTACTAGTACATGACCTCTCTTAGCCTTAGCTTCCTCTTTTAAAACAGATAAATTATCTATTTAAATTGTTAAGATTAAAGGAGACAATTAAATAAACAAATATTTGATGACTTCTTAATACAATATCTTCAAACCTGATAACCAGAGTATCTTTGGATACAGTAGTAAACAATCCCTAGTTCTACAGAGCTGTAGTGAAGGCAGCCAATAACTTGTATACAATTATAAGTTTTTTGGTTTTTGTTTTGTTTTTTAAATATATGTTATTGATTTTTTACTGCGAGGAAGGGAGAGGGATAGAAAGTTAGAAACATCGATGAGAGAGGAACATCGATCAGCTGCCTCCTGCACACCCTCCACTGGGGATATGCCCGCAACCAAGGTACATGCCCTTGACTGGAATCGAACCCGGGACCCTTGAGTCCACAGGCCGACGCTCTATCCACTGAGCCAAACCGGTCAGGGCAATTATAAGTTTTTAAAATATATATGTTTTTATTAATATTAGAGAGGAAGAGAAATAGAAACATCAGTGATGAGAGAGAATCATTGATCAGCTGTCTCCTGCATGCCCCCCCACTGAGGATAGAGTCTGCAACCCAGTCATGTGCCCTGACCTGGAATGGAACCATGACCTTCTGATTCATAGGTCAATGCTTAACCACTGATCCACACTGGTTGGGCTATAATTATAACTTTTAATAAGCTCTATCAAGAACACATAGTTTTGCCTCTTCAACATGTTCTTTCCTGTCCCCCTTCTCCTATTAAAGGAATGTTTTACTTTTTCCATAAGAACAAAACCATGAAGATAATATGAGAGCAGAACTGTGTTGAGTCCCTTTGTCACAATTTGGGAAATGTCTGGCTAAGAAAGAAGCCCAAAGAGAGAAAATTAGAGCTCAGATATTAGGAAGTGAGATGATAGTTTCACCCTTGGATCTACATGTTCTCCCTATGCTTACGCTAGTTTAGACTCAGTTTTAATAATCTACAAATGAATGGCCTATTATGAAAAGGTACAGATGGCCATAGTAGGGTAAAGTGAGGATAAGCCATCCCTTCAAGCGGAGGATATGTCACTAAGGCTCTGTATAGGATAAGGAAGATGCTAGTGTGTTTGAGGAACCACAAACATAATAGCATTATCACTGTCACCGTAACTATAACCCTTTATGTCTTCTTCCTGTTCTATACATACATGAGGCCCTGGGAACGGTACTCCTACCTAAAAAGAGGCTTCCAGACAACCTTTTCATTTGCAATTTGTATTTAATTGATTCTACCAGGCTATCAAATGAAAGGACATTTTCTAAATGCAGATGCTATATAGAAAGTTAGGCAAGAGCCCAGCCAGTGCTGCTCAGTGGTTAAGTGTTGACCTATAAACCAGAAGTCACAGTTCAATTCCCAGTCAGGGCACATGCCTGGGTTGCAGGCTCAATCCCTGATGTGGGATTTGCAGAAGGCAGCTGATCCATGATTCTCTCTCATCATTGATGTTTCAATCTCTCTCTCCCTCTCACTTCCTCTCTGCAATCAATAAAAATACATGTTGTTTTTTTTAAAATAAAGTTAGGAAAGAGAAAGGCTTGGATATGGAAAGAATAGAGAGGGGAGGCCTTAAAACTGAGAGCCTTGGGAAACTCAAAGACAGTGAGGAAACAGGAGCCTTTGTCACTGAGCAGATATTGTTGAGAAGATATTGGGAAGAAACAAAACTAAAGGCAAAAACTACCTAATCCCCAATGTTGCCTAAGGCCAGCCCTGGCTTTATAGTTCATATACACACTTTAAATGAAATAAGGGTGGTTTGAAATATTGCTTTCCATCACTATTAATTTGGAAATCCTTTTGTTTTTAAAATAAATTTAGTACATCTGAAATCTGTCTTCCCTTGTTCATTCGGATTGTTTCAAAGTACATGATGATAAGACAATCTGATAGATGGTACTCTTTCTAAATAAAGAACTGCATTGAGAAAACGTGATAACTAGGGTATCTTGGATACTTGACAGTTAGTTTGACTAATAGAAGTTACATTCGGCGGAACAGAAAGAATTCATGAGAAATTCTGAGTCAGTAGATATCCAATGGATAGTTTATAATTGCCAACGTTCTTGGTCGATTATTTGGGGCAATACGGTAAGATCCTGAGTCGGCCCTGCTTACACAAACACACTCCCCTTTACTGCTTTTCTTCATGTGTCTATGATGCCTATTAATATGGTACCTAAGTGAGACTGCTTACATTCAAAGAGAGTTTAGCCTGAAGGGGGAAGCAGAATTGGGCCCGATGGGAGTTCTGCCTGAGAATCTGAGGGCAGAACTTAGTCTACTGGAAGGGCAGTTCCTAGCAAGGGATTTAACTACAAGAACAAAGTTTTCAGGAAGAAAGAAAGCAACAATTATAGGGGCCTCTTTGTTCCCTCAATTTCCTAAGTCGAATTATTTTGATAAAGGAAAAACCTTAATTAGAAAGACTGGCTTTACGTTATAATATTCTGCAATTAGAGTTTCCATCTATGAGTCTTGACTATCATTCAGATTCTGTATCACACAACATCTACAGAAGACTTAACCAAGACCAAACCTGTCAGTTTTGCAAAAGGCAGTATGAAAAAATATAGTAAACATGTCCTCTATCACTAGCATATACATAAATCCTTAACTATAAAAATGTCACATATAAGTTTAACAACCAGTAATTCATATAACCCAATTAGCAGTGTAAATTATAAAAAGAAATATAACAAACATCTAATTTTGCCTGCATCATAATAGCATAGGTTTTAACCTTTTTATCCCCATATTTTTAATTTGTAAAATAACACAAATCAAATAGAAAGATATAGATATAGATATATAAATAGGGTAATATACAAATTGGTCGGGATGCTGTCACATAAAGACTGATCAGCAGGAGGGTGGGGCAGTGAGCTGGGAGTGGTAGAGAGCTACAAGCGGCAGTAGGCAGGATGGCCAGCTGAGGCAAGTGGCAGTAAGCTACTCACACACGGATTCCTGCGCAGGACCACTAGTGAGTGTGTGTGTGTGTGTGTGTGTGTGTGTGTGTGTGTGTGTGTGTATCTTAAATATATATTTAAGGCAGGAAAGAGACAAATAAAACAAAGTCCTTTTGACTTCCACATGTAGTTTTACTTTCCTCTTCTCCCATCCCCAAAGTCACCACTGTAGTTCTGACCAGTACCCTTCCAGCTACTCTTCAATTACAGATACACACATATAGGTATAACCACACAGCTTTGTTTGATATGAGTGTAGTAGTTTTAACCCATCAATAATGGAAGGAATGTAAATTTAAAATCCAGAATGCAAATTAAAAATTTTAGTTTTCAGTGGGCAGGGATCCTAGAAATCACCTCTTTTATTTAATAACTATGGGTTCCGTGCCCAGGGGAAGAGAGGCTCCTCGGGGCGCACAGCTAATTAGTGGACAAGTTCCCATGAAGCAAGAGCTCTTACTTTCTAGTGACATCCTTTTGCATAATGACAGGCCACCAATTGTTAACAGTCACACATCACATGCTATGCTGTATTTCTCTCTCTGTGTGTGTGTGTGTGTGTGTGTGTGTGTGTGTGTGTGTGTGTGTGTTATGTGTGATGAGTGAAGGCAATTAATGTACTAACCAAGCTGACAAAGTGAAAACATCAGTGACATCCTCTACTGTGTGACAAATATTCAATATGTACGATGTAGTTGGCATCGTGCCAATCAGTGTAAGCACAAAGAACAAATAAGGATAAACTATCTGTTATTGACAAGCTTACAGTTTAATAGAGCACAGTTGAAATCACAATAGCAATGATTGTGTGATTGAGTGTAACTGTGCATGAGTGTGCAAAAGTGATTCTCCAAAGGGTACGAGTACCCAGGGAACAGGCAACTGTTTTCAGAACTTTAGGTGTTTTCTGTGGCTACTTCTTCAAATATGACACCTACCATCTCACACTGCCAGGGGAAGCAGGAAACTTGGTTTGTGAACGAGAGCTTGCTTCAGTCATTTAGACCCGGGTACTTAGACTCACAATGTGTATCTGTCCAAGCACGTGCAAGACTGAAACAGCTTTTGCATGGCCCATGACAATGTCCTAGAGACTGCTCATTAATAAAACAGAACATAGAGTTGCATATGATTCTAAGGAATACTTATAAACATAACTTAATAGTCCTACATATATTTTAATCAGCTTCAGCATAATCCAATCATGCATTTTAAAAAGGTCTCCCTTCCCTCTCATGGAAAGTGAAAGTTCTGCATTGGAAGAAACATTTTATTTGAAATATAAAAGAATTATGTGAGAGAAAACTAAAAGTACAGTGAAAGTAAGAAATGTGTGTCTCTATCCTCACCCAATCTAAAATATACTCAAGAATGAGATGTTTTGCAGTAGACTTTTCCCCCTCACCTCACTTTCTTTCTTATCATTTATAATCCTGTCTTAAAATTATAGTAATCCTTACTTCAAAAAACATATCTATGTACATTTATTTCAACCTGTAAATTATAATACACATTAGCTATTGTTATTGTACCCAGTCACCTAATTCAAAGTTGTGACTTTGGGCCGAAACTGGTTTGGCTCAGTGGATAGAGCGTCGGCCTGCGGACTGAAGGGTCCCGGGTTCGATTCCAGTCAAGGGCATGTACCTGGGTTGCGGGCAAATCCCCGGTGGGGGATGTGCAGGAGGCTGCTGATCGATGTTTCTCTCTCATCGATATTTCTGACTCTCTATCTCTCTCCCTTCCTCTCTGTAAAAAATCAATAAAAATATGTTTAAAAAAAAAAGTTGTGACTTTGGAATTTGTCAGAAACATGTCCTTTTGTAACTATTTATATGGGTTCTCTCAAAACTATACTTAGGATATTTAAAACAATTTAAAAACACCTTTACAATTTTCAAAAATATTTACTACTGCCTAGCTTTTTCAATCACTTTTTTGAATTTAGTAAAATAATTGAAAGGTGAGAAATAAGGAGAAGGGTAGAACAACAAAACCAACCTTTGAAACTCTATGTATAAATAATATAGCTTACTTTGCCTACTTTAAACAGCTTCAGTAGTGGAGTCAGGATAGGGAATGACTACAGGGAGCTTGATAAATCGCATTCAGGTTCAGTTCCATATGCCCTGAGGGCAAATCCAGGCATGACGCCTTCATGTGTTACCTACTGAACTGGGTCATACGTGGCAATATTTGCTGTTTAGTCCTGTGATGAGGCAGCATGGGGAGAACCAGCTGGCCAAGGCTAATGCACCATCTGGGCTGAAAAAATATTGCCAATTTCATTGGCAGAGGGGAAAGAGTGAGTTTGTAATCGAGCTATAAATCACAAGCAGGACTTGCAAGTTGTCAATTAAAAGTCTGACATATTGATGTCCTCAATGCATGAATAACTTCTTGCTTTTTAAATATCATTATTTACATAATAAAACCCTTTTAAGTATCAATCTCTACCTAATAAAAAATTACTAGAAGCACCCACAAGGTACAAATCAGCACCTTATAAAATGTGACCTATAATCTTTAAAAAATGAAGGTAAGACAGATCCGTTGATCATACAGCTGTGGTGGCATTCTGCATGTCCAAGTGATATCAATTTTAACTTAAAAATAAATTTAAATTGAGAGAATTTTCACTAACTACATTATCTCCATGTGTTTCTATGCCCCAGATGAGAAAAAAAATCATACACCAGCACTTATTTTTTTCATATATAAACAAATTATTGTCTACCACAATATCATGATCAAGTAGAAAGAATATAGGTTTGGGGATCTGGTAAACTTGATCTCAAATCCGTGCCTTGTTTCTTACTAGTTCTATGGAATTGTGCAAATAAATCACACAGATGCTACAGTGATATGGAAGGGTTAACAGCAGTATATATAAAGTAACTAGAACATAATAGCTATGCTGTAAATGATAGCTATGTTACTGTGATGTAGGCAAATGATACATGTGCACAGTTTGATTTAAATGTGTGTTGTTTCTAATCAGAGAAAATACATGAATTTTAGTCAGAAAGCAGAGAACATAAAACTCAAACTGATTAGCCCTAAAATTTTTGCCAGCCATTCCTCAAATTCATCACCAGAGTTTATGCAGTCAACTCTTACTGTTTTCATTTTTTAAAATTTAGTTTTTTATATTATCTCAAGCAGATAACTCTAGGATTGATCAAGCTCTGTTGCCAGTGGTTAAAATTTCTGGGATAATCAATGGACAAAACAACTCAATCAAGAGCTACCATGCACTGAGCACTCAATATGTGAACAGGTATATATATTAGGTACTTTATAAATGTTATTTCCAACTTCAGCTATAATAATATATTAGCAACCCAGGGGATCACCATGGTTGTCAGCATTCAGACTCTGATTAGATTTGATCAAGGCTGCAACATCAGGCCAGACAGATATTACAGACTCTTTACAGCTTTCTACCAATTTCTACTCATCAACATATATATCCCTGGAACAATTTAGGATAAGTAATAGAATGGAACAAGGAAAGTGATCAAAGAGAAAGATGAGGACAGGTGCTTTCCAATGTGGAATTTTATGTAGTTCTAATCCAGAAAAAGACATTGACCTATTTGATTTGAAATGCCATATTTAACAATCCTTGAGTAATGTGCAACAATATTTCAAGGTCATATATTAAAATCTGGAGGAATATCTATATAAGTATACTCAGAAGAACATAATTAATTTAGTATACTCTCTTCATCCTCCTTTCTCTCTGCCTCTGTTCTAAATAATCTGCACACTCCAATCCATTCTCTACCCTACTCAACCTCGGGAGGATGAGAGTGCATCTTGTGTGCCACTGGCTTCCACTTGAGTGTGAACAATCTGAAGAAATTTCAGGTGTTTGAAGAGTAAAAGGGCAGAGACTATAAGTATTCGCTAGAGCTGGGGCCAAGGTGAGACAAGGGAGGAACTCACTCTCAGATACTAACCACATTCATCCACCCCAATTTTGTTTCAAGTCTACATCCCTCACCAAGTACAGCTCCCTCCATATAGATTATCCTTGATGGTTCCAAGTGTCATTAGAATCCCTAACTGGTCAACCCCAAGGGTGGTAATCATTCACTAGCGTTGCTAATCATTGTCTTACCAGCCCTGTTTACACTCCCTGGTCTATCTCCTATATCTAGGATACTATCATCTTAAACTTGCTCATGATACTCACTGAAACCCTTCCATATTCGAGATAGTTACTAGGAGCTTCCAAAAAGAAATTAAAGAGTATCCTCTTTTGCAGAGCTGTCTGATAAAATACAGCAAAGTCAGATATATAGCAAAATGATGATTGTGTTGAGATGAGAATTAGGCAAAGGGCACATGAGGGATATAGAGATGTCAGATCAACCAATGCTTAATGAAGTCCTAGAATTTTGGATGCCAGTTTCTAAATGATTTGTTCAAATGAATATATGCCCTTTTTTTCATCCTGAAAACACCATATTGACTTCTGTGAATTCCATAGCAAATCCACCTTTCATTGTGAAATACTTTTCTACACATGGTAATCTAATCTAATAAAAGACAAACATGCAAATTGACCATACCTTTGCTATGCCTTAAGCCACACCCACCAGCCAATCAACGCGACTATATGCAAATTTACCCAACCAAGATGGTGGCTGACAGCCACAGAGCTGAAGCAAGCAGGAGACTTGGTTGCTCCAGTGATGGAGGAAGCCAAGCTTCCCGGCTGGCTCTGAGCAACTGAAGGCAACAAAGTTTCAATTATAGAAGATAAATAAACCCCAGATACCTGCTTTCAGCTGGCTGTGGCCACGGGGCTGGTGCAATCAGGAGCCGGCTCTGAGCTCCACAGAAGGCAACAAAGTTTCAATTATAGAAGGTAAATAAATCGCAGGAAAAAAAAAAAAGAAAGAAAAAAAGGAGAGGCTGGGAGCTTCTGTCACCAGGGGGCTTGGCCAGCCTGAAAACAGCCATCAGCCCCTCATCCAGGCTGGCCAAAACTCCATGGGGTGAGGGTTCCCACTGGGGGTAAGGGCTTGACCAGCCTGCAAACAGCCATCAGCCCCTCATCCAGGCTGGCCAGGCACCCAAGTGAGACCCCCACCCTGATCCGGGACACCCTTCAGGGCAAACCAGCCAGCCCCCACCCGTGCACCAGGCCTCTATCCTATATAATAAAAGGGTAATATGCAAACTGACCCTAACAGCAGAAAGACTGAGAATGACTGGTCACTATGACACACACTGACCACCAGGGGGCAGGCGCTCAATGCAGGAGCTGCCCTCTGGTGGTCAGTGTGCTCCCAAAGGGGGAGCTCTGCTCAGCCACAAGCCAGGCTGATGGCTGCCAATACAATGGTGGTGGTAGGAGCCTCTCCCGCCTCCTCAGCAGCGCTAAGGATGTCTGACTGCAGCTTAGGCCTAATCCCCGCTGGCAAGTAGACATCTTCCGAGGGCTCCCGGGCTGCCAGATGGATATCTGACTACCAGCTTAGGCCCAATTCCCCAGGGACCAGGCCGAAACCAGCAGGTGGTCATCCCCCAAGGGGTCCAGACTGCGAGAGGGCACAGTCCAGGCTGAGCGACCCTTCCCCTCCCCCAAGTGCACAAAATTTGTGCAATGGGCCTCTAGTAATTATCATACGAATAGGTAACATTTATTATGAGCTCAGTTTTCCACGTGCCAGCTATAGAGTTAAAGGCTTTACATAGATTATCTCTTTGATTCCGCATAACAATCTGTGAGGTAGGTATTACAATTGTTCCCATTTTATGTGATCTGGGAAGTGAGGCATAATTAACAACATATCCCAGAAAATACACAGCTAATAATACAAAAAAATAAATAAATAATTAGCCTAACAAATCAAACCATTAGGCGACAGTTTTCATATATCACAAGAAGGTAGGAGGTCATTACTCATAATGACATAAATTATTTTTTGCCATAAATGCAACAAACATTCATGAACCACTAAATCCTAATAATGACACTAATGCTAGCTATTGCCTTACAGAAGGATGCAATGGATACCTTCTGAATTTTAAAATACAGAATTTACTCGAAAAGTCTGTTGTTTACAAATATACAATAAAAATAATTTATGAACTATCTTCATTGTTTTAGAAAACATGCAAAACATACATTTTAACTGCACTTTTCCCTCTGCTACTATTTATTGAGTGGCAGTTGTTCATACAGGACTGTCCTAGATATTGTGAAATCGTGACTAACTTCCCCTGAGATTTTGCTTTGAGTCTCATAACAATGGCAGGAACACAGAGGTAATGATATAGCATTATTTATAAATAATAGCCATAGTCACGCCAGCACAGTATCACCATCCTAGGCATCAGCATAAGCAGCAAGCCCCTGGAAATTTAGGTTTCAAGAACTAATGAGCATTGATCGTCAACAGAACAGCAGTTCATTGCTTGAAAAGATGGGTGAATCTTTATAATATTTTTTACAAATGATCTTTCAATTCAGTTTGTTTTATTCACAGCACTGTGGCATGGCATGATGGAAATTTTGTTTGTTTTCAGTTTGACATTTTAACTACCGTGTCCTACATTAGATCATTTGGAGATGGTCTTGAAATGCGACTTGCAGAACAGAGCAGTTTAATGCTCTTTACAGTAAGATATAAACTTATGGCCCCATATTTTAATTTCTCCCTTTTCTTACCTAAGTTATTGGAGCAGAAGTGAGAAAAGTCATTACATCAGCAAATTAGTTCACCCAAGCAGTTGCCTCAAACCACAGGTTAATTTGAACTGTTCAAATATAATTACTTTAAAAAGGAAAGGATTCATTACTTTTGTGGTATTTGCTGGTTCATTGCACCATTGTCAGAGATTGTCAATAAACAAATTACAACTAGCACCGTGCCCTTCTGCTGAGCAGGCCTCCTGAGAATATCTACTTGTACATCATGCTTTGTTTCTGTGTCTGTGTGTGTGTGTGCGTGTGTGTGTGTGTGACCCACATTCACATGCTCTTGGCTTTAACATTTTAAAATATTCTCAATTTCATTCAACAATTACATAAATGCATTGCAAGGCATCTAATATAAATAGGAATGCTAAATAAAAACATAGGGTGTTATGCAGAGTTTGCTTGTGTGATTTTTGTGTGTGCGGTTTTGTTTTTTTTGACCAGGAGCTTCATGAAATTGATTGAAAACGTTTAGTTTGCTAGTATATCTGAATTTTACTTTCAATAGTGACCATATATTTGATTTATAAAGGATTCAGCCCACCAAAAACAGTATTACTTTAGAAAACTGTTTTTAATTGTGAATAATAACTTAGATATAAATTGAGATAGGGCAAAGGGTTGTACCTGAAAGAAAGCACTTAATAATTGCAAATTAGGTGCCAGAGTTATGCAATAGACCTACTTTGCTATCTTATGAGAAGTTCAAAAATACAGGAAATATAATTCCCTATATTTTTTTCAGATGAACCATTTACAAATGGACTCAGACAACCTGAGTTCTAATCTTAATTATGCTTTTGACCCATAGACAAACATATCTCTCCAATGTGCAAATAACACTATTTCTGTCTGTTTCACTGAGGCATTTTAAGCATAAATTTTAGAAAAATGTACATATACTTAATTCAGATCTCTACAAAACAAAACCCCTTAATTTCTAACATAGCAGTTTTGATTCAAAGGCTGGAAAATATAGCAGATTTCCTCTCTGATTTTTTTAAAGACAGGAGTACTATACCATTAAAATGTTTCCCATAAATTGTGCTTAAAGATTTGGAAAGTTGCATAGTTAATCTCTGGCTAGATCAATATTATTAGGTGGCCTATGCCAGTATGTTATTATAATACTCTCAAAATATTACAAATCTTTTATTTCCTAAGTCTCTGTGTTATCCTTTTTTTATTATAGCTTCCTCTAGCAAAACTATACCCTTATATCAAAAAATCCCCAGATATTTTACTACCATTCTTATTTTTATTTAGCCTATATTTTTTTACACTGTTAAATAAAGGCAAGCTTAAACATCACATCTTCATTAGGTGCCATACCAATTCCCTATAATGTATAGTCTGAAAGCTTGAAATGAGGTAAAGTAAATTGCTTTCAAAATCAGTGACTAATGTTATTCATCTAAACAAATATGAATAAAATTTTTTAAACTTATTCTAAAAAATAAGTTTGTGAGGTATGTACAGTATCATCTACAAACTTGTCGTAGTCTATACTATATTATGTATCTAAGAAATAATTCATTCATACAACTCACATTAACTAAACATCCATTTTTACCAGGCACCATGGTAGATGTTTGACATAACTCAGTAAACATGACAATTTTGGCACTCCTGCCAGTGGAGTAACTTTTGAAGTTAAAAATACCACATCCTCAGGGATGATGAGAATGAGTTCAGAGGTGGTGCCCCATCCAGGCATTACCATTCCCACAAACAATTATATCAAAGCCTCCCCCGTATAACTTCCTTCAAAAACCCCAATACTATATGTTGTCCTAAATACTTGCTTCTCAAATACAGATACTGTGGGCCAGGAATCATTTGAAATCACAGGGAAGGCACCATTTTGAGGTTGGGTAAATGATATCACATCCTATTTTAATTATATAAAAGCATACAATTAATAATCCACATACAACTCAGATAAAATATAAACTGTAATAAAATGTAATGCTACTGACAGAGATTCTATCCTATGGACATATATGAGCATAATTGTATCTTGTTGCTTTTGAAAACTCTCTCATGAGCACCTTACTTCATTTAGGCCCCTTGATTCCACCACCTAGTAGACATATGATCTTAGTAGACAAATTACTTAAATGCAATGAACCTCAGTTTCCCCAGTTGTCATAGGATGCCACCACCACCTACTTCAAGGGATTGTTGACTGGGGTAGCCTATCTAATAAAGAGGGAATATGCTAATTGACCCTCACACATTACACTATTGGCCCACCTCCTATAATGAGGGAATATGCTAATGGATTGCCCTGCCCTCAAAGATGGCTGCGCCCACAGCCAATAAGGAGAGAATATGCTAATTTACTGTCATGCCCTCAAAGATGGCTGCACCTACAGCCTCAATATGGTGGCTCCCAGTCCCCTCAGCACCACTAGGGCAGCAGGCACAGCAAGGCTGGGCCCCCAGGCGGGCCAGGCCTTGCCGTGCACCTGCCTTTGGAGTCCCCCAGTCCTCTCAGCCCCCAGCCACCCAGGGCCAGCTCGAGGCACAGGCAAGCCTCGGCTGTCGGCTGCCCAGCTGCTCAGGGCAGGCCCGAGGTGCAGGCAGCCATCAGATGGTGGCTGCCCAGCCGCCCAGGGCCACCCAAGGCTCAGGTAACCAGGGCTGGTTGAGGATCGCACTGCCGGCAGTGGCAGCAGCAGAGGTGTGATGGGGGTGTTGCCTTCCCCTGAACACTGGGTGGCCTCCTGCCTCTGAGGGCTCTTGGACTGTGAGAGGGGGCAGGTCTGGCTGAGAGATACCCCTCCAGTGCATGAATTTTCATGCACCAGGCCTCTAGTAATATATAAATCAACAGGCACACAAAAAATTGAAGAGCTATCAGTTCTTTTCACCTTCCCCTGGAGGTATGTGCTGACAAGAAGATAATACACTTAAACACATATTTAGTAATATACATTCTTCAAATAGATGTATTCTATTTGTACAAAATCCTCCTATAGCTCCATTAAGTATACTTACTATAGCTATATTAAGTATAACAGAATCAACATGGCAACGTAACAGCTTTTATTCCACAACTCCACATGTTTGAATATATGAACAATAAAAATAAAAATAAACAATTAGATTCCGTTTTCTTACTTCATATAATTGCAGTACAAAAAGAATTAGAAAAAAATGAGTTTCAAGATTTCTAAGCAATCACCTTCTATATTTCTATTAGATAAGTGGTATCACAAAAGTCAAATAACTTAAATAACTAAGGAGTGAAATAAAACTGCTCTTGTGAATTTCCAAAAGGATAAAATATGACCTCTTATAAAATGTAAATATATATGTTAGCATTGTCTAAGTAATTAGTGTGATTTTGTGGAGTTCTTTTAAGATTTTAATTTATTTTTAAGAAAACAGAAGTGAAAATGTTTTGTTTCTATTTAAATAAATAATCTTGCCTTGCTTTTGAAGCTATGCTCTCCATCCATGGTCATAAACCATTGTTTATGCAAAGAATGATGAGGGAAATTCACTTCTCAAAGAAATCTCTGAAGAAATGAAGGGAGGGAGGAGAGAGAGGAATAAAGGAGGCAGAAAGGAGAAGGGGCGGAAAAATGGGGAGAAGAGGAGAAAGGAGAGATGAGGAAGAAAAGGGGGAAGGATGAGAGTGAGGGGAGGAAGACATCCAAATTTTCATTTACTGTCTCTGTCAAGAGGCAGATTTATATTTCAAATCCAAGATGTACTTGTACAAAAAGGAGCCAGATGACCACAGTGAATTATCTATCCCTTAACAGGGACTGCTAGAATGAGCAGACAAGCAGCGCCTTTCAGGAAAAGTGAGCATTTGTCCGTATTACCATCTCCAGTGCTTCAGGGATTACAAAGCTTCAGACAGGAGAAAAAGTCAGGATGTCCCCCTATTTCACCTTATTGACAAAACACTATAATGACATGCATTTATATTTGATTATACCCTCTGCCTAATCACGTAAGTATAGTTATGTTTCTTTAACCACAGCTATAAAGACGTTTATGCCTTCCAACCAGGCTAAAGTTCACACATTCGGAGCCACTGACATTGATTTTTGTAAATCATGAGGACAGGTTCTGTTTACCTAGCCCAGGTTTAATATTGCTTAAGCCTGACAGTTGTAAAGAAGAAAACTAATCTCAGAAATCTTCTTGAATAGCATCTATACCTCTGAATTCCAGTTTAATTTTGTAATAGGCTCCAGAGTTAGGCAATGCTTTTTAATATATGACTACATTTCCCAAAAGTGGCATTTGTTTTGATGAGTTCAAAGAAAATATGATTGATCAGTAACTTTAAATTCAACAGAATAACTTTAAAATAAAGACAAATACTTGAAATCAGTGCCATGGTCTTCTTTCAGGCACCCATGCTTTCTTGAGATAACTAGCTCATCTTATAGATGTTGAATTTAGAGCAGAAATGCATGGAAAAGAATTATCTGAGGAAAAATACTCTTTGAAACAGTAAAAGTAGAAACATAGAGGAAAAGTAGTATACAAAATGATTTTAAAATAGATAACTTTCCTAACTTCCCATTATAAAGGGGAAAAATACATGATTTCCCTTCTTTTTATCAATATGATGATCTGGTCTTCAAAGTGTTGATAGCAATACCACATACTGGAGATTTCAAATCATGCATGTACCAGCCATGCAGTAGTGACCTCTTTTCCACAGTTTTGCTTTCCATGGTTCCAGTTACCTGTGGTCAACCATGATATGAAATATTAATGGAAAGTTCCATAGATAAACAATTCATAAATTTTCAATTGTATGCTCCTCTGAGTAGCATGAAGAAATCTCTACCCCTCTTCATCCTGCCAGAGACTTTAATCATCTCTTTATCCAGTGTCTCCACACTGTATATACTGCCATCCCTTAGTTACTTTCTAGTCATCTAGGTTTGACATCAGCTTTACTGTCATGGTATTGCAGTGTTAGTGTACAAGTCACCCTTATTTTACTTAATAATGGCTCCAAAGTGCACTAGTAGTGATGCTGGCAGTTTGGCTATGCCAGAGAGAAGCCACAAAGTACTTCCTTTAAGTGAAAAGGTGAACATTTTAGATGCAGGGAGGAAATAAATGGTAGGCTGAGAATGCTAAGATCTACAGTAAGAATGAATCTTCTCTGTGAAATTGTGAAGAACTAAGCAATATGTGCTAGTTTGCTGAGAGACAGACATATTATATTAACCTAACTTTTATTACAGTACATAGTTATAATTGTTTTATTTTATTACTAGAGGCCTGGTGCAAGAATTTATGCATGGGTGGGGTCCAGCCAGCCCAGCCAAATCGGGGCCAATTGGGCCAGGCTGGCCGGGGAGAGGAGCCATAGGCAGTTGGCAGGCTGGCCTCACTCCCAATTGGGTTTGGGGAAGGCCGATCAGGGTGGTTCCAGCTGCGGGGAGGAGCCACAGGCATTTGGCCGGCCCGGCCTGGCCCCTGGTCGAACTCCTTGTTGAACTCCTGGTCTAGAGGCAATTTGCGTATTAGCCTTTTATTATATAGGATTCTTATTCTTATTAATATCTTACTGTGCTTAATTTATTAATTAAACTTTATCATAGGTACGTATGTATACAGTCTATATAGGCATCAGTACTATCTGTGGTTTCAGGCATCAACTGTCATCTTGGGATGTTTTCCTCATGAACAAGGGGAACAGAAGCAGGGACTACATGGTAACTGAGAAATGTGCCCTTGGCCAGCAGAATCAAAATCTGGGGATGTTTAGAAATTCAAGAAGCTTCTATCTAGTATGAACACAAAATACTCAATACAGAAAAATGTCACAATGTACAATAGTGGAAGAGAACAGATTTGAAGAAGGTAACAGTTGAAGTTTCTGAGAAGAAAATCTAGAGCAACTTATCAGAAACAGGTAGTCTTAATTAAAAATGTGTCCAAAAAATAAGAGAAAATGAATAAAAAGTTTTTGTAAAGTAAACATTAGTAGCTGTGGGTACTTATTTAATAGAGCTTAGTATAATTTGTATATGTGGGTCTTTTATTGATTTAGAGAGAAGAAGGGAGAGAGAGAGAAAGATAAACTCTGATTTGTTGTTCCACTTACTTATGCATTCACTGATTGATTTTTGTATGTGCCCTGACCAGGGATTGAACTTGCATATCAGGATACTTTGAACTAGCGGTTCTCAACCTGTGGGTCACAACCCCTTTCGCAGTCGAACGACCCTTTCCCAGGGGTCGCCTAAGACCATCCTGCATATCAGATATTTACATTACGATTCATAACAGTAGCAACAATACAGTTATGAAGTAGCAACAAAAATAATTTTATGGTTGGGTCACAACATGAGGAACTGTATTTAAAGAGCCAGAAGGTTGAGAACCACTGCTTTGAACCCATCCCCTACTATCCCTTGTTGGATTAAAATAGTTTGCACCATAGGTTTATTCTCCAAAGTTCTCAAATCAGCTCTTCTAGCTGTATTTCCCACATCCTTAGAAGCATGCTACTTTTTTTCCCATTAAAAACATAACCAATTTAATAACTGAATCACTCTAAAGTGAACACTCTTAGTTTCTATATCCTTCTTTCATAGACAGTCTTAATAAAATAATGTGTCATTCTCTCTGCTGCCCTCCCCTACTCTTCTTAAATTCACACAGGCTTGTGCGCCATCACTGTGCTGAAGTTGATCTTGCTAAGGACACCAGCTACCTCCAGCCAATACACATGTATCTCTCAGTCCTTTCCTTCAGAACCACTGTCTCTCCTGAATTCTTCCACAGAGCCTGTTCTTCTGTGGCCTTCTTTCCAGACTGTTTTGCTCTGCCAACCCTTCAATGTTGAGGTCCCAAAATTCTGTGCTTGACTTCCTTTTCATTCTTACAAGGTATCCTTGCCAATTCTCAGAATTCCATCATTCCAAGTATAAGCTGGAGATACTAAACACTGTATTTTCTACCTAAATTCCCTGAGCTCTAGACATGATTATATAGTATTTCCTCCACATGTTCCAAAGGCAACTGAAACTACATGTCCAAAACTGAATTACCTTCTCTCCTCAAACCGGTTCTTCTGCCTCTATCTCTTAGCTCCATATATAGCACCTCTATCAAACCGACCCTCAAATGAGTGAGACCTAGGCATACCCCCATCACCTAAGCTTATTCTCAGCACTGTTTCTTTTCAGAAATAAGGCCTAAGCCTGGTATCCTGCCTATTCCATCATCAATGAACTACTTGCACTTCCCCAAATTCACCATGCTATTTCAAACATCCATGGCCCTGATTGTCATATCAACTCTTCTTGCATTTAACCTACTGATTTTCCACTTTAACTATACATTCCACTCTTGAAACCAAACCCCAGTCTATCCCTTCAGTGTGCCTCAATTGAGACCCCTACACATTTCTAGCATAGTACCTATTACATGTCATTGCAAATATATTTATTCCAAATAAGATGCTGAGTGTTTTGATAGCAGAGATTTATCTTATTACATTCTCAGCACATAACATAATAACAATACATAGAACATGCACAGTAAGCTTTCAAATTAAGGGAAGGATGTGGAAGGCAAAATTATAAAAGTTTTCTGTACAATTGTGGTGGGTAGTTGTTTTGAAAATTACTTTTTAACTTTAGAATCAATCATATAAAGCCAATGAACCTCATTATCTCCCAACCCTCACTGACATTCCAAACTATACCTGGATTTGGTAACTTTTTTCTAATAAACTACTAACAAAAATATTTTGCATTTCCTTTGTCAGATCCTCTGGAAAATTTCTTCCACACACTAAGGTCACTGTGCATCTGGACAGTTAGGCCAATGTCCAGGCTGGTCAGAGAGCAGAGAGCTCAATTTGATGTAAAGAATACATCCCCCCTATATCCAGAAACATATTCCCACCAATCCATCTAGATGTCCAAATGCATTGTAAGCCCCCATTGCAGAAAATGAATTAAGTGTGCCAAATTATTAGTCAATAATTTGGTTCTTTCTACTAAATATAAATCAGAATTAGACCAGAATTATTCTTTGAACCAATATCACAAGAGTAGAAAATTGAAGCAAAATGTAGATGGCCAGTTTCCTATGTTGTAAGGTTTCCAGATTCACTGCTTAAGAATCTGAGCCTTCCTAGAAATGAGAAAACCTTAAGTGGTTTACAACATATTCAACAGAGAATAAATGACTATAAAAATAGCATCATTTTTTGTTATATTGTTTTATTATGATATTGATAAGAAGGAAAATAAGTATGGAGTTTGCATGTTCTCCCTTTGTCTACGTGGGTTTTCTCTGAGGACTCTGGTTTCCTCCCACATCTTGAATATTGCAAGTTAGATGAATTACATGTCTGAGTGTGGGTGTGGGAGAGCGTGCCCTGCAATGGAATGGCATCCTGCTCAGGACGGGGCCCCACCTGCCCTGAGTTTCTGGGAGAGGTTCCTGCTACCTTCACCCTGATCTGGAAACGTGGATTGGAAAATAATTACTTTACTTGCTTTTATTCATCTTACTTAAACATATGTAAAATTCTTATTTATTTCAATTTTTAATATTAGAAGTGTTTGGGGTCTTTATTTAGAAGTTAGAGATATTTCTGTGACCTTAAATATGACTTAAGAACTTAACTTGGTCATGTCAAAGGGCCTTTGGTAAAAATAGTTTTGTTATTTGCCATTTCACTTAAAGCTGCAGTTCTAAGGACCTATGGATAATGTTAAGGAGGTACTGTAATAGCTTATGAATTGGTTCATTGGAGCCTATAATATAAAATAAGCAATCTGATATGCACACCTGATTTTTATAGAATCAGCGAGAGATAAGAAACTATGCAAATTACAAATTCTGTGACTTTATCTTTGTATTGTGTGTATATATTAGTGTGTATGCGTGTATATATACACATATATACATAATCGGGGCAATAAAGAGAAATAAATATAAATCTAACATTAAAATATTACTAAGGCATTAAAAATGTTTTCTTCATATAAAAAAGGAAAATATACATTCAAACTTATGAATCCCCAACTTAGGAATGATCAATTAACACGCTCAATTATTTTATAAAGGCTAAACCATTTCTTTTTTTCTTTTGAAACTAGATGAAGTAACAACTAATGTTTTTCCATTTTAGTATACTTAGTAAATAAAAATCTATTTCTTAATATATATATATTAGAGGCCCAGTGCACAAAATTCATGCACTGTTGCGGGGAGGTCCCTCAGCTTAGCCTGCACCCTCTCGAAGTCCGGGACCCCTTGAGGGATGTCTGCCTGCTGGCTTAGGCCCAATTCCCTTGGGGATCAGGCCTAAGCTGAAAGGGTGACATCTCTCTCACAGTCCAGTGCTCTTGCAGTCCTGGACCCCTTGCTCCTAACAGAGGCGGGAGAGGCTCCTGCCACCACCGCTGTGCTCATCAGCTGTGAGCCTGGCTTCTGGCTGAGCAGCACTCCCCCTGTGGGAGAGCACTGACCACCACAGGGCAGCTCCTGCATTGAGCATCTGTCCCCTGGTGGTCAGTGCGTGTCATAGCGACCAGTCATTCCGTTGTTCGGTTGATTTGCATATTATGATATATAGTCACCTAGTTTCAGTATTAACATATGCTATTTAATGAGTGCTTAGCTTATTCTGAGCCAGACACTTTGTCAAATACTTTCTAGATATTATTTCATTTAATATATTCATGGTTTTTATCTACTTTTCATTAATATTCTTTTATAAATAAATAAATTTTTTGGCTAAGATTACATATATATTTGCTTCACAGTTTTAACTCATTTTATGCTATCTATATATTTGTTGGCATTATTCCTCACATTCATAATATAGTCATATATTTTCCCTCACAAGGGAATCTAATGATGAGATAAATCTAAACAAAACACTAATGTTACTTTAATATTTTTAAAACAATTTTAATGTGTCTCACTATAGAAGAAAATTAAAGAAAAATATTATAACCTTACTAGTATATGCTGTTTTTTCTTAAAATACTTCCAAATATAACTCTATTACAACATCTGATGTAAATAAACTTTAAAGTAAACAAAATAAAACATAAGCAACTTAAATGCATAATTTTAGGTTATGAACCTAATTATATCCCTAAATATTAAGGAAAGTATATCAAAATGGTATTCTGAAAGAAACATATATATGTATGCTTAGTATATAGCCTGTATCTTCTTTTTGGCATCCTAAAATATGTCATTTTAACCTACTGATATTTTTACAATATGTCAAACATGAAATATTTACCCTGGGTGCTTATATATAAACATCTAATTAAGTGATGAGTGTATATTTTCATGCCCTCACATTCACACAAAATATCAAACTCAGTACTCAAGATAAAAGCATAACATTCTTAAAACTGTGCAAGAGTAGCTAATATAGAATAGAATTCTGCTCTTATTTAATATTTAAATCAAGAAGTAAACTCTTTCATATCTGCCACATACCACCCCCCCAAAAAAATACACCATTTAATTGTCCTTGGCATTTTTAATCCAGCAAGATAATTGTTTTCTTTCCACTTGAGATACAATATTTCAAACAGGAAAAAGACTCTGTAAATAAAACTCTCCCTGAGTCTACATATATACAAACTCACAAATGAGCCCCTTCTCAGCACTGCGATGGCAGCAAGCTTGGGCGTGATGGATGGCTGCTTTGCCGGAACAGTCGGGCATGGTCACCTCTTTGCTCCTCCACCCATTTCTTTATTTAATTACATGGCACTGAGAATACCAGGCAATAAAATTGCATTTTCATCCATAGCTGATTTCCTCTTAGAGCTTGTCATGTTAATAGTGAAATAAATTGCTCTAATTGCTAGCAAACTTCATCAAATTCGCATTTCCTCCTCATTTTATTCAATATTTATTAAACTCCATGCCCCAACTTGCCTGGCAAGTAAAAGCAGTCCAGTTTCTGAATAAATTTATATCCTAATAGTCAGTGTGGTCACATTTTTTAAACTAACGTTCTAATTTTATATTTAAAGTTTAGACGCATTTGTTCATATCGCTTTTGGAAAATCTATTATGAATAGTTGCTTATAAATTTACTTATCCAACAATTATGATTTTACACTGGTAAATAATAAAAATTTAAACATAACAAAAGTAAAATACAATTCTTTCAGTCTTCTATGAATATAAGATTTAATTTTACAGGTTTCTGGATGGCATTTTCAATTGACTAAACAATATTTTGTTTTCCATATTTAATCATTCATGAAGTATTTCCAAAGAGCACTGAAATAGTTTAAGAGAGAGAGACATAAATATCATCAAATTGTTAAAATGAGTAAGAGAACAGGCCTGACAATAAAATTTCAGGTCAAACTTGAAGGCAGAATTACTACACTCCAATCTGAGCTCAGTCCCTGTACCTGTGTGTTTTGGCTCAGTCACTTACTCTCCCAAAGCTGCAATTTCCCTTTTCCTAACCAAGAGTTATATCAGATGACTTTTCAGGTCCCCATGAGTTCCAAAGTCTCTATTATTTTAGTGATAAAGAAATAGAAGGTGGGGAGAGCATATAGTTCAACTGTGAGCCAAGTAGCTTCTCTGATTAAATACAAATATTAGCTCTTAGAACCCCAGGTGTAAAAAGAAACACTAAGATGTTCATGTTTCCCACTACTTCACTAAACAAAAAATAAAAAATAAAATAAATATGCTGATTATTGGCAGAAACAAAGATTTAAAAAAGCTACTGCTTTGAAAATACATTACAAATAGAAGTTTGGATCATATAAAATCTATTCAGTACCAGTTATTTAAAAAAAAAAAAAAAAAAGCATGCCACCCATTTCTTAGGTCCACCAAGAATACAATGTTAAACTGCAATTCTGAAAGGTATTTCAGCAGGGGTTTAAGAAATACAGACCAAGTTTGTAATTTTCTGATCATTTGTCTAAAGAAAGGATAAAGAACTGAGTAATAAATGCTTGCAATAAATACTTAGTATGTTTCTAGCATTGGCCCTTTCAAATAATAATTCCTTGGGATATTTTTATCACATACATAATATGAGATCGAGGTCACAGGCTAGTGTCTAAAATATAAGGATTGTATGTAGTTGCTTTAAATAATGAGGTGATATGAGGCAAAGTTATTATAATCTTTTGAAAATAAGATTTGATTTAACTTCTGACATCAAAACAGGCCACCAACCACATCTTGATTAAAAGTGTTCTCAAGAAGTAGTTGAAAGCTGGTTAAGATTTTAAACAGTAGCTTACATTTTCTCAAATATTCAAAGAAATAATACATTGAAGTCCCCAAACCATGTGTCATAACCAAGAAAGACATAACTGTCTTTTTAATAAAGCAGTTACTGTTTTTTTTTCCTATCCTATCCAACACTCCCCACAAAAATCCTCTATAATTCCTGTAAAATAACTGATTCAGAGATGAATGGGTTCAGATGAGAGTTGCTTGATAAAAATACTTGATTGTTGACTTTCAGTTACCTTGTAATAGTTGAGAAAGCATAGGCATAATACTGGTAAAAAAAATACACATTAAGTTTTAACTGAATATCAATTGCTATGAAACTCCTCTTTCAGGATGTTACTAGCCAATTATAGCTTATACAGAATTATTTCAGAAATAAAGAAATAGTTATAAATCATAACAGAAATTTCCTTTCCTCATTCATTTATTCATTCATGCAGTGCAGAAGAAAGCAAGACTCTTCAATATCTAAAACTACATCATATTTTAGGCACTAGCTACACATGAATGAGTCTGAGGAAGCAGCTTTGTTAATAACATTTAGAGTTGACATTTTCTCTGCCAAACATCTCATTCCTACCTGCATTCATTCTCCAACTGACAGTTCTATAAAAGGCTCGAAGAAGCATTAAAAGACCAAAAGGTAGTTTGAAGTTATATAGTTTGACCCGTAGACATCGTCTGTCTAAAGTATCAAAGGGTGATCAATACTTACTGATCAAATATTTTACTTTTAACCCCCCCCATCAATTAAAGAGAATAAAGGTTAGCAATAACGAGTAGAAATAAAGTTGTGAACTCAATTCCTGCTATTTTTCTAATCAGGATATTGGGTCATGAATGTCAGGGTAAAGTTGATTAAATGTGTTGAAGCAGACTTATAGCTCTGTAATTTGGCCATACTAGAGGATCACCATTCATAGTCCAGGAAAACTATAACTTGTAAAATGCTGGGAAAGTTATATTAGAGGTTAATTAGAGGACATATTTTTTTTTTGAGAATTTGGGTCTATAGTCCATTATTGAGTGTAAATCACTCCTGCAGAAAAATAATATGCATAAGGTCCTTTTCAATTTATTATATGTGAAATTATAAAACATACTAATTCTGAGGGAGGATATGATGGTCTAACAAATTTAGAATGAGTACCACAGAATATTAAATAATACTAGAGCTCACCCAACCATCAAGGTATATTTCAATTGTGAAAATAAAGCAAATGTTCATGAAGAAAGATGGGAAGAAAAAAAAACTGATGACTATTTTTAAAAATTCCCTGGTAACTTACTTAATGTACTCTAATTTGAGAACTTGTATTTTCATGAACCAAGGAAACATATAGCAAACAAACATTTTTAGTTTGTTCTCATCTTTCCAATCATTTCAAACTGTAAACACATAAAAGATACAATCTTTAAGAAATGTACATTATACACACATTTGCATATTTATTCAATAAATATTTCCTGAATGCTTATTATGAATAAACCAGAGGCCCGGTGCATGAAATTCATGCACGTGTGTGTGTGGGGGGGGGTGCCCTCAGCCCGGCCTTCACCGTCTCTAATCGGGGACCCCTCTCACAATCTGAAACCGCTGGCTCCTAACTGATCACCTGCCTGCCTGCCTGCCTGCTTGATCGCCCCTAACCACTCTGCCTGCCTGCCTGATTGCCCCTAACCACTCTCCCCTATTGGCCTGATCACCCCTAACCACTCTCCCCACTGGCCTGATCGCCTCTACCTGCCTCTGCCTTAACCCCCGCCACTGTGGCCTTGTCCAGAAGACATCTGGTCTATCCGGTCTAATTAGCATATTACCCTTTTATTAGCATAGATATTTGGCTAGGTACTTTAGCAAAGATGAATAAGACAGTTTCAGTTTCAATTCTTTTTCACCTTTAAAATAAAGACAATGACAATTACTTGTGAGATTATCATGAGAGTAAAACACCAGAATGAGATGCTTACTAAAGTATCTAAAACAGTGACTGGTGCATAGCAGGCACATTATAAACATGTATGACCATTACCTGGTATAGGAAATGAATGAATACTCTAAATAGAAATTTTAAGATGAGGTAACTATTTAATAACCAAAGAGAAATGAAAGATAATTCAGGTTACTACTTACATTAACTCATCATTTTTATTAAGTGGCAATCCATGTCACAACTTTCAATGCCTTTTTAATCTTTGAGGGTATTTTGTCAAGGAATCAGAAACCTTTATTTCTTCAGTTTTTAGAATAAATTATGACATTTGTATTGTTATCAATGATAGAGTGAGAATTCTAAAAACTTGCATAGCACATTTAATTTCAGATTTTATCACCATCCTATATAATAAAAGGATAATATGCAAATTGATCCTAACACTGAACCACCAGGATTGACCTGTCACTATGACACGCACTGACCACCAGGGGGCAGACACTCAATGCAGGAGCCCCCTGGTTGTCAGTGTGCTCCCAGGGGGGTGCTCTGCTCAGCCACAAGCCGGGCTGATGGCTGCAAGCACAACAGTGGTGGTGGTGGGAGCCTCTCCTGCCTCCTCCGCAATGCTCAGGATGTCCAACTGCAGCTTAGACCCGCTCCCCAGGTGGAGCGGGCCGAAGTCATCAGTTGTACATCCCCCAAGGGCTCCCTGGCTGCCAGAGGGATGTCTGACTGCCAGCTTAGGCCTGATCCTCTGGGGAGCAGGCCTAAGATGGCAGGTGGACATCCCCTGAGGGGTCCCAAACTGCGAGAAAGCGTAGGCCAGGCTGAGGGACCCCTCCCAAGTGCACGAATTTTCATGAACCGGGCCTCTATCTACACTAATAAAAGAGAAACATGGTAATTGGCGTACGACCGCTACCCTTTTCATTGGCTAATCAGCGAGATGTGCAAATTAACTGTCAGCCAAGATGGCAGCCGGCAGCCAGGCAGCTTGAAAGTAACATGAGGCTTGCTTGCCTTAGTGACGGAGGAAACCAACGTTCCCCGCCTGCAGCTGCAGGCCTCTGAGCCTGCAGTTTCAAACATTGTAACAGATACTTCAGCCAGCAGATTCGCAACATTGTATGCAAAGGCCAGAAACCTACTTTCAGGAGTGGCGGCCTAAGAGCTGGAGCCAAGCCTCAAGCTAAAGCTGGCCCAGAATAAAAAAAAAAGGGGGGGGGGGAAGGAGCGTTTGCGAGTTCAGTCACCCCCAGCCTGAAAACAGCCCTCAGCCCCTCACCCAGACTGGCCAGGCACCCCAGTGGGGACCCCCACCCTGATCCAGGACACCCTTCAGGGCAAACCAGCCAGCCCCCACCCATGCACCAGGCCTCTACCCTATATAGTAAAAGGGTAATATGCCTCCCGGCACTGGGATCAGCGTGACAGGGGGCAGCGCCCAAACACCCTGATCGGCCATACTCTGTGTGTGACAGGGTGCGGCACCCCAACCCCCCCCCCCACCGGGCCCTGCTCTGTGTGTGACGGGGTAGAGCCATAACCTCCCCATCGGCCCTGCCCTGAGTGTGAGAGTGGCAGCGCCCCAACCCCCTGATCGGCCCTGCTCTGTGGGTGATAGAGGGTGGTGCCCAGCCCCCCCAACCCCCCACGCGTCCTGCTCTGTGTGTGTGATGGGGTAGAGTCATAACCTCCCCATCAGCCCTGCCCTGAGTGTGACAGTGGCGGCGCCCCAATCCCCTGATTGGCCCTGCTCTGTGGGTGATAGAGGGCGGCGCCCCAACCCACTGATCCGCCCTGCTCTGTGTGTGACAGGGGACGGTGCCCCAACTCCCCTATCGGACCTACTCTGTGAGTGACAGGGGGGAGCTCCTCAACCCCCTGATGGGCCCTGCTCTGTGCGTGACAGGGGGCAGTGCCCCAACCCCCGGATTGGCCCTGCTCTGTGCATGACGGGGTCGCGCTGCAACCTCCCCATCGACCCTGCCTTGAGTGTGACAGGGGGTGGTGCCCCAACACCCCAATCGGCCCTGCTCTGAGCCCGACCAGGGGCTGCACCTAGGGATTGGGCCTGTCCTCTGCCACCCGGGAGCAGGCCTAAGCCAGCAGGTCGTTATCTCCCGAGGGGTCCCAGACTGCGAGAGGGAACAGGCAGGGCTAAGGGACCCCCCCTTCCCCCCAAGTGCACAAATTTTTGTGCACCGGGCCTCTAGTTATGTAATAAAAAGAAAAAACACTTTTAAGATACTAAAATTGTACATCAGTATGTTGGCCAATATTTTTAATGTTAGAGTCCTATACTTGAAGTAAAAACTTAAGGATCTGACCCTTTAAATTTTAAGAGATGTTGTGACTGATTCCATAGAAATCAATACCTTTCTCCATGTCGACAAACTGGTTTCTATAGCAAACTTTCTCCCTGTTAAATGTTAGCTTATTGTCTTAAAGTCTCATACAGGGACTACTATAATCATTTCATCACATCCAAAATTAAAATTCACCAGTCTCCCTTTTACAGCCAAAATTATTAATATTGATACTATTTTTAATATATTTTCAATTTGCATTTCATTTATTCAAATATCATCACATTGAACACTTTTAATTATACTCTATTGTTCAGGACTTCACATGGGTGCCAGTTACTAGTGGCATCAGCAGAGAGACTGGCATAAGCAATATCCGGCCTGTCTTTGTGGAAGGGTTTGGGGGAGGAAGCTAAAACATCCACCTAATTAACCTATGTTACTTCTCTGAAATCTTTAATAAATATTTGCTTTTATTTTTTACACAGTCAGCAACTGTCACTCCTTCTGGATTGTTATGCATAGGCATATATATGTATATGCTTAAAAGCCATATTTTAATGTATTTACTATTTCTGACATCACTTACCTAAGAAATCCTAAATGATTTAATGTCTCTGTGTTTGAATTCCTCCCTCAAAAAAATTTTTTTTCAGAAGTTTCTTGCAAACTATACTAAAAATTGGGAGAAAAATAAGTGAAAATTTACTTTCCAAGAAAGAAATTAAATGGTTCACTTAAAACCATGACAAACAAAGAGTACTTATTAGCTACTGAGATTATAGAGCAGCCCTTTCCAGTACAAATACAATATGAGCCACATGTATAACTTAAATTTTCTTGCAGCCATAATTGAAAAGTAAAAAGAATCAAGTGACATTTTTAAATAATATACTTTATTAAACTTAATATACACAAAACATTATATAAAACATGTAATCAATGTAAAAATTATTAAAGACATATTTTATAGTCCTTTCTTTGCCCTAGGTCTTTTAAATCTGGTGTGTATTTTATACTTAACGTGCATCTCATTTTGGACTAGCCACATCTCAAGTGCTCAGTAGTTGCATGTGACTACTGGCTATGGTTTCATGACAAGTGTAGAGAATGTAAGCTTTCCTGAGGCTAAGACTTGACTTTGTATACTGCCCTATCTACACGGCTTAGGATACTACCAGACATATAGTAGAAATCCAATAAATGTTAAATTAAATTTTCAAGTTAGCAATTTAGCTTGAAGGTGAGGTCATCACACTATAGTTACAGTCAAAGAGGCTAAAACAATGTATCTGGGTACTAGTGGCAGAATAAAGACTAAATAAATAGGGAAATATAAAAAAACACTAGAGAAATCTATAATAAAAGCATAATATGCAAATCAAACGAACTGCAGAACAGTGGAAAGACCTTCCAGACGACCTTCTGGACTAAGCCGGGGCTGCGAAGGCCTACTCTTGCACAAATTTCGTGCATTGGGCCTCTAGTGAGACAATAAAAGCAAAAGAAAGCGGGGTGTAGAGAGGAAAGGAAAAAGCATATATGGAAGATTGAAGCACAATGCTACCAACTATTAATGGCACTCATCTTTAATTTTTAAATAACTTATTATTATAGTGCTGCATTTTAGAGACTAGGCTCTCTATTGAACGTCCCTTATTTACTATAAATCACAGTATCTCACCATGTCTATCACTGGTCATTTTTACTTGTGAAGACAAAATAAACATGTTTCTTTAAACATCAACTTCCAAAGGACAGTTTTATCCACATTATCAATTTCAGAGCCTCCTGTTCCATAATGCATGGCCTAAATTCATCTATCTCACATGACCAGTGCAAAGTACCTTTGACAATCAATTAAAGAAAACTATAGGCATCAAAATTATAATCACAAGCACAGTTACACTTGTCATTTTCTTAATCTCAAACTCTCAGTATGTTTGTGCAAACTAGTATGAACTTCTTAGAAAAGAAGGGTAAGATTACCAATTAGTAAACTCATAACATGCATGCACATTGCCTCAAGTTCTAAACCTTTTAAAAGAACAGGACACTTTTTAAAGAATATATCTATATCAAATTTAGAAACAAAAAGGATTCCATATATTGGCCAGATACAGGAAGGAATTCCTTAGTGGGGGAAAGTAGATGGGACAAAACTGACAAATGCAGAGAAAGCTACAGCCACATCCTAAAATGTGCACAGGCCGAAACTTTTGGGAAATCAGAGCAAATCCAATGGCTCATACGATTAAGCTCCAATGAACAAATAAGTAAAGACAGAGGACACCCTGGGGCAATTTGCTAACATCAGGAAAGACTTTCAGTCCAACACTGGAAACACTTCAATTCTTTAGGCCAGTGGTCGGCAAACGGCGGCTCGCGAGCCACATGCGGCCCTTTGGCCCCTTGAGTGTGGCTCTTCCACAAAATACCGACTTCTGCGCATGGGCCACGAAGTTTCAATCGCACTGTACATGCACGCCTGCACGTGGTATTTTGTGGAAGAGCCACACTCAAGGGGCCAAAGAGCCACAGATTGCCGACCACTGCGTTAGGCCATCTTTTAGCAGATTGTTGCCTTAAGGTAAAACCACCTCCTTGGAGCCTGAAGAAAGTGAAAACCCTTCCTGAATAGGCATAAGAGTCCTGAAGTCTCTCTCAAAAGCTTATATTTCTGATCTTAAGGCAGATGGAGGTGCCTGGAGAGTAAGGGAAGTGGAGAGAGCAAATTGAAGACTCCTTTCATCTGTTACTCTTTTTTAAAAAAGATATTTTTATTGATTTCAGAGAGGAAGGGAGAGGGAGAGAGAGATAGAAACATCAATGATGAAAGAGAATCATTGATTGCCTGCCACCTGCACACACCCCCTACCGGGGATGGAACTACAACAGGACATGTGCCCTGATGAGGAATCAAACTGTGATCTCCTGGTTCCTGGGTTGATGCTCAACCACTGAGCCATATCAACGGGCCTCTTACTTTAAAATATATATATATATATATATATATATAGTTGATTTCAGAGAGGAAGGGAAAGAGAGAGAGAAACATCAATGATGAAAGAGAATCAGATCTGCTGCCTCCTGCACACTCTCCACCAGGGATTGTACCCTTCCCAGGAATTGAACTGTGACCTCTTGGTTCATAGGTCAACACTCATCCACTGAGCCACACCCGCATAGCTAATCCGTACTCTTCAAGGAACTACACTGCAGTGAAGCTGGTCAAAGACAGAACTTATTTATTTGTAAAACTGCAGTTCATAACTTGCCTGCCTTCTTAACATGAGCATTATAAAGTGAAGCAACTCTTGCTTTGCTTCCATATATTCTTAAATATATATATTTTTAATATTTAGTGGGAGCGTTTGGTGGTAAAATTTCCAAGACTTGTTGAATAAGAAAGTATGCATTTATCTGCACATAAATTATTTATTACCTGTGTTCCAACTGTATTATACACTCTATTAAAAACAAGAATGTGTACTTTATCCATAAATTCACAAACTTAGTGCTCAATAATTATTTATTGGGAAAAGTCGTTGGTTTTATGGTTGGCAGGTACCACTTCTAAATTATATAAAATTAAATGAATTAAAAGAGTAAACCTGCTCTAAATAAATGTTTAACTCTGTAAGCGCAGTAAATGTAATTCATTTAAAATTAAGATAAAACTCAGATATACACAGAAATGATTCGTGTCTGTTCTATTGAAGTGATTAAGATTGCAAACAGGAGAAATGTATGTGACTATTAAACTGAGCAGCTCTAAGTGAGTAGAGCAGCGGTTCTCAACCTGTGGGTCACGACCCCTTTGGCGGTCGAACGACCCTTTCACAGTATTTGCCTAAGACCATCCTGCATATCAGATATTTACATTATGATTCATAACAGTAGCAAAATTATAGTTATGAAGTAGCAACGAAAATAATTTTATGGTTGGGGTCACAACATGAGGAACTCTATTTAAAGGGCCAGAAGGTTGAGAACCACTGGAGTAGAGGATCCCAAACTGCTTTCTTCTCTTCCTCCCTTTTCTTCTCCCTTAGTATTTTCTTTTCTTAGCTTCTATTCTTTTCTTCTTCCTACATTCATTCCACCTCCCACCTTCTCTGTCTTTTACTTTTTAATTAAATTTTAGGTGGAAGATTGTTTCTAAGAGAGAAGATAACACACATTTCTTATCATGCATTCCAAGCTCAATGCAGGAGCAAATATCTGACAACTGCATAGATATAAATATTTCCAACAAGTGAATTAAAAACACTGCTTCTTTCACATTTTAACCCACCCTCTAATTAACTGAAATGTAACATGACAAAAGTCAAAGCAGATATGAAGTTTATAAGGAAAAACTATTAAAATCATTACTATTGTGAAATTCCATAAAATCAATAGTTTTTAAAAGTTATTAGCTAGTAAATCTTCTGTCTTGTAATTACAAAAACATCCATTAATGAAAAATTGGGTACTGACAAATGAACAATATCAAAATAGAGCTCTTAAAACTAACTTCTGAGAAATCAATAAGTTCATTCTGCCGTTCCGTGCTCATTTTATGACACGCAGCTTTCTTCTTGTATAATTTGATTGTCATATATTTTATACGCTTCAGTGAAGAAACATACTCTCACACCACCGTGAACCACTCCATTTTACTGACATCACGCTGATACTGTTGTAATTAGCTAGTCATCAATAACAGGAAAGGAAAACCAGACATTACTGGCATGTTCCCTGCAAAACACTGGGGGAGGGGTCCAACAGAGGGAAGACAGACAAATGCCCAGCAAAGCTGGGATGGCAAAGCTCAGGCACTTTCCTGTCAATCACACCTTGCGACAGAGATGTTTGGCCAGAATGGGTGAGGCCACGGCAAGTGTGTGGACATCGGGGATATATAATCCCTTGAACAAAGACTTTCACTCTCTTGGTTCCTCTTGGCACACTTGGCTCATGCTTGGCTTACTGGCATTCTCCCAAGTGGCGCAACACCATGCAGACCCCCATACACAATAGCCTAATGGACTGCAATTAGGTTGATGCTGGACTGGACCCGGCTCCAACACGGAATGAAAACTTTGGACATTGGCTCTGATTTTAGCTCTACTGAAACCTCAGCTACTAGCAGTGGTCAGCAAACTCATTAGTCCACAGAGCCAAATATCAACAGTACAATGGTTGAACTTTCTTTTGAGAGCCAAATTTTTTAAACTTAAACTATATAGGTAGGTACATTGTTATTAACTTAATTAGGGTATTCCTAAGGCTTAGGAAGAGCCTCATTCAAGGGGCCAAAGAGCCGCATGTGGCTCGCGAGCCGCAGTCTGCCAACCACAGAAGAGAATTAGAACTTTGGAAGCAGAGGGCTTTAAGTCCATGCAAATAAAAATCACTCATTCTCCCATGCAAGCCTCAGAAAATCCCTTTTCTAATGAAATCTCAGGGACTCCACCCCCAGCAACAAGCAGGGGAGAGGAGGTATGTTTTTCCTCTGGTAGCAATGCAACATATACATTTAAATGCCTCAATTTAAAATAATGAATGAGAATGTGATTCAATGCTGCATTCTATCGCACCTGTGTAGAAACAATAAATGTGTCATTTTATGAATATCATGAAATCTCTTAAAATGACACTTTTACCCCCATCCCTACACATCACAATTTAGTTCTGTTTTCTGGGATTATTTATTTAAGGGAATTTCTAATTATCTTTCATAGCTTCTCATTTTGAAACATTTCTTTAATTCTTAATAAACTTGGGTAACATTTACCAATTTGGACCTATTTATAAATTTCATTGACTACTTTTTATTCTCAGCTCCTAAAACATCAAGGTGGTAAATGAGACTGAACCTCTAATTTCTTGAGGCACTTTTGAGCATGACAATTTCCATTTCCCCCAAACTTAAAGGATCCACAACTTTCAAATCTACTTCCATATACTTAGCTTAACAGTGAAAGGCGTGATTAAATAAATTATAGGACCAGAGAGTCCTCTCCCTAATAAATGTGAAATCACACTTTATGATGAGTTGGCTAAATTAGATCTTTTTTTAAAAAAAAAATGCTGAATTTACTAAAATACTGAGTTAGGAAACCCTGTTATCAAGTTACTTTAAAATTTAACTGAGATCAGGTTTGTCGAGGATGTTTTGAAAAGCATTGAATTGAAAATATTGTACTCAGATTCATATGAATAAATAGTTTTTCAGGCTGTCTTTGTCTATCCTTGCATCAGTAGGTTGCTTTTTATGTTTTGTTTTGTTTTGTTTATTCCAGCACATTTTTTTTTCCTGAATACATTTTGAAGAACTCTCTTCAACCAATCACCTAGTGACTTACAACTTCCCAAAGTGGATGCTTAGAGGTTTACTAATAGATCAAAGTTTGTGGATAGATAGATAGATATAATAAATATGCTATAATTTGTTTTAACTGATATATATATATGTATACACACACACACACACATATACATATATATATATATATATATATATATATATATATATATATATATATATATATATATATACACATGTATATTTACAAATTAATTCATTGGAAAAATGTGTTATTTTAAAAGTTTACTTGCCCAGGCAACAGAGCTAAGTGGTCGAATGTTCACCTACTAGTAGTAATCAGGACACATGCGCAGGTTGCAGGCTCAATCCCCATTAGGGACATGCAGGAGGCAGCCAATCTATGATTCTCTCTCATCATTGGTGTTTCTATCTCTCTCTCTCTCTCTCCCTCTCCCTTCCCCTCTGAAATAAAGAAAAATGTAATTTTTAAAAAGTTTACTTATACAGCATCAACCAATTTTCTATTGTATCTAACAGTATAGACAGGGAAAAAATGAATACTAAAATTACCATATTTTGGTGACCTCCTTTCAAGAAGGAGCAACTTTTAACACTTTTGAGAGTTATTTAGTATAAATAATTGATTAGCATGTGAATTCAATTACTATTAAGTCATTAAAAAATTAAAGGAAAGTGTCAATTAAAAATGCAATATATTTGAGCCAACACCTTAATTGTGATCTCCACCCAGGTCTTTTAGCCTAAAAATAGCCTTTCCCTTACATTTCCTGTTTTGCTATGGGCAAGTCATTATAAATCATCATCAACATTATTTCTTTCACTATTTTCAATTGTTAACAGATTTAGAGAACATGAATTGAGAATCTAATTGTATAATGAAGTGAGAATAAATTAATTAACACCCGTATGGTTATGAAAGCATTTAAGCTAATTCATTTTTTCTTAAAAAAAAAGACCAGTCATACCTTGAGGTACCTCTATGTACTTTGAAATCATTCAAATCATGAACAGGAATGTTCAACATTATACAGTACATATTATAATCACACATCAAATAATAAGCTCTCAGAACTGTGGACAAGAATTGGAAAAAAATGCTTACTATTTACAAGCTTTTTAGTCCTTTTAATATTTGATCCTACATTACAGCTATTGCCAATAAGACTGAAAACAATTCCAAAAGTATATATTATTATGCCCCTCCGACTGTCTCCACTTTCACATTAATCTTGAGATAAAATAATGCAAGAAATAACAATAAGCAAGTTACACATCATTTTGAGTATTTGGGTTACAGATTTTGTTTCACTTAATTATATCAGTCTTAGAAAGACTAGCTATTCAAGAATGTGTATCCAACAGATGGCCCATAAGAGAATTCTAGATAACATACAAAAAGGAATGTATACACAGATACACACACACACACACACACACACATACACATATCACAAAATAAATTATTATATTTCACTTCTACTAAAGTTTTTAAAGGTACTTTAAAATGTCTATATAGCAACATAGCTTTGATTTGATACTGATTCTATGTTGGCAACATCAATATTATCTTACAAGAACTCTAATCAATCTAATGTGACAGTGTCATAGCCATGGCTTCAGTAACTTCTCCAGGCTATGCAAACAACCTCCCACGTGTGGTTAAAAAGCACAGTTGTTGTGATTTTCCAGATGGTCTGTGCCACTTTGGCAAGTCAAACAAAAAGTGATACTCTGCTTTTCTTAGTACCAAATACAACAGCCAGAATTCAGATATTTTGTTGAATATGGATTTTCGTTTTGAATTTTGAGGCTACAGAAATAAACATATGTTATCCTATATAATAGAAGGCTAACATGCAAATTGTTCCCACGGGTGGGAGTTCGACCAACTGGGAGTTAGACATGCGCTGGCCACCAGTGGGCAGCGTGTACCATGATGGGTGTTGGTGATGTGGCAGGGGCAGGGGGCAGCAGTGGAGGTGCTGCTGGCCCCGATGGGCCCTGATGAGAGAGGGACCATGTCAGGATGGTGGAGCAGGTATGCAGGTGGTGCCAGGCCAAGGCGGGTGCGAAGGGAAGCCCCAGCCAGAGAAGGGGGCAGGCAGCCGGGGGAAGGGAGGCACCAGCAAGCCCCTGGTTGGCAGCCAGCAGCCACTACGGACCCTTCCCATGCACAAATTGCCTGCACTGGGCAACTAGCTATACAATAAGACAACATTCCTGACGCTACACTGAGCTAATGTTTTCTAAAAGCAACAATTGCATTTAGAGAGGACACACTTACAGTACGGAGTTAAGTACAAACTTAAGTCCCTCAGTGAGAATTAGCAGGGAAGTTGCATCATGAGCTTCATCTTAATCTTTTAATAAACACATCTCCAAACCTTAATTACATTAGGAAGAAACCAAATATCGATTCCTGCAGTACAAGTTAAAAAAGATTCCAAAAATTTTTATGTGCATGAATATCATGGCTTTAATGGCATGTCATGGCCTTAAATGACATTATCCTTTGAGGAAATTATCACAAAGCATCTTGTTGCCTGTGTACCTTTTATTATTTTCTACTAATAGTATCTTCGTAAATTAGACAAACATTTTTGGTATTTTTTTTTTCTGTGCCATAGAGTAGGATGATGCACTGTCAGGATCACACACACTCAACCCCTCCCCTCCCCGCGCCCCCATACACACGTTCTCATACACATATATGCAAGGATGTCCTTATGGACTATATTGAACTCTATGTTCCTTTTGTGGAGGTGGGAATCACTTGATAATCCAACATCAAAGAGCATCTAACCCACCAAAGTAGTATTTAATCAAATTTGATGGCTATGCCTTTGCAGCAAATTCATCTGAATCTACCCTCCCTGGTCCCCGCCCCCTCCCCTCCTTTTTCTATCATCAATCTTCCCCAACTTTGCATTCATCAAACAGAATTGCAACACTCATTCTCACTATATAAGCTTTCAGGTGAATTTACTTTGGAATCCCAAATGATCCAGTGTAAGTTCAAAATCACTCTTTCACAGAATTGCATCCAGATAGCCCCTGGCATTCTGATAAAAGTGGTTTGTCAATAAAATGCTGAGTGAAATGGCTTGTTTGGAATGTATGGTGGCAGCTATGAGACTAGGAGCTGAGCCAGCATCTTCCTAAAACTGGAAAGACTTCTAAGTGGTTAATAAACACTTGTTTGTGATGGCTGAACAACTATGTGTATATACTGAAAACAACTGAAGGAAGTGTACACTTTAAGTGGACACATTTGTGGCATGAGAATTACATCTCAATAAAGCTTTTATTTTTTTCCAAAAAGAACCTACTTGTGTATTGTACTTGTGAGAATAAATGCTATTTTATCTTTCCTATTTGACTCAGCTACAATTTGAGGGAGTATTTGAAATGACTACATTGAAGATAACTAGATTAAAATCCAGAGTGCTTTTGTTCTCTTATCAATTTGTAATATTTTCTTTACTTAATATTTTCAAAATTTTGGAGCAAATATGTGTGTGTTTTTTAAATTTAGAGGGCCTAAGAAAAGTTTTCATTTATAAATATTTTAATGTATAAAAATAACAAAGTATTTCTGACATTTACTCATATATATACTAGAGGCCCAGTGCACAAAATTCATATGGGGGGGAGTGTCCCTCAGACCAGCCTGCACCCTCTCCAATCTGGGACCCGTTGGGGGATGTCCAACTGCCAGTTTAGGCCCGATCCCACAGGATGTTTGACTGCCGGTTTAGGCCCACAGTGATTGGGCCTAAACCAGCAGTCAAACATCCCTCTCACAATCTGGGACTGCTGACTCCTAGCTGCTCACCTGCTTGCCTGCCTGATTGCCCCTAATCACTTCTGCCTGCCAGCCTGATCACCCCCTAACCGCTCCCCTGCTGGCCTGATTGACGCTTAACTGCTGCCCTGCCAGCCTGATCACCCCCAACTACCCTCCCCTGCCAGCCTGATAGCTCCCAACTGCCCTCCCCTGCAGGTCTGGTTGCTCCCAACTGCCCCCACTGCCGGCCTGGTCACCCAGTGCAGCCTGCTATTTGGTCATTACTGTTATGGTGACAGCAACCTGGACAATTTGCATATTTCTCTATTGGTATAGATATATACACATATTCAAAAGCATACATTTAAACAAAACTATTAGAAATTCCTTGATCACATTACTTTCTTTACATTCTTCATTCATTTTAAGTAGCAGAGTAAGACAAAAAAATCCATTCTTATAAATTCACTCTTCTTGCTTCTCCATGCTACATAGACTTGTATTTTCTTAACAGCATTGATCCTATTTTTTAAAAGTTTTTCTTATTTTGTATTGCTATCATAATCAAATCACAATTTTAAAAAATTGAATACTTTTTCTTTTTTATGTATTTTATTGATTTTTTTACAGAGAGGAAGAGAGAGGGATAGAGAGTTAGAAACAGTGATGAGAGAGAAACATTGATCAGCTGCCTCTTGCACACTCCCTACTGGGTATGTGCCCACAACCAAGGTACATGCCCTTGACCAGGATCGAACCTGGGACCCTCCAGTTCACAGGCCGACGCTCTATCCACTGAGCCAAACCAGTCAGGGCTGAATACTTTTTCTTAAATGTGCATTGCTCCTCTGAAGGGTCAGTCTTCCATTAATTCAAACACCTGCATATTTACTTTACATTGAACAGAATCTATCATTTTCTGATGACTGTTTCCACTGTCCCATTCTGCCCTATTTTCCTTTAAAATTTTCAATGAACAGAAATAAACTTTTAAAAATCTAAAAAGGCAGTCAGGCTTTTCAAGCCCTGTACCTCTCTAGAAGAAAAGGAAAAAAAAAATCAAAAAACATTGAATAAAGTATTTCATGAATAAAGAGCTTTAGCAAATATAAACCATAGTATCATTCAAAATAATGCTCACCACTTATCTTTCAAAACCCACACACAAAGAACTATCCAAAAGAGAGATATGAGTAAAATTATAGGCTTTATCCTCCCTCAAGTTAATTAAAATAATCACAAACTTTCACTGAATAGTTACCCTTGCTTTAGATAGCCTTAGGCTGTGTTTCATTTTCATTGTCATAAAATCCTCTAAAGTAGATATATTTATATTCCTCGTTTAGAAATTCAGTAAACTGAGGCTCAGAAGGATCACATAAATTGCTCAGAAATTAACACAGAAATTAATGGTACAAGCAGCACACTATAACATCTACATGAAAAGATATCTACCTAAACTATGTCTTTGAACTTAAGGGTTCAATATACAGTGTAGTCCACCAATTTACCTGCTCGGTTTCTCAGTTTAGGCTGTGTTTTTAAATTAGAACATTTTAATTTCTCTGATATAATTACTGTGGTAATCAGGCCTTTCTTTGATTTGCTTGTTTTGCATAATTAGGAACACAAATGGCATAATGAGGAAAAAAAACCTTCTTCCTAGTCTAATGTTTTACGCATTTGATTTCTTTCTCCTAAAGGGATTGTTTTGAACTAGTTATTTCTTTTCGCAAAATAAATGTTGTAAGAAATAAATTGAGTTAGTCTCTATAGAAAGTGAAAGTAAAATAACAAAAAAATCAGAAAGGGGAAAAAAGAAAACATAATGAGATATCTTTCTTATAAATTTAATTTTACCTAGAACATTTTGACAGGTGGGAACAAGACAAGAATTGTTTTTTGGTTTGTGTGAAAACTGAAATGGACTTGCTAGATTGACGTTTTAAAAAGTTGCCTTAAGCCCTGGCTGGTTTGGCTTAATGGATAGAGTGTAAGGCTGCTGACGAAGGGTCCCAGGTTCAATACCAGTCAAGGGCACATGACTGAGTTGTGGGCTTGATCCCCAGTAGGGAGCAAGCAGGAGGCAGCTGATCAATGGTCCTCTCTCGTCATTGATGTTTCTATCTCTCTCATTCCCTCTCCCTTCCGCTCTGAAATCAATAAAGATATATTTTTAAAAATTCATAAAAACGTTGCCTTAAACCTGGGTAAATTATTATTATATTACTAGAGGCCCAGTGCACGAAATTGGAGCACTGGTGGCTGCTGGCTGCCGGCCAGGGCCTCCCTCCTTTCCCCTGGCCCGCCCCATCCCCAGGTCGAACTCCCTGATGAACTCCTGATCGAGGGGACAATTTGCATACTATGCTTTTCTTATGTAGGATAATAAATAAATCTATTGAACAGAAGCATGTTTTCTAAGGTTGTACTTAAAAGACTTCTTTATTTATCATTTAACTCTCCCCAAAATATTTTCTCCAAAAGCTAAAACTTCTGTCCTTCCTACTCCCAGCAACATAGAATGGAGAAGGAGAAAGTTGAAGTAAAAGACTCTCACAGCTTTGCTGGTTGATGGCATTTTGCCACATGCCACAGCTAAACAAAGCCAAGGAAACTAATTTCTGTAATTCTTCAATGTTCTCTTTGTATGAGGGTCATGAGATCATACTTATGTCACACTTCTGGCCCAAATACAATGATCCTTGCTCTAATATCACTGTGATCTGTGTTACAGCCAACACCTTGGGTGTTGAACTCACCACTATTCCAGGCAGTTTATTTTGTGGGACAAGTCTAATTGCTAGAAATTTCTTCCTCATTTAGGACCAAAAATGTATCAGTTTGTAATAAATTTTTCATGTTGTTTTTACTTTTGCTTAGCCAAACAAAATGAACCTAATTCACCTTTCATACATCAGAGCCTTCAAAGGATTAAGAATAATAAACCAAGCCCAGCCAGTGTGGGTCAGTGGTTTAGCACTGACCTATGAACAAGGAGGTCATGGTTAGATCCCTGGCCAGGGCACATGCCAGGATTATGGGCTTGATCCCCAGGAGGGGGTGTGTAGGAGGCAGCTGCTGAATGATTCTCTCTCGTCATTGAATTTTCTCCCTCTCTCTCCCTCTCCCTTCTTCTCTGAAATCAATAAAATACAATTTAAAACAAAAGGAATAACAAACCAAGAGCCTTCCTTCTTCAGGTAGCTCCATTTTCAACATCCCTAGACCCTTCAATTTACCCTACCTTGGTTCTTTTGTTCTGGTTTATTTGTCTGTTTTTGTCATGTAGAGGGGTGTGTGTGTGTGTGTGCGTGTGCGCGCGCGTGCGTTGCTTTTTGCTTTGTGATTAAATGTGTTTTTTTAAATACAAATATTTGCCCAGCTTTCTTAAAATTCCCAAGCAAATTTAAAGTGCAGCCTTTCTTATCTCTGCAGCAAGTCCAAGCATTTAAATCTGTGTAAAAATTAAATCTAGCTATAAGTGAATATAAGTTGGCCAGTGGTAAAACAACTTTGAGTAAGTGGCTTATTACTTGTCCTAAGAAGCTGTGCATTTTAAATTTGAAGCATCTAAGTACATTTTATCCAACACTTTCAGTTTATGATTGAGAAGACTGAAGCTCAAAGCCTAGAAGTTATTGCTCACATAATACGCCTCCTGTTTTCTTCCAAAGATCGATTTTCAAATCAATAAACAGTAAGTTAGAATTTATCTCTTTAGGTAAACAACGCCAGCCCTTTTCTCAAAGCACAACGTATACTTCTCTGTAAAAGCTCTAAAGAGCTGCTTTACCTGATTAACTTTGTTTGGAGTTGCAAAGCTAGGAGTCAGGAACACAGAAAACTTTCCCCTTTTCAAGATCTGTTTAGAAATTCCAGCGTTGTCAGTTTCCCCTTCAAACAGAGGCAATAGGGTTTTTCTCCAATGAGATCCTAAAGCAGCTGTAATGAATTCTAAGACAACACAGGTGAGCTGCCTGAGCACGTCAAAGTGATGGAGTTGCATAGTGAGGTGAGGGCAGTTAGGGATGAGGCTTCAGGTGTATGGGATGGACGAAGGCTGATCTTTCCCGAGTGAGTAAATCTGTGCCGCAGATTCCTGGTCACACTTTATCTATCTGTTTATCTATCTATCTATCTATCTATCTATCTATCTATCTATCTATCTATCTACCTATCTATCTATCATCTATCTATCTATCTATCTATCTATCTATCTATCTATCTATCTATCGGATGCCAGATCTATCTATCTATCTATCTATCTATCTATCTAGTGGATGCCAGGGATTAACCAAATTCCATAGCTACTGTCTCAAGTTTGAACCTTTTATTTTTCTTTAGTAAGAGTGAATACATAAGAAATAAGGCATTTAAAGACTATATGCACTCTGATTCTCTAGTTCCTCCCCACATCTGTTGTTATACTTCCACAGGTGAAGAAAAAAGTAAAAGAGTTAAGTAGGACTTTTGCACTCAAAGGACTAAAGGAAAATGTATCTATGTGTCAGAGGAAACAGATTTGAGTTATTATATCATGAGTCCCAGGAGTTTGAGGGGAGGGAAAGTGAGCATTATTGGGGGTAAGAGTAAAGGTAAGGGAAACGCTTTAGGGTGCTACAGGGAGACAAGCCTGGGCACACAGAACACCAGGGCTAATGACCAGGAAAGAAGGCAGAAGTCTTAGGCTTTCCTCCATTTCTCTTCAACCTTCTGCCAGCTCTGGGCCGGGTTCCTACTTAGTCACAGGTGGGTGATGTTTACCGTCCCTACATAGCAGCCCAATGTGTTGAGAATCAAATGTAATAATTAGCATAAAGTGACTTGAAATTTTACAGTGAAGTGACAATGTATTATATTATTATTATTATTATTATTATTATTATTATTATTATGCTTGAAATCTTGCTCAGTAACAAAACAAAATAAAATCTGAAGAACTCATTTTGTTTTTGTTGTATTTACATTTTATTTATTGAAAACAATTTGAAAAGCAGCAATTGCTCTGCTTCTAGAAACTAAATCAAAAATTCCCATACAGAATTTTAATATGAGATAATTAAAGGAGCAATATAGACTGATGTGATCAGCTTTGTTTCATATCATCTGTGGGCTACTAAAACATATGCTCTTTTATTAATACCCGACCTGTGCTATTTTATCATGTTTTCAGCTTAATGCCTTAATATTGTATAAACTGACATATTAAGACCTCACTTATATTTAAAGTAAAGAGCAAACAAGTTAATTAACAGATTAGTTGAGGGACCACAGATTTACTAAAGTAATAAAGCCAAGCAAACGCCTACCAACTAAATCTCTTTCTATAGAAGTTGACAAGGGCCTTGCTCGAACTTTAATGACATTTGAGATCCTGAACTGTTTATTGAAAATAATTTAAAAAAACAACAACAACAAAACCTCTGTTCTTGTTAACAGCTAGGCTTACATTTCAGAACCTTTCAAATACAACAAAGTATTAGAAATACCCTGGAATTATTCACAGTGAAGCTGATTTCTTTGTGGTAAAATTCCTTGGTGGTAATATTCATGGAATACTAAATAAGAAATGCATTCTTCATCATTCCTCCAAAGTACTTATGGTCAGTTGACTGCAATTCTTTTAAAAATAGATATAAATATGGAGTTCTACCTTCTTGTGGTTGACAGTTTAAGAAGAGCCATCTGATAGAGAATAATGTGATTGGGGGGATACATTACATGTCTGTAGATGTCACAACATAGTTACAACATCAATGGCACTCCTTTCCCCTTAGGAATTATTATCCAATATAATGCTGGACTTTAACACCTGAATCCTTATATATAAATGTAAAATGCTGGAATATAGTCCTAAAATGATAGCCCTTTGTGATGAGGCAGAAATTAAAGAATGGACTGGTTTAAAATCAGACAGCTCTGATTGAGGGTCTACTGTTGAGACTTTGGGCAAATAACTTCCCTAATCTCAGTTCCCTTTTCCTTACCTGCATAACAAGGATAGTAGGATCAATGTTGAATACAATGTTAATATGAGGATGACTTATGAAAACATAGGAAAGGCATCTACAGCATAATGTTGGTGAACTGATACTCAACAAATTAACTGTCTTCCTCTAAAAATCTAGATCTCCTAATAAGCTGAAAAGGAAAAACACACACACACACACACACACACAATTTTAAAAACATCCTTTTACAGTGATTGCTAAGCATCTTCTAGAATGTCTAATCTTCAACTATCTCAATAGATATTTTAATGCATATACATTTTAGAACTCCTATCACATTCATTACATGCCCGTTAACCATCGGGGCAGAGTTTATTAGATGAAAATAAGTCTGTTGTAAAAGATTTCCTTGCAATTACTTCACTGCCATTATCCTAGCCACATGCTTATGCAGCTTTTCAAATTAATATGTCTAGATTACTGAGAAAGTAATCAGAGCTGTGGCATTCTATGAGGAACTCAATTACTAAAGAAAATGATCATTCAAGCATTTGAGAAATTGGGGCTACATCTAATTTTGACTACTGGGTCATTATTGACATTATGTTCAGTACAAACACTGGACATTTAGCACCACAATGGTACATCACTTTGTATACATGTGGTACCCAGAACTAGCTGCTTGCTAGTATCTCTGTTAAGTGTTATTCTGCCTAGCTGAAAAAAAGGATATCAATCTTGGAATCAGTACTTTAAAAAAAGGATCTGATTGCCTGATTGAATAAAAATTGGATTGTTAACTCACATTTAAAATAAACAATTCTAACTTTTCTACTTGAGATAGAGTAATCCTTTATAGCCTGGAAATATCCAAAGAATGCAAATTTAAAAACTGCTTTCTACACATTTCCATATAGAAAATATCGTAAATACTTTTTTATCATTTTATTTTAATCATGCCACCATCAAAAAGCCTTCTTTAACTAAGTGATTATGTGATCATGTTCCATGTTTGTACTCATTTAGTAATTCTTAATCATACTTTTGTTTTCTCCAAAGCAACAATCATCCTGAGCCCAGTTTGATGAAAACTATATTTCTAATTCTGATTTTTATCTAAGGTTTAAAGCAAATTCTATTTTAATAACTTAGCCTTATCTTTTAGAAGGCATATAAATTAGGAAAGATGGTCTAGGAAATAGGTTGAGATTATTATGTTTATTGTTCTTTTCTGCTCTCTACAAAGGTAAGCAGTAAAGAAAATCCCATTCCACAGTGAATACGTCCTAATAAACCCAGCAGTAACCAGCGGTGTGGCCTTGGGAAGTCTCCTCACCACTCCAAGTGCAATGATGGTGATGATGGCATTTCAGATTACTAAAAACATCAGCAACGTAAGAGGAGGTAGTATTGCTAAGGTTACAAGTGTTGCAAGAGATTATTGAGATTATTCTGAGTTCTTTTTTTTTAAGAGTATTGATTGTCTGTTACATTTATGTACCACTTGAAAATATGCTAAAAGATTTGGTCCCTTTCCCCAAGAAGATAAATATATGCACAGACAAAAACGTTAATAAATTTGAGGAAGCCATGGCTTGTTTACACCTATTTATGGCCTGCCCTGTTTAAGAATTTCATTGTTGTGAAAGGCATTGGTTGTCTTATCAGAATCCATCTCTTCACACGCCTCAGACAGTACTTCTACCTTCAAGTGTTTTCTTTTTTTTCAAATATAGTTTTATTGATTTCAGGGAGGAAGAGACAAGGAGAGAAAGAAACATCAATAATAAGAGAGAATCATTGATCAGCTGCCTCCTGCACGCCCCACATTGGGGATCTAGCCTGCAACCCAGGGATGTGCCCTGGCCAGGAGTTGAACATAACCTCTGGGTTCATAGGAGAATGCTCAACAACTGAGCCAGGCCAGCTGGGTGAAATTCTGAAGTGGTTAAGTACCCATCAACCCATGTATATCTCCAGAATAGCACAGGCCAATCCTTGCATGACACTCCTCAGTAAATACGTGAATTGTGACATTTTCCTCTCCTGCTGGACACGAGAAAGCGAGCATGTTGCCACAGTTGCTTTTGGCAGCCTTCTCAGGACCCCAAGGCTAACCAGAGCTAAAGTGAAGCCAACACAGTGAAAGGTAGATGACATTATTAAGCAGGTGGAAAAATAACCTGAATTACTCTGAACTTCCTATTATGCCAAATAATAATGTTTCTAAACACATCCTTGAAGTCTCAATTTAAACAACATTTGCTTGGTTCTGTCACAGACTGAACCAAGAAGGACTAGTCCATCAGGCCCTCACTCTCTATATCTAATGTATGAACTAGATCACTGTGTTTAACAACATTACAAGATCTTCAACAGCGTAAGGCAGGTTTATTTGTTTTTTAATTTTTTTGGTTCATTAGAGTATTATATTCACAGAACAGTGCCTGCTACATAACAGAAATTCTACATGTTTTTGGTAAATTAATGAACAATAAAAGTACAGCAAACTCTAAGACACGAATTTTAAAGATAAGTGAATCTTGCTTACATTTTCCTGACTCCTATAATTAGAATTTTATTACTAACTCTATTTCCTTGTTATAAGGGGAGGACAGAATTCTTCATAAAAGCACAACAGCAAAGACTGTTCGTATGAGGTTTTCTAAAGGAATACGGGCTATTTATATGTGAATGGGTGAGGAATACTGAGTTCATTTTTATACAATTTTTGAAGATGATCTTTGATAATTTGAGGAGAGGTGCATTCCCTAACATTGAGTCCTGGCCAAGAAATGTGTTTTCCTCTTAAATTCTGGCATAATATTCATATAGAAAAATGCACAAGTCATAATTGTAAGCCTTAATTAATAAACAAAAAGTGACCACAACCCTGTAACCATTATCCAAGAAGCTAAATTTTACTAAAACCCCCAAAGACCATCTTCTGTTCTAACCTTTAGAATAATATAATAAAAAACATCTGCAGTCCTTAGAATAATGTTGTTCCAAATTACAGAAAGTAAATAATGAATAATCACTGAATATGTATTCTTCATTTGAAATTCTATTCATTGATGGAAGAACAGATGTTAATCATTCTAAATTTATTTCCTCTTGTCTAATCTCTTAGACCTCCTGAAATTCTAAGAGTAGAGTGAATGAATATAAAGGTAGTCCATAAAAAGAGATTTGTAGACTTTAAATCTGGAAAATATTCTCATATAAACTATATTCAAATTTCATCACTGATCAATTTGTCATGCTCATCCCTATAGTGAATGAATTCTCTCTCTGAAAAGTGATAAAAGAAAACAAAAGTTTTTCCATTTAGAAGAATAATACTGGAGAAAATGAGAACCATAATAAAACAGTGAGATGAAATACTTCAGAAATTGGTTGATTGATTGCCTGACGATTGTAACAGAAATGCTTTAAATCTGAAACCCATCAATCCTTGCCTCTGTTTTTCTGTCTAGTTAATTAGAAAAAATAAAACATAAATGTATTCTTGTCTAGCTGGGACTTTGGGGAAATACACAGGGAGTTGTAGTCAATAAAGTACCAGCTGCTTCTTTGTTGCTAAGTTTACCAAAGTAAGCAGCAAATGTGTTTTTATAATTTATAATCCTGTGCATTAAGGTTTTGCAACTAGCTGCTTAGGAGAAGCTGTAAGCAAAAGCCATGTTACCAAAGCTATATTACCCAAACTGAGCTAAAATACAGCACAGAGATAAAGGTGTGAAATGGACTATCATTACCTACTAAAGGCACACATTTCTTTGAGGGACCGATATTTATACATACAAGATATATTTTTTTCCTATTACTTTCCAAATAAAATTGTTTCTGTATGATCTTATCAGACTAATTATATGGGCAACAAACTACACATATTACCAAGACATGTTAGATGAAGAGTTCTGGTTGTATAGTTTACAAAAGATGAGAATGAGGAAGTCTGATAGACCCTTGAGGAAAACAAAGCAACTAGTGACCCAAACAGCCAGGATTAATGTCTTGCTGATTGTATACATAATAATATATGGGGTTGGGCAAAAATAGTTTATAGCTGTGAGTATGCAAAACAGAGTTTATTCTTGTATTTTATTTACTAATTATTGTACTATTTTCCATATGAACAACTGTAAACCTACTTTTGCCCTACCCTGTAATTCAGGGACGGTGGTCTCTGAATTTTGATATTTTAGTACGCAAAATAGTCATTTGTGTACAGTTCAAGATAAATACAGGTGAATAAATCTGCTATAGAACATTCCAAGGCAAAAAGTAAAAGTCTACATACATACCATGATTATTGCTATCACATCATATTCATCATCCTGTATTTGTATTAAGATAACTGTTACCTTTCTCTACCTAATCATTCTCAAATATAATGCAGTTTAAAGCTAAATGATGACTTTGAACTCTTTTTCCTCAAGCACATATAAGACATTTTATAATAAACATCAATATTATGCTTATTTTATATGGTAGCTGAACACGGCTGTGAACTGTCTCCTTGTAAAAATAATGCAATAATGCCAACTATGACCACTTATGGTCATACAGTTCCTAGACTGAACATGACATTTGATAACTTTTTCCCAAATGAAACAAGTAAATTACAATCATAAATGCCTTACTTTTATCCTATTTTAGTAAACATTTAGCGTGTGTGACACAAACCCATTATAATGAAAATTGGTTTAATTTAAAACCCCTTCAGTTCCTTATACATCAATCTCTGTTCCAACCACGAAACCTTTTCAGAAAAGTGAGTCAGATCAAGAAATTAAGAGATAGGGATGGGAAAAAAAATCAAACACACACACACACACACACACACACACACACACACACACACACACCCAAACAAACAAACAAAATTTCTACAAGGGGACAGAAAAACTGGGTTAGTAAGCTTTGATCTGGCCACCAACAACCATTGTGTGAACTTCCACAGGCCAGTTTAGCCTTGCTGGGTTCAGTTCTCATGTATGAAAGGAAGAATAGGGCTGTATCTGTGGGGATTTTGTTTGTATGTTTTTGTGGTGTTGATGGTGCTGTGACTTTTAAACAGTAAAAAAACACTTCCTAGCAAAATACATTAAAACTAAACAAATAAGATTGGAGTAATTCTGGGTGAGGTTATCTGGAGATCCACTCACATCTTCCCTATTCACCAGTTCCTCTGCCCCTTAACCCTACCATGGAATCCTATCTCTAAGACGTAAAATTTGATAGCCACCAGAGTAGAGAGTCCCTAAAGGCTCCTCGAAGCATAAATATTCCTATGAACTAGAAGAGTACCTACTGGGTAAATTATTATAAAACAAATGTGATAACCATATGGGTAGGATCATGGATATATATATGTGTATTCATAAGTATACCCATACCACTTAATCAATACACGAGTCTATGAAGTTGAGTTTGCATGTGAATCATGTGAATATATAACTTTAGGTGTATAATAAAAACAACTACTACGAACTCAGAGACTACCTAATGACATTTAAAGATCATCTACCATCTCCAAGTAATCTTAAACTAGTTTCCTTCCCTTCATAGGAGGAAACATAGGTTTGAGAATATTTAGCAACTTAGATCTTAAAGCAAAATATGTGCTTCTCTCCCCCCTGCCCCCTCTCCCCCCCGCATCCTACTGAAATGCCTCCCATTGTATCAGTAGGCTTCTCATCTCTGTGAGAGGTTGCACCTAGGAGCAAGTAGATCAGGGCTTTCTCCTGCAGATTGGGTTGAGGTTATTCCCTGATTCTTAGCTGGGAATGTTGTCAAAACTGAGGATCAAGTGCCTCAGTTTCCAAGGAAATGGTACAGTGGAGAGTATTAGGGGGAAACAGGGATGGAAAGGTAAAGTTAGGCCTAAGCTTGCATCCTGCACCTCTCTTTCTTCCTTTTTTAATTCTGGGTTTGATGAAAAACCTCAATAAGTAGAAAGTATAGGGTGTCCCAAAAATGTATACGCACCCTTTAATAATTAAAATGGCAGTGTTTATTAAAATGCATTTCACTTTCAAAATTGAACTATATCAGCTATTCAAGTATATATACATTTCTTTGGGATACCCTGTATATGTGAGGGAAATTACATATTTATACCTAATCACTTAGAGTGCCTTTGGTTATAAGATCTCAATAGCTATAACTAATGGTATACACACACACACACACACACACACACACACACACACATGCACACACATGTAAACACACCCATTCCTCTTTGTATGCCTAGTTTTATAAAATATTGTATGTGTCTGCTTATATGTTTTTGCTGAAGATCTATCCGTCCATCTCTTTAGCCAATGAGGCTACTTAGTGAAAGCAGAAAATGACCTTATGTATCACCTGGATCAACACTTTCATCAACTCAGCCACAGTCAAACAGTCTACGGGCTGAACCCAGACTTCCTCATGCTAACATTCTCCAGTAAAGGGAATCGTGAAAGGCAAAAGATTACACACACCAATGTGAACATGCTGCAATAGGAATTTTTAAAGTAATAAGAAACTTACAGGAAGCCTATTCCTACTCCTACATTTTTTTAGATTACAAAACTAGAGCTCAGAGAAATGGGGGCGGGGGGCGGGAAACAGTATTTCAAAGTAAATAACAGATTCCAATCTAGAGCTTCCTTCCATTACACATTGTAATTAGAGATAATGATCTTAAACAAAACCAAATTAGTGTGTAAGACTGAGAGCTTAACCTACTCAGAAAAATAAAAGTTTTTAAATATAACTCTCTTTTTGTTCATTATAAATTCGCTGAGGACAGGTATTAAGTTTCACATATTTTAGGCATTTTTGCATAGTGACTTATCCCTAGATAGTGCTAATCAGTATTTATTTGAGTAATAACAACCTTAAACTTACTGATGGACACTAAGGAAATATTTAAGCATAAATAAGTCTATATTCTGCCAGAGAACAGCTCATGAAGATCCCCCCCATCATGCATCCTATTGCCTCAGGTCACCCACAAATTAGGATTAGACCACCTATGGCATTTTCCAGACAAACTGACTAATAAACATAAGCATAATTTGTCTCTTTAGAAGAGGCTATTTTTATTATGCTAAAAATATGCCTCCAGAAGCCTGAAGGCAAAAATACATACCACCCCTCAGCCTTCGCTCTTTTAAACCAAATATAGATTATTCTAAATTTATTTTATCTGTCCTATTTTTTATCTATAATTAGTTAACATCATTAATGCCCTCATTATATTTTATTATTCTTAGAACCTTTTCAAAATTTCTGGTATTGTTCCTGTGATATACACAGAAATGGATTAAAAGAGTTTAATTTTTGGAACTCAAATGGCCTCCTCAGTTCCAAAAATTGGTGATCTTTTTTTTTTTACCTTGACACTTCGTGGAATAATTTAAAGTTTAAAAATTAGGTCAATAAAAGAATGCCTATTTGGTACTTTTTGTGATAAGGTCTAAAAGAAAATTTGAGTTCTCCCTGCCAAAAATCACTGGAGCTGTTATAAGAACTATTGAAAAATCAAGTGGTGATTTTTTTCCTTGTCAGGGATCCTGTAACTAAAGAGAACATGAGTCCAGAAAGAAAGGAATACAAAATGGGATATTGACCAATGTGGGGTCATGACTCTAGCTTCCTTGGATGTAGAAATACTAACAATTCTCAGAGATAATTCATGTTGGGTGGGTAAAATGAACTTGTGTATACATATACAGACACTGAAATTTAGTAGATCCATGGAAACTATAAAAATACACTCTTTCATTCAGCAAATATGTATTAAGTGCCTACCATATAATTAGTAAGTACCAACCATTTACCAGGATATGCCTGAGGAAAAAAAAACAACAACATGATTAAGCCTGGCTGGAGGTGCTCAGTTGGTTGAGAATTGTCCTGTGCACCAAAGGGTTGGCAGTTTGAGTCCCAGTCAGGGCACATTCATGGGTTGTGGATTCAGTCCTGGTTAGGGCACGTTCAAACTGGCAACTGATAGATGTTTCTCTCTCAATTCGATGTTTCTCTCTCCCCCATCTCTCTCTTCCTTCCTCTGGTGAGGATTAAAACAACAACAACAAACCTGGTTAAGACATGGGTTCTGATTGCTAGATTTTAGAGTCCTACTCATTTCTTATTTGATCTAAAAATTCTTGAATCTGGGTAGTCATAATTAATCGTCCAATACTAGCTCCAACATTTTGATCAGACAACAGCATAATCTGGGTAGATTTTAAAATATATATTGCTTCCTAGGCCTACCCCTACACCTATTGAACCAGAATCCCAGTTTGGGGGGATGGGAAATTGTGCATGCACATGTGTGTGTGTGTGTGTGTGTGTGTGTGTTTGTATGTGGGGGGTATGTGTTTTAAACCTCATCAGTCATTTTCTTTTCTTTTTTCTTTAATCAATCATTTTGATGCAGCTTTTTTTGTGGACCAGAATTGTGGAACCACTAATCTTGGGTTCAAAATCCTTATTTCTAAGATGAAACCATTATTTACTAATTCAGTGAAGGCACCTATTACATAAACCCATTAGAGTTACTGCTCAAAAAGGGCTATTCCTATTTAGATAGTGGCATTGCTATGTCTATTAAGATTATAAGTACACTGGGTGAGAGGTTTATTTTAGGGTAGAATATTCTTTTTTTAATATATTTTATTGATTTTTTACAGAGAGGAAGGGAGAGAGATAGAGAGTTAGAAACATCGATGAGAGAGGAACATCGATCAGCTGCCTCCTGCCCATCTCCCACTGGGGATGTGCCCGCAACCCAGGTACATGCCCCTGACCAGAATCGAACCTGGGACCCTTCAGTCCACAAGCCGACGCTCTATCCACTGAGCCAAACCGGTTTCGGCATAGGGTAGAATATTCTTTTTAAGTAGCTTAATATCATACTCATTTAAATTTATACCTTCTATCTATCACTCTTAAAAACCTTAAAATGTGGATACCTGCAGACTTCCACATATAGGAAAAGACCGCACAATGTAACTTTTTCAGATTCTCTCAAGAAATTGACAGTAAAGAGACATATTTGAAATTTACTTACTGACATATCCTCAGTTCAAGGACAGTTCCTGGCACAAAGTAGCTGTCCAGTAATTACTTGTTGGGTAAGTGAATAAATGAATGAATGAACAAATAAAAAGAAAATAACAGCAAGGTATTATTAGCCAAAGTGTACTTGGTCATTTATCAGTGGCTAATGGTAGTTAATATAACATTTCTTTTAGCACTGGTTATGTTGCGCGATAATTATTTGTTTCCATGACTGACTCAAACTAAGCCTTGTTTATGTAAGTTCCAGTCTCACTCGAGACAAGGCATATGATAGGCATTCAACAACGTTCCCTTGAATGAATGGTCCAATAGAACAAGATACCTCTTAAAATTCATATTTAACTTGTTACAGATCTGATACCAATGACTTTAGATTATTTAGACATGATTCAGATTGAGAAATTTAAGTGCTCATTTCAATTCATGACAATATTCTTTATTGTCATGAATTGTTAGGGAAAACACAAATGCCAAGGGGACATTATAAATATGTCTGGGGGCCATCATTCATTTCAGTGCTCAGGTTTCAAAATCAAGCAAGTAAACAGTTTGTGAATAGATCACTTTATTAAGGTTTATATTTGTATAAGTTCTTGTGCAATATCTTAAAGAACACTGTCTTTTAGTTTACCTTTTTACTTACCAGTGTTACTATTACATTTCTGAATCCTAAATGAGACCTATTCAATAAGACATAGAATCTAAATACTGTCCACAGTTATGGTTCTATCTTTGTAACCTTTTTAATGTATAAATTATTAATAACAGAGTAGAAGAACATGTATAATTTGTGAAGGTTCTAAAAGTGTATAAAGAGGAATTACGTATTTAAAATAAGGCATGAATAATTTAAAACCCGTATTATTTAATACACAAGATTATTTTTCACCATATTGATCAGTCTTTGTTAATCATTCATTTTTTGATAGATTAGTAATTTTACTTATGCAAGTGGGTCTAACAAATGGAGGCATAAGTACATCACTGAAACATGGCTTTTCCTAGTATAACCCATGATAATGATAATGATCCTGACGTGGTATTCGAGGTACACTGGAAATTATCTGATTCATCATTGTAAAAAGAACTTATAAAATAGAGAAAATAATGAAATTGTGGAATAAGCAAAAATGTCCACATATTATAAGGTGCCTATCATTTGGATCTATAAGTAAACTTTAGATACCATAAGCATTTACTGCTCAACAGTCAACCAAAAGTACATTATGCTTACCATTTAACAAAAGCTAAAATTTTGAATAGCTGGAGCAACAGAAATATGATGTATGACCCCCAATACAATATAGAATAAGAAAACTGTTGATTTGTAATTTTATAAAGAAAATTAGATTAAAATTTTTGGCATTTATATCAAGTTCTCAAGAAAAGTCAATAGAAATTTTAAAAAACACAACTTTTCTTAAAATACTCATAAGATGAAATTTGGATTGACTTCATCAATAACAGTTACAAGGACTACCACTAGATGGGTTGATATGGAGAATAAAAGAAAAAAAAGGAAAGATTTACTTAGAATTGCTAAGGAGTCCTGGCTGGCGTGGCTCAGTTGGTTGAGTGTCATCCTGTGTAGGTTCAATTCCTGGTCAGGGCATATGCCCAGATTGCAGGTTCTGTCCCTAGTCTGTTTGTATTCATTGTAATTTTGGCTTATCTGTGACCTCTTTCCATCAAGTTCCCTTTAACTGGGGAGTTAACTAGATTCTTAACTTACAATATTTCTATAATGTCTCTGCCTTCTTTTCATTATGATATAAGGTCATTAGTGTAAATTGAAGACAACCTTATAAATGTCCATCTTTCTCCAAATTTAAGGAAATTTATCTCCTTGATTTTTTTTATTTGCCTTTTCTTTCAGCATTTATGTGAGTTACATATTTTCCTTTTAAAAAACATAACTCTGCCAAAGATCTCTTGAAAGCTCATAGACACAAAATGCCCTCTCAAACAATATTGGTGTGTAGACCCTTGATGTCCATGATACACTTTTGCCTAGTATACTGAAAAGCCTTTTTGGACACAGAATTACATTTCTTTTTTATTTTGATAGCCCCAAATCACAGACAAAATTTCAGTCTTCTCTGAGGGCACCATGCTGCTCTGAACTACCTGAACCACCAGTGTGATGTTTTTGTGTTTGTAAGTGATGTTCTTGCAAGGACGATTGAATCATAGCAGGGATGGAATAAAATGTTATTTGAATAATAACTAACTCTCCTCTTTTCCCTAGAGACTTCCCGAATACAAGCAACATTTTCATCATTCCAGGAACTTCTGCTCGTAGAGCAGTGCTTCTCAAAATGTTAGGCCTCCATGAATGCCTTGAGGATCTTACTAAAATACAGATTCTGATTAAATAGATCTGGGGTGGGCCTGAGAGTCTGCATTTCTCATGTCTGTCCTGCTGATTGTGGACCACCTTTGAGTTACAAGGTCGAAATGCATAAATGTCACTGTTGACTTGGAAACAAACCCCTCAGTTTCTATGAAAGTTATTGCCTAACATCCAGCATATTATAACTTAAACCCTGAGTATGTTCATGCCCTTTACCCCAAATAAATAAGTATAAAGATTTCACTTTTAAGGGTCAGATCTGGTGTAATGCTCTCAGAACTACAAATATCTTGTGCTGCCCTATTTTTTTCTGTTTGCATTGCCATTTTCCCCCTACACATTCTTTATATCATTTGTTAAAGAAAACATTTATATAGTAGTATATGGCCAACCAATGAACTCTGTTTGTTTTTTTATCTATTATAACGTTTCACTTACACTCAGGACATGATGACCCAACTTATATAATGTAATGGAAAGATTATCAAAATCACCCAGAACAAATTAAGACAGCTTTCAGATGCTTTAAGTTTACATATTTATTTGTAACTTATACTCAACCAATGCACCTTCAGAACATTTTGGATGGCATCTGTTTCTTTAAAACTGCTGGCTGTCTCTAATCTCTAATAATTCTTATGCTTTAGTGTGAATAGGTATCACCAGGAAGATTATTGAAAATGCCAACTCCATGCCCACCTTAGGAAAGTCTCATTCTTCAGGTCTGGAGTGAGGCCAGAGAATCTGCATTTAGCAAATGCCTCTTGCATGTTTAGTGTCATCAGAAAGTTTGACAAACACTTCCCTAGGTGCAATCCTGACCAAAGTTCCAACGTAAATCGCCCCCCCCCCCCAGCTACTTAACATGTGACATTGTTCATTAGATTTGAAACTAAGTTTTTGCACTGTTTTAAAGGTTGTTTTCATATACATATGCTCCTCACCCACAATTGTTTCATTTCTTTGAATCACTGTTTTGATAATCTGCCTGGTGTTGCCATTTCTTCTTGGACTAAGGGGTTTAACCCTAAACCTTCCCAAGGGAGACAGTATATCTTTTAAACCACCTTTGAAAATAATAGGGAGTGTTATTAATAATTACACCAGGATTAGTGACATAAAATGGAACTGTCCAGAGCAGAGTTTATGTCATCCTGATCTTGAATCCCAACTCAAGAAAATTATTTAACCACGTTTAAAACTGATGGCCAATTGCTATCGACTGCTGGATTCTGTCCTCAATAGAATCCTAGTATCGGACAGAAAACTCCTACATGACTTCTAGCAGTGACTTTTTTCCTTTACTACCTTTGTTGGCATACCCTTCAGATATTCTGGTTTCCAGCAGATATGATACTTTTATGGAGGTCCCAGAGATTAGTCTATCTCTTCAGACTCAGCCACTGTGGCAGCAAATTTATTCCCAAATCATCCCAAGGGATGAAATTAAGTGGGACATGAAGGACTATATTTATGTATGAGACAACATGAACTCAAGTGGCTCTTTTCATTTAGTCATTCATATTTGAAGGGCTGACATCTTTAAAGTCTCATGATGAAAAAATAATAGGTAAAAATTGTAACATTTCATCAAGTGAATGTTTTATATAGTTTTCATCACCTTTCTCTTGGTGTTTCAAAATGTGAAATAACTGTTGTAATTTAGAGGGAAGAGAGAGGCACTCAGATGCATAATATGTGTGTGCACATACCCCAGCAACTCAATGACAGGCACAGGCTCAAGCAACCGCTTAGGCATTGCATCAATATTGACTCATGTCACTCTCCTCAAAGTATTGATTTACCTAGTCAAACAAGGAAGGGCATTCAGAGAAATAATCCTTTTCAATTTTTGAAAGGATTAAAGTATATTTAAATGGACGTTCCATGTCCATATAAATAAACTGAGAATATCTCATACGATGCAACATAAAATATAATTACATAAAGCATAAAGAAACACTGCTTTATAAATTCTAAAGACTACTTCATCCTCCTGCTTATTGTATCCAACTGGAATAGTTGAAGATAATTAAAAAAGAAATATCACGTTTAAGAAATGTTTCTAGTACATTAGTTTTAAAGAAAGCAATAAAATAAGTAGAAAGTTTTACAATGTAGTATACTATTAGTAAATCATATGCTCTAGGCTAACCTCACAGGTATGCATTGTTGTTGTTTTTATAAATTAACTAGAACTGGTTCAACCCTAGGGTCAGGTTCAAGTGGTGTACACCAGCAATCAGATTACAACTTGATGCAAATTTTGTCTCATTAAAAAAGTCACACACACCACCTTTTCATTTGCAAAATAATTGTGTACCTGGCCAAGGTCAAGGCATTTTCCTACCACTTCTTTTACTGAAAGAGCTCAGTTTCTTAAAATGCAGCCAGACTGTGGGAAAGATTACCTAACTTATTTGCATTTGAGAAAATATCAGGGGAAAGCAAATTTAAACAAAACTTAGAAGTGGTGTTATAGGTTTTGCTGCTAATTTCTGGTTTTTCATTTAAAAATTATATACAAATATGCTTGCTTGAGATTTGGAGAGAGAATATACTCTAATATCATTCTACTCCAGAAAATTCTCATTCCATAATTCGTAGGGAGAAAAAAAAATACTAATGACAAAATAGCTATAATTCCCATAGCTCGCTTATGATATGATTTTTAAAAATGTGTTTAAACTGTGTTCAAATATACAAAAGGAGCTCCTAGTAGAAATGAAAGAATTATGGTCCTTTTAGGTCTTCAAGATGCATCAACACATTAAGGCTCTTGGTTAAATTTATATTCTAATATTTTCTGGCCTCAGGCTATTTTCAGTCACTTTCTTCTATGGTTAAATACAACGGTTTAAAATATATATATATATATTATCTATTAGATGCTACTAACATTTTTGTAGGTGAGCATTTATCGTATATACTCTCTTAGTTAAGATTCTTAGATAATCACAGTTGATTTAGCTCACAATATTTATCGTAAAAAGCATATATTTGGCTCCTTGCTTCATTTAAGAGATGAATCAGTGCCTCACTATTAAGCTTCCAAATGTGATACCTAATGAAGTATTTCATTTCGTTTCAAATCTGTAAATTTTTCCACAAAGACAAATAGCTGGTATGAAACAGAAATGTTCGGGGTCTTTTAAATAAAGTAAAGCTAATATTTTCAGAAGCACCTTGAAAGGAGCATGGCAAAATACTAGATGTTACATAAGCGCATAAGGTTCCTACAAGGTATTTCTCTGCTGTTATAGCAGACTATACAAGTATTGTCTTAGAAGTAAAACTAATTTTTAACAAAGTTCTTTTAACAGAGTAACTAACAATTTTGAATGCAATCCAGAAATGTTTTACATTTTTGTTGGTATGTCTTCTTATTTGCATACATATCACTCATTAGGCGTTCAGATGTTCAATTTTTAACTACCCTTTACTTTCATTACTATTTACAAAAGATTAGTTAGATTAGTTGTTGTTTCAGCATCTAATTTCACTCCCTTTGTAATTCTTCAACTTGAACTTTACTGATTATAAGAGCTATTGGCTGTTCAAGAATAAGGGCCTCTCATAGTAAAAAGTAGAGACCGACTCTATTGAACTTTATGACACCGACTCTCTAATTGACCAAACTTGAGTCAGGCTCCTCTGAACCTTCTTTTCTAAGCTCTGACCTGTCCTTGGCCACCTCAGTCCAGAATTCTGCTGAGTCAGTTCAGCAAAGACTCCCCCATCCTTGCATCTGATCACCCTGGATATCTGGTTAAACTCTATGCCCTCCACTTTTAATATCTTATCACTCTGTCCTGCCCTCAGCAAGAATCCTGTCCAGTAGATCTAGCAAGAATTCCCCTAGCCTTGATGTTTCCTCTTATCAATTGTCCATTCCTGAGGATCCCATCCCACTCCTTAGCTTTAGCTGTAACTTTCCACTTGTCCTAGTATTCAGAGTTGAGGCTGATTTCTATCCCTAACTGCAAAGCCCCTGTGGTCCCTTTCTCTCATAAAAAGTATTCCTCACTGTCTTAACAAGTTTTATAAAGTATTTTTTGTTTAACAGAAAGACCCAATATATGTTCTATAAAAATATTAAAAATAAGGCATTTCTCTAGCCTTCATCTAGTTAAATTATATTTCAGCAGAGCATGGAGAACAGAGAAATCCAACTGATCAGAGGTTATCCTCATTCCCATCAGTTTGGTGTTTGAGTTTCAAAGATAGCAGGAGGCTACCTAGCAAGAAAACCAGTAGGAAATGGATAATCCAGAGAGGAATCATCTTAAAAGAGCAACTGCAGAATTACATTAAATAATGGAGACTTTACTTTTTAGAGTAAATACGCAGAAACCTCAAGTAGCTTGATAGAATAAACTAGAGAAATTTAACTAGTAAAACTAGAATATTCTATTGTCCAGAGAGATTGGTCAGGGGAGAGGATGAAGTGCCTGTAGGTCAGAAATGGGTAGATTAATATCTGACAGGACAAATGACTTCTGCTCTGTCAGTGAATCTGCAGAGCTTACGTTGAAAGTCTTTCCTTCCTGTCCAATTTGAGGGCAGCCCATGCAATGCATCCCTTGCTCCCCAGAGCAGCCACAGCATTCAAATTACCTCAGAGGCTGTGCGCAGAGAAAGGGTAGGCACAGCCACCAAAGAAGGCCCACTCCTCAGGTAACTGGCAGGCATGTTTAGGGGAGCACATTCAAGTAAAACAAATATATGTATGATTCAACAGCGTGGCCTTGTGCAACATTAGCGTAGGACATCTAGAGTTACATGAATTAAGTTGCAAGACAAGCTTTAAAATATGAACGTTGAGAAAATTACAGAGATTCCGAATCCTCTGCAACTGATAGACTAAAGCTGAAGGAAAAAAATGAGGGCGGGGCCTTTCTGCATCAAACCAATACGGAAAGGACAGGACTAAGAAGCAGCTGCACAGATGTAGAACTTGGTCCTTGTGAAAAGATGACCTGCGGAACACTTTACAGAAACATGTTCATGTAAAATTGAGATACTTATGGTCCCTCAACATGTAAGAGATGTATTACGGTAAATGCCTATGAGGGGAATAAGTACTGCAGGAGACCTGAACGCAGCTCTCAACCTCCTCAAGAAGAGGCAAAGAAGGATGATTGGGTTGGAAGAGTCTGAATCTCAGACTGCTTTGCCCTTCTGGTAAGTTCCACGGGGCCAAAGGTGAGCCTTCAAGCCCTAATTGCCAGAAACAGGAGCCCCATGTCTCTCAAGAACGCTTGGATTGGCATCCATGCCATGCTCAGCCATTTGCTGGCAGCTGTCCTGGCAAGTGTAGCTTCAGCATTTTAGTGCTTAGCAGTGACCAAGGTAGGAAACCTGAGCAGGGAATTTCCATGGCTGCCTCATAGGTATCACACTAAGAAATTAATACGCATTAGCTGCTGCGGTCATTTAAAAATATTTTAGTATTATACATTTTTATTCTTTAAACTCTGCGTATACTGACCTCAACTCTACATATAGCAGCTCATCAATGACAATTTCATGTTATCAATTTGTGGAAAATCCTAACAGTCAATTTAATTTCTAGAACATCATCATCTTTCTGTGAGAACAGGTACGCATTTTTAGTATTTTAAATGTAAAGGTTTTGTAATTAAAGAGATGCCTGAAGTTTGGGAAGGTCACCTGTCATTCTTCAACCCAAATGGCTTCCTTTTTATCTGTTTTGCATATTCAATATCCAGGTGTAATTATGAGAAAGGGTTCTGTTTCTGTGTTTAATGAAAGACTGAAAACTTGTTACTGAATTTTGTCCTGATTATTTCATTAGAGTTAGACAGAAAATTTAAAAAAGAGTATGCTTATCCTAGTAATTAGAATCATGAGCCACATAAATTTAATAAAAGCAAGACAAAGGTGCTGAAAGTAATGGATTTTTAGCCTCACATTCATGAAATCAAAGCCATATCTCTGCGTTTTCAATTATCAATGGGAAACATTCATCGACAGTACTTACTCCTGCCTAATTGTCAAAAAAACATTACTGTAACAAGAAGTATGCTCCATTTTTTTACAAGATCATTAAACTTCCCATCTCTCTTATACGTTATGAATGGGTTATATTGTAGTTCCTAAATAATGACTTCCCATTATACAATACTGAAGTTTTATAAACACATTTTAAAAATACTCCTCTTCTTATTCATATTTAGCTTCTAGTCTATGAATAAAGAAGGCCCAAGCTTTCATATCCTCTATTTATAGGCCCATTTTTATTTATAACTAGCGGAATTATTCCATTAATCTTTTACCCATGTATTTCTTTTTTTAATTTATTCTATTTGTCAAGTAACTCTCAATTCAAATTATCAACAATAAACCCCACAGTACAAACCTAAAAATATGATATTAAAATTTTATAGATTATGTTGTCTTTCATATCATCAGCTAGGTCACCAATGAACATGTTTAATAATTTTGTACATTTTTAAACACCATTCAAAAAGCCCTTGACCTACAGCTCAAATTCAGTCTGACACTGAACCACTAATAATGCTCTTGGGACTTTAATATTTTACTACAAGTAAATATAAGTCTCAAGATATTTCTACACACACTACCAGAAAGGATACATCATGTGGAAATAGAGTCCATGCTGAGAGAGAGAGGTAAAAACTATCTATTGCTTTATCTATGCTTGTGATTATGTCACAGTCCAGGGAATTCAGATAAAATTAAATTGTTATCTTTGTTCATTCATTTGATCCTAATGTGATAGGATTAACACATGATTTCCTTGTTATGGTGAGAAGCGTGTTATAAATCACTAGGCACTATCACATAAAATTCGTTGAATATAGCAAAAATGTATAAAGAAGTTTTACTGAATGGGGAAGAAGTCCAAGAAAGCATAGATTTCTAACTGTAGGAAGCAAAGGCCCGAAGGAAAGCAATCCCTGCCATCTTCTTCTAAGCACATCAGTGCAACAAAGTTCATTACAAAGCAACCCATATCGTCAGTATTACACATAGTTACTTTCAAAATTATAATAAATTTGATGTACTTCTGCTCATATAAGTAGAGAAGAAGTACCGTGCTTGATTCTGCCAAAAGCTGCATACATTTCACTAGGGTATTTAAATGTTATGTATTAATTTTTCATGATTAAGTTTACATTTATACCTATGTTTACATTTACCAAATATTCATACTGGTGTATATATCATTCGTGTACAGCCATTCCTGAGAATGCATTTCTATAATAAGTGATATATGGATAATAAAATCGTTCCAATGCAAAATTATGTTCCATTTTTACATAATTACTCAATCCTAAAACTAATTCTATTATTTTAGGGGATAAAAATTAACAAATAATCTTAAAATCCTTTCATAGAACTTGGTATTCATGTGAAAAACTTAGGAAAGAAAGAAATTGTGCCTATACAGATGTGTCACCGATTGAACTATATCACAGAAGAGAGTATTTTATATATATATATCAGTAGGTATTAAATAATATACAAAAATAATATCTTTAAGCTGAGTGCTCAAAAATGAATAGTCAGAGCAAATTTCTGAACCTCTGCACTGTGGACATGTTGCGGGTTGGAGCTGATAATTCTTTGTCGGGGGGTCTCTCCTGTGCATCCCTGGCTTCCAGCCACTAGATGCCAGTAGCACCTCTCCTCACACCACCCCCAGCCCCAGAATGCTGTCAACCAAGAATGTCTTTAACATTGGCAAATGTCCACTGGGGGTGAAATCGCTCTCAGTTGAGAAACACGCGGTTAAGGAAACAAAGCAAGGCACGGCCCGGTGGGGAACAGCAATACTAATCACATGGCTAGCTTTGATCACGCCCTCCATGCTGGGCAGTATGCTGAGGGCTTTGATAAGCCTTACTTCATTCAATCCTTGAAATCACCTGATGAGATTTCTACTGCCATTATTTTATTCGATGGGTTAAAAAAAATAGGGTTTAAATACATGCCCTAAGTCCTACAACTAGTAATTGTCAAAACTGGATTCTTTCCTAGAAATTTCTGAATCCAGAGCCAGAACTCTTAGCTACGCTACTATACTAACTCTAATTGATCAGTAGATAGTAAATTAAATGATGCCATCAACCTTAACTGCATTATTATGTCGCATGAAATTAGGACTTTTTAGAGTTCAAATAAAGTGTGGTTTCTATTGCCTGATGCATTGGGAGATTAGGAAAGAAAGTTATGCTTGTATTATACAATCAGCAAGATTTCAATGTCAGGACTCCTTGCAGTTGCTTCTACTTCACTTTTTTTGTAGCAACTCCTCGTGTTAACCGTTCTTAGTTGTCCTATCTGCATGGGTAGATAAGAAGTATACTTTCCTCTTGAGACCAGAACCAAGCTACCATAATTTCAACTCAAAACTATAACTACAGTTATAACTTTTGGCTGAACTATAAGACTGAATGTCACTTTGAAAGCTACCTATAATCATTGTGACTTTATATACCATCCGCATCCCTCATTTCCAAAGTCACATCCCTGATTTTTATTGTTACAAAAGAGAGAGCGATGCCCTCTTCACAAGATGAGGTTCTATAGTAGAATACAATAAATGTGGTTTTTTTTTGGCCAGGGTTTTTTCTTCTTACCTTCTGATCCACACTCAATAAACAGATGAGTACATAAACTTACCAATAAAACTAGAGTATCTTGGCAAGAGGAAGATCATCTTCCAAACTTGGAATTGTCACATGCACATTCAAATATCCTACTTCCTGTCTGCCTTATCCCCAGGGCTTAAAAAGATGAAAGAAGAGGAAAAGAATTGAATATTACCTATACTTAATAGGATAAGTAATTCTTGATTTTAAAATAAAATCATTTTTATACAGGTTACCCCAAGGAGGCTTAAAAACATCATTGAATTATTGTAAGGAAGAAAGAAAACCATTAATGTTAGTGCAAAATTTTATGCAACCAGTCAACAAAATAGGAAATATAAAGAGCCAGAAGGTAGGAGGCTGATATAATCTTGCATATGATGAATTCCTAAATCACTTGATAGGGTAGTATATACTCTACTTGATCTCTTGTAGAATCCATGGTGCACTCTCATTCTTATTATGTTTTCAAGATCTATTTAGATTGTTTTTCTAATCGCACCTTTGTGTCTGACTGTTGCATAATGGTCTGTATCAGGCATACATCACATTGCAGTGGTATATACTACCTTGATGGTCCCCCTTGGTCCTCACTGCTGTAAACAATGCTTCAATAACAATTTCATTTACAGCTCCTGATACAACCTACATGAGAGCTTCCCTGGTTTATATGGGAGAGTGGGACACCTTAGTTGCATGATAGTGGCATATGTATTTTCACTAGAGGGTCTCTCTGAAGCTTCTGCAAAAGGGGAGAAAAAAAAAATCCATCAATTATGTAACTCACAGGATTCTTTGGATCATCATTCTCCATGCTGCATTACCTGAAAAAAGAGTCCCCAAGACATTAACTGCCTTAAGAAAAGGGGTACCGCCCTAACCGGTTTGGCTCAGTGGATACAGCGTCAGTCAACCTGCGGACTTGAAGGGTCCAAGGTTCGATTCTGGTCAAGGGCATGTACCTTGGTTGCGGGCTCAACCCCGGTAGGGGACGTGCAGGAGGCAGCTGATCAATGTTTCTCTCTCATCGATGTTTCTGACACTCTGTCCCTCTCCCTTCCTCTCTGTAAAAAATCAATAAAATATTTAAAAAATTATAAAAAAAGGGGTACCAAAACACTACATGTGGGAAAAATGTTCTATCTAAAGAGGCTGCGTTACTACAGAGCTGCTCAGTGCCTTTTATCACGCTAATGAAACCTGTACATGATCAAGTGGCAAGAAGGTAACACAATTTTCCCAAACATGTTTGAGCCCAAACCATATATTTTTCAGACTCTCTTACAAACATCTTCTAATGCATTAGTGATTTATAGGACATGGTTTAGAAAACATTGCATGGCATTAGGCAAAAATTGCTTGGAATGAAGCACAATGAATGCTGATACTAACACCTAAAAGAGGTGCTCCTCTAGAGCCTGTGTAGAAAAACAATGGTTTAATGTCAAAACAACGATTTAATGTAATGATCTATATCTTCAACAAACCTTAACATCATCTGGGTATATGTCATAAGGCTTTTTACTAATATTATCTAGGAAAAAAAGGACCTAGTAAAAAGCAAAGTGATGGGTAGCTAACAAACTAAAGCTCAGATTCATAGCTCTCTGATAGTGTGACTTTTGGGCAAAGCATAATGCCTCATATAAATACTATATGTAAATTTAAAATGTAAATCCTAAGCCATTATTTTGACAGTGGTACTGTATCTCAGGTACTGTATCTCAATAAACCTAGTAAATTCAGGCTTAAGAAAAATAATTGTTCAGTTCTGAGGGCAATGTAACTAGAAAGCAGAAGGAAGGATAACTTATTTTAACTCCGAAAAAGATACAGAAGAAGTACAATAAATATTTTCCACTCTGTGCCTGTTAAGAAATTCAAGATTGCACTTACACTTAAAACTGTGTGTCCTTTCAGAAGTCCATGTTTTGGAGAGTTTATTTTAGCTGATAAGTGAAATTTTCTCTAATATTAGTTGTCTAGACAATTTCACTTCCATTTTAGACACACACTCTCAGAGTAGAGATAGCAGTTCTTTGTCACTGCAGATAAAATAAGCTCACAGCCAAGAATACCAGAGCACTATTTTTGTCAGGTGCATATCAACATTTACGTTGTCACCCTAGACCAACAGAACATTTAACAGATCTACTTTATCTACATTTCCTAATAACCTGACATCTATTTTTATATTTCCTCAATGCCTCTCTCCCAAAAGGCCATAAAGTAACATAGAAAGTGAAATAAAAATGTTTTTTAAACCAAATACATAATGCCTATATTTTGTATTTTGTATTTTGTTGTTGTTTTTTTCAAAAAAAACTAGTCTAAAGTGATTACACTTTCAATTCACACTAAATTTTGCTATCTTGCTTCATACCAAGCACTAAAACACATATTAAAATGAATGTTTATATAAATTCCTCCTGGGGAAAAAAAAGGTACAAAACACAAACAAACTTCAAGTGAAAACAAATTGTCAAGCTATGTTTTGTGGTTTATTTTATAGCACTTTTGATGTGCCTCTTTTACAGCACCCACCACCTTCACTAGCGGTCTCTGGATCTCCCACACAATAAATGTTGACATAGTTAAGAACAGGGAGGACCCTATCATTTCTAAGCATCAGGACCAAGGGACTTAGGAAAAAATGAAAAGAATCAAGGGCAGAAGGAAATTAACAGACAGCACAATGATTATTACTTACAGGAATGCCAAACTCAGGTTTCTTTCCATTAAAACAAATATTTTTCCAGGCGCCTTTGCAACACTCGGTTTTCTGTTTTGATTCATACTTCTCATTAATAAAAATTAATAAAATGGATTTTGATATGTAAATTAGGTTGGCTTTGGAGCGGACAGAATGTGAACTTGTCTGGCACAGGCTTATCTAAAAGAGTCCTATCAGATAAGCCTGAGTACTAACACTGTAAGTCACAGCACTGGTAAACACACTTTGGCAAATTTTCCAGAACCCTGAATCTCCCCATGGAAATAGTAACAAATTTCATTTTCTAGAAGTTTGATATGCAAATGATATTTAAATACAAAGGGGGGGAATGTATTTAGTGCTTTGCATTTAATTTACAAAAAACAAAATCCCGAAAAATGCAACACACAAATAATCAACACAATGACAACAATTATTGAGGAGTGTCCATGTTTTCAAAGATTTCCGTTATTGTCCTCTGATGTTTAATTTTTGGGAAATGGATACAACTTTAGTGGATGCTTTAACATCATTCTTAATTTGGGGACTTAAAAAATTAACAGGGCATCAGAAATCATGACTGTCTCCAAACTGAATTCTGAGGGAATAAACAGGTATTGGAAAGCTTTATGGCATGGAATCAGTGTTCTCTTTTGTGATGATTAGCCTTCCTTTTATAACTCTTTCCTAGAAGACTTGAAGAACTAGCAAATGAAAGAAAGGACTGGTAATTTACCAATTTAAAAAAAAAACATAAGTAATTTGGGATATGATATTTAAATGTCTTAGTGGTCTTTGGGGGGGAAAGTTTGAGAATAACATTGTATAATATAATATGTTAAAATACAGTTTAACGTGATTTCCAGTCTTTTTAGCTAGCTTTAGACATTATGGCATCTAATCCCCATTCAGAATTTCCTATTAGTATTTATTTCTGGATGGAAGGGTATTTTTTCAATTCCCTTATCAACCAATTAAACCACAACACTTAGCATCAAGAAACATTCTAGAACCCACAAACGAAATGAAATAATTATTTCACGATCAAAGAACGCTCACCCACAAAGGTCACAGGAAAAGAAAGAAATGGCGAAATCCTGTCATTGCAACTGGGCTCATTTATACCTTGAAATGTAACACTTGGGTGTTTCAGCATCCAATCAATATATTTATGACACAGAGAAACGTGCTGAAGAAAACCTCACCTATTTTGTTAGGGCCCCTGCATAAAGAGCCACATAGTCTCACATGTTATTGCTGAAAAGACTCCTCCAAATTATCATAGAAAAACGAGAATGAAGCTAAAAGCACACACTGACTTACAAAAGGCAAGGAAGAAAAGAAGGGTCAGTGTTATTACTTACAACTAACAAGCCAGGAGAAGGACTGAATCTGATTATCCAAAAAGAATAAACCATTGTTGTAATACTCAGATTTTTAATACATCCCTTATAATAACAAACAAAGAGTGTCTGTTACAGATTGTGACCACGTTTTTCCTAAAAATAAAAATGTGAAAATAGAAGAAAGTAAACCTAAAACTCAGCGGAAAGGCTTGACAGGAGATCGTTCAAAGCCCAGGGCCGTGTAGTGCAGGAGTCCGTGGGGACACTCTGAGTCTGTTTTCCTTCAGTCTGCCAGTTTGACCACTCAATACCCAGTTCTTGCCTCTTTTGAGCAAAAACTGCTTTTGAAAAAGGATTCAAAATCTGTTCATAATAACACTGATGACTGGCAAATGAACTCCCATAATCATAATCCCAGGCGTGGGCGAAGAAATAGAGACTACAACTTGAATAATTAAAGAAGCTTTTAACCCCAAATCTGCTAAATTCACATGAAAAGAACAGGAGGGTCTATGTTAAGGCCAAGAATATGCATGGTCCTATTTATGGGCCTATGCTTTCACAACAAGCAATGATTGCTCAGAAGTTATCAGAGGAAGACAATGAGTTTCAAGACACAAATATAATCACCGCAGGGTGAAATTTCATGGTCTTCAGTGGATGGAGACATTAATTTGAATTTTTTAATAACAAAAAATTTAGTTAATTATTCCCCCTAAGTCTTAGACCTGTCTTGTCCAATAGTTAGTCACTAGTCACATGTGGCTATTTCAATTTGAATTTGTTTACTAAGATAAAATTAAGAATTCCATTTCCCAATCATACTAGTCCCCTTTAAATTGTTCATTAGCCCCATGTGACTACCATACTATTGATCACCATATTAGACAGTACACTTACTGGACTTTTCCACATGGAAAAAAATTGTATTGAAGAACAACTATTCTAGATTATATACAGTCTCTAACAGCTAAGAATACAAGTGACTGTAAGTAACAGAAAACTAACATAGTCAAACAGGAGTTTCCTTTTTTTCATAGTAAGAAGTCCAGGGTATGTACTTGCTCACATTAGTTTGAGTGCTAAGGGATGACAAAAATAAAGGAGATGCTTTCTGTATTTATTTCCTACCACCCTATTTTTGAATTAATGATGAATAATTAACCTCCCTTTTTCTTTGGCCATGTGAAAAAGTAAAGTTAAAAAAAAAATTCCACCCCATTTATTAGTGTAAGACATTGCAACAAAAAGTGCTGAAAACATAGTTTTAATTTATTATTTTGATAGAGAGAAATATATATTATTCTTCCACTTAGTCATGCATTCATTGATTTGCTTCTTTTATGTGCCCTGGTCAGGGAATCAAACCTGAGACCTTGATGTATCTAGACGACACGAACCAACTGAGCTACCCTTCCGTGGCCCAAAGTGCTGAAATTTAATAAGAGCAGATTATTATTGCTAATATGTTCTTATTTTTGTAGTTAATCTTTTGTGATATATTTCTTATGTGGTATTGTTTAGCATAAAAATTAATTTTTCTAACTGAGAATATTACCATTTCTTTAAGTATCGGGGCTAAGACCTTTGTCAAAACTATTCTTGTTCAATTAAATAAAGCTAAGATTTTAAACATTTACTAAGGAATAAGTATTATGTAAGATAAACTCTAGGAAAATAGGCAAATGCTTTGTTCTTTAGCCTAAAGAGGAAAGTCATGGCAGACATTATAGAAACCACTACACAAAAACTTAAAAGCCTGTGTCGCTTAAAAAGACATTGAATGCTTCAAAAGCAATAAGATAAAGAAACTAAAATTGTATTCTTTTCAAATCATCTATTGCCCCTGGTAATATCAGAACATGTTGAAGACATATTGAATGGTTCAAATCTGTCATGTGAGTTCTATAATCAGCAGGACTCAACTATTTATCTATTTCATGAGTTTTAAAAAATTGTAGACCGTTCTCAGATACAAGTTTCCAAACGTGGAGAATCTTTATCAGAAGAAGACATTTGCAACCAAAAAGAGACATCAAGGATGGGTGAGCACATAGGAAAGAGGACCACGTGAGAACAAAGAGAGAAGGTGGCCATGCCAAGCTGAGGAGAGAGTCCTCAGGAGAAACCCACCCTGCTAACACTGATTCTGGACTTCTAGCCATCAGAACTGAGAACATAAATTTCTATTGTTTAGACCATCAGTTTGTGATATTTTGTTATGCCAGACTTGGCAAACTAATACAGTAGAAATGAGTCAATAGAGAGTGATTTTTTAGCTGTTCTACATAGTGTGTCTTCAGGGGTTTTATTTTTAATAATACAAAACAGGTTAATTATGATCCATACATTTTTGAAGCAGTGGTGACCAAAATTTAACTTAGATAAATTAAAATTAATAAAATCAAAAGTTTAGTTCCTCAGCCATGGCCAAAATAGCTATTGCATTTTCCTGATCTTTCCCCATTTGTTCCAATAATTTAACATATAACTAGAGCATGTATGAACAGATTGGCTGCTATAGATTATAGCAACAGAGATAATCATGTTGCTAAAATCACACAATAACAAATTACCCTCAGATAAATAGATTAGCACAGTATCAACTTAAAAGAATGTATATTCTAACATAATGGTAATGGATGAACTAAATATGGATACAGACATCAAGACAAAAGTCTTGACCAATAAACTAGAGGTTCTTCATTGGTGGGGGAGGGAACTGATAATTTATAAGATGATATTAATCAAGGTAGGTAGTTCGTTGAAGTACCAAGTTAAAATATCGTAAAGAAAAGTTTGCTACTCTCCTAGATGCAATAAGTAAAATACATAAGTGCATATGTGTAATACTATAAAAATAAAATTCACTGAAATTCACATATAAAAACATAGTTTTGTGTGCCAAATCAAACTACTCTAAACCATGAAATAAAAGTAAAAATATACTTCATTAATAAAATGCCTGTTGAAAATCTTATTTTTATGAGCCGCCTGGCTTTCTGGAAACTTTCATTCTCCCACTTAACAAATCTAATTTAATATGTTCTGTGCCAAACGCAAAATTCAGACCAGTCTTGGGGAATAACTGTTTTGTCACTTTTAAACTGTCTGGCAATGAATATATGATACTAAACTTTAGATAGGGGGCCCACTATCTAATAATAAAGGGTTGATATGGATTATTAGGGATCATTTGCTAGACAAAAACAATCTATACCAATATTTTGTTATTTTTCTTTGTACCTCCAAAAATTTACACTTTAAAAATATATGACCGTCAAACCTCAGAGGGAAGGTAGGGGAGGGTGGGAGAAGGGGGAGAGATCAACCAGAGGACTTGTATGCATGCATATAAGCATAACCAATAGGCCCAGGCACTAGGGGGAATGAGGGCTTGAGCGGGGGTGTGGGGGCAATGGGGGGATAAGGTCACATATGTAATACCTTAATCAATAAAGAAACTGCTCACTAGAATATAGTTCAAATAGGTATTGGAAAAAATGGGGAAGTAATCCACACTTAGTAGAGCAGTGTGTTATGGAGGTAGAGGGTGAGAAATCTTAAAACAGCAGGCTGGAGAGTGAAGAACCTGATCATAAGGCCTCTGGCACAGATTCAATAAATGTTCCTTATTCTATCAGGAATGCATTATTAAGTCTAGCCAATGGGCTGAGTGGAAGGACTTTTGTAACTTCTAGGCCAGTGGTCGGCAAAACTGCAGCTCGCGAGCCACATGCAGCTCTTTGGCCCCTTGAGTGTGGCCACGAAGTTTCAATCGCACTGTACGTGCGCGCCCGCACGTGGTATTTTGTGGAAGAGCCACACTCAAGGGGCGGCAGTTTGCTGACCACTGTTCTAGGCTAATGCAGTTAGGGACTAGTGTGCATCCTTCATACCTCTCTTTTCCTTATATGGTGATTTCGGAGGCAACATGTACTAGATGGAATAGCCATAGATGTACATGTGTAGCTGACTGATACTAGTACATATCCATCCTATGAGAGATAAATAATTGTGCCCTCTATTAAGCTTTTGTTACTTTCTGAATATATCCATCACTAAAGGATTTATCTATTACTTGGCTTATCCTAACCAATAAAGGCTTATTTTTGTTCCCACAGAAATATTTGTGATTAGTCTTTTTTCATAGGCAGTAGATTAATCTAAATAATATAATTATTATAGAAATGAGGTTTAAAGCAGTTGTCTCTAAGCAGATTCACACATATAAATGTTAACAGGAGCTAGCAAAAAGTTTAAATTGAGGCCGTGGGATATTTTTCAATTGTGAAGAGCCAAGAGATTCCTGAGGTGCTTTGCAACTTTAATAAGTCCTATGTAAAGAAGACCAGAGCCTGGACATGAGAGGCCACAGGAGAGAAGAGTAGACAGAAGTTTCAGATCTGATCAAGGTGTTCCACCCAATAGTCTCAAGTGTACACATAAGTCCACATTGACATACTCACATACATGCACACACATCCATGAATACACACACACCCACAAAGTTTGGGTATTCCTGGGATTGTCATTTTTATGCCAGCAATATCACAAGTAAAAAATCTTTTTATCTTTAGACCAACCTCCCAAATCTGTTTATTGACAGAGAGCAAGGTGGGCAATTGTCTCTGAAAACCAGAACTGCCTTTATGAGGTTATTTCTAGGTCCAAGAGACTCCTCATGGTAACTTTCCTTTCAGGAAGAGAAGCAAGGGATGGTAGATTAGAAAAAGTAAGTAGGTATAAATCCCCTTGATATTTCCAAGTGATTTTAACCAATTAGAGTTGGGCTTGGGAAGGCTTGTACATATGCGGGTTTTCTTTTCCTTCCCTTTGTTTTGTTTTTGGGAAAGCCTAGTTAACCATACGTTGACTGCAAAGACATGTGCTAGGCTAATGACTGCTCTAATGTGGAATGAGGCAGAAATTTCTGTCTTCAGGGAATCTATATATATAAAAAGCCAGCGACGATAACAGCCATAGCGATCTTAACTGGTTGCTATGATGCCCACTGTAGCCAGCCAACCAGTCTGATCAGGGGGTGGGAGCCCCCGGGCAACCTTGCGGCCCCCGCCCCTCGGCTGGCCACACCCCCAGTGAGCCACCACCACCCTGATCAGCCAGCAGCCCCTCCCCCTGGCCAGCTCCGCCCCTGATCCCCCCACCTCAATAGGGGCAGGCCAGACCCCACCCATGCATGAATTCATGCACTGGGCCTCTAGCAGTCTAACAAAGAAGGTAAGACTTTGATATTTAATTTAAATTGTGTATCTTGATATAATTTTTTATATTTGTATTGATTTCAGAAAGAAAGAGGGAGAGAGAGATAGAAAAATCAATAATGAGAGAGACTCATTAATCGGCTGCCTCCTGCATGCCCCAAACTGGGGATCGAGCCTGCAACCCAGGCATACTAGTATACCCTGACTGGGAATCGAACCATGACCTTCTGGTTCATAGATCAACGCTCAACCACTGAGCCATGCTGGCTGGGCTTAATATTATTGTCTATTTAAAATTATCTTGAATAATTTTACAATAAAAAGTTACTAAGCAGTATTTAAATGCAAGCTATATTTTCCAGTTCAATCATTTATCATATCTTTTCCTCATAAATCACATTGCATTTTAATCATTGTATTGTGTGTCATTTCAGGCAGTCTTGTATTTTATGAACAAGACTATTACATCTTTGCTAAAACTGTGAAGAATAATCCCAGTTTATTTCATAAATCCTAGAATTCCAGGCTGCAGGATCCCTAGGAAACTACCATTAAATAAACTTTAAGCAAGCATATCCATGGCTGGTACAAAAGTGGTCTGTAGTAAATTATGAATTTTGCTCCCTTTGGAAAGAAAAAGGACCCTGATCTACAAATATATTGAAATCCTTCAATTTAATCAGTGAAGGAGGGGTGTCATTTGCCAAGCTTTAGCTGAATAGCTATGGAAAAACCTGAGAGATAAATCCGCATGTTGAAGCCTTGAGGCACAACCGCTAGACTTTCTCATAATCATGAGTCCATTTTCCTAGCTTCTCAATAAAAAAAAACATTTTAAAATCTTGTCTATCATTGTAACATACTAACAGTGTGTCATCATGCCAGCATGGATTTATTCTAGCATTTAAATAAAACCTAGCTTTTATAGTGTATATGTTACATTAACTATTATGGGGTTAGAGATAGTGCAAGAAGTCCACATTTTATATTAATAAGCCTGGTGAAAACACTGTGAATCTACACCCACGTCATCTGTCCCCAACTCAGCCTCCAACCTTTCCTAAGGAGGTGAATCATGTCAACTACAAGGGAAATGTGTAATGTGCATTTCAGTCCCACTGGGGTTAAGGGAAAAAGCACCAAGTAACATTAAATGAATTCCCTTTTAGGTACAGTCAAATGTTTCAAATAATTCCCAAAGGTAAAACAGTTGTTTATCCTTACATCTATATTCCGCTTTGAACATAAAAGCAATTTGACCTTTTGTATGAAAAACTGATTCTGTTAACAAGCCCGGTAGCTTTAAAACACATTTACTGCTCTAAAGGACTCAGTGCAGGCTGTTTCAGCCAGCACTTTGCAGGGAGCAGGCAACCATTTTGCTGCACTGATCCCAACACAGCTACACCATTTACACATATGTTCTCACGGGAGACACAAGACTTCATTAATCAAGTTATACTCACTTCCATCAGCCATGGGCAGGGCCAGTTGGTCTGTCCCAGATGTCCCACCCTAAACTCTGTTTTCCTTGTTTTTCTAATTCGGTTTAAGGAAAATAAAGTATTTTTGTTTTAGTTTTTTTTGTTTTTGTTTTTTTTTAATCTGAAGGCTATACTGATGGCATAAGTTGTTTCTTGCAGTTACTTTTCTTCCTTCCAAAAGCAATGACATTTAAAGTAATCATAAAAAAATTGATTTCAAACAAAGCATGCCAATGTATCACCTAAATTGTATCTGAAAGAAGTGTTACTGCCAAAACCGGTTTGGCTCAGTGGATAGAGCGTCGGCTTGTGGACTGAAAGGTCCCAGGTTCGATTCCAGTCAAGGGCATGTACCTGGGTTGCGGGCACATCCCCAGTGGGAGATGTGCAGGAGGCGGCTGATCGATGTTTCTCTCTCATCGATGTTTCTAACTCTCTATTTCTCTCCCTTCTTCCTCTCTGTAAAAAGTCAATAAAATATATTTTAAAAAAAGAAGTGTTACTTTTTGCCATTTTACATGTTTATCTATAACAACTTAATATATTTTACAAATTCTTTTTACAATTGCCTACCCATGTCCGCTGGTTTTAAATCACGATCTCACAGTATACTCTTGCTTCGCAGGTGGACAGAGAGACCCACGTAGGAACTTTCCTTTATATGATAATTTGGTGTCACCAACTTTTATCTTGGTAGTATGAGGGCTCATGTTGAGGCAAATTACTTGAACATTATCTGTAATACCATTTTCTATGTGGAAATAAAATGAAAATGAATGTCTTTGCTGTTTTTGTAACTTGTTCATAGGAATACCTTATTAAGATATGTTGTTCAATGTTAGGTCTTAAATATCAAACATGAATGTGTTTTGTTCTAATATTATTATTTTAAAGAAATTAATGGCCTCACAAAAAGGAAATTTTAAGTATAATTTGAATTTTAATATAAACAAGTAAAATTTTTCATAAATATGATACATAACAGATTATATCAGTGTCTTATCTTCCAAAAATGATATAGAGAGCTTTGATATTCCAGAAGATAATTTGTCTCTCAGCTTTTTCTTTTCCTCCCTTTTATACTTTGTTTACAACACAGATACTTGCTAATGTTATTTCATTTGAACACTGAATTTTTTAAAATTTTTTTATTGATTAAGGTATTACAAATGTGTCTTTATCCCCCCATTGTCCCCTCATCCCCCCAGTCTTGCCCTCACCCTCACCCCCTGTTGTCTGCGTCCATTGCTTATGGTTATATGTATGCATATAATTGAACATTGAATTTTAAAATAAAAAGGATTTATTTATTTAAATATTATATGGTTACCTCTTTATTATGATAAATTATAAAGCTTCTTTGGATGGTATCATCCCACTATTAAGAAAAATTAGTAGGACCAATGTGTCAAACAAGGGGGTATGCTTGCCCATCTGTCTGTGAAGCAAAAAAGCTAGGAGAATATGACTTTAAAAATAGAGACCATGTATTCACAGTTGCAAAACATTATTAAAATATATGAACTTGTTACAGATAAGCTGTGGAGAATGGGCAAAAGATCATTTAGCAGAAATTTACAATACATATTTTAGATCTTTGTTTCATCAAGCTTGATCCTTGGAAATATTTCACCTTTTCTCTATCTGCATCACATGGAACTATACAGCGCCAATAATAAAGCCCGGAAACTGACAATGCTTTCATAAACACATCAACGTTTCCCTGTGATCAGCCTCCTTACAATTGTTTAACACGGGATAGTGCAGAAACGCAGATTTCTATCAAAGGGGCAGTGTGCTGCCCTGCACTGCGTGGGAGACCTGAAACTGCTCAGACTTACAGTCAGTTTGTTCCTACATCACACTGCAGGGACATAGCAGGCAACCACAGCATGTCCTCTGAGCTGTGGGGGGTAGAGAGTGGACACACAATGATGGATTTCACGGTGATGGATCCATTTGATTTCCTCTGGCCTCCTCCAGAATCTCCATTAGATTACTCTTGAACGTAGTGTACTCATTCCTTTCCTATTTGTCAAAGTACATTTTCTAGGTCAAACCAGGCCTTTTTAGAGCATTTCTAAATGGCCTCCTATAGATGTTTATGTGTTGCATACAAATTTGCTTGACACTAATACTATTCAAACATAGAAATTATTATTTATATTTCCATTTCTAAAATAGTAAGAAGAGTCCTATTTTCCCATATGTGAATTCATTAAAAAAAAAAAAAAACACCACTAAGAACTATTTTAATCATTCCAAAAGGGAAATTTATAAAATCCTTAAGTTACCTATGCTATTCATGTTATATTATTAGTACTTTCAGCTACTTTGTATGCTTAAATATTTTATCTTAAAATTATTTCTTTTCATATACATTCAATAATTGATAGTCAGCCAACAATATTTGTTGTCAAAGAATACAGTCAATCCTTAGCATGATTGTGTTTGACAAAGTTCTGGCTTATCTATAAAATATTGACAAGTAAAATGCACTTGTACACAGACAAGCTTTGTGTGAAGATTGTATCATTCAAATAGTGGAGGATTATAAATGTTCATATGGGCACAAAATGTTTATTTCTTGATTATATAATTTATGTGACATCTTAGCTCATTGTAATCACGGTTTTTAATTGGAATATCTTGATAAGATTTTTTTCAATATAGGAATTCTTGATTTACATATTTATATTAGTTGTCTAAATTTTGAATCATTAATTTAATATTGGAAAATGATAGCATAGCATAGTCTTTAACTGAACTAAAGATCACTAAAGCTAAATGCTGCAATTATTGACACTTATTATGACAATTAAAGAACAATTAACGGCCAGTATTTTTCAATGGCTAGAAGAATTCCAGCTTTGCTTCCCGGTCAAGGCCATGTACCTGGTTGCGGGTTCACTCCCCACCCCTGGTAGGGGCACATGCAGAAGGCAATCAGTATATGTGTCTCTCTCACATATACATCCATGTTCCTCTTTCTTTCTTCCCCTCCCTCCGTCTCTTCCACTTTCTCTGATAAAGGAATGGAAAAAATATCCCCAGGTAAGGATTCATCAAAATAATAATAATAATAAACTGAAGAGATATTCATAGTTTAATAATGTATTACCAATAACTCACCAGTATTAAATGTTGGATTCAGAATCTAACTTCAATTATGAAAGCTTGGGGCCAAAATATGTTTACAATACATGAACAAAGAGAAAACACTTGCACTGAATATACAGTGAGTTCAAATAATATATTATCCTCATTTTTGGCATGAGTAATTGGTATAAGTCATTCAATTTCAGCTCCATCCCAGTACAAAGTACTTAATATTGCTATGAGAATTCCTCCTCTGGAGACCCAGAAGATGATGGAAAATAAAGAGTCCAGCATCATATTTTGCCACACAATTTCACAATAACTCTAGTTTTTTAAAACAAGATCTGGAACAACAAGACTGGTTTCAACTCAGAATACAACTCCCTCCCTTATGGACACCACTGTATATAGTACACTAGTTCTAAATTTGATATGTGATAGCAAATCAAAGATATTTTATTTTTGTTAACTTGGAAATTATATATATATAACATATATTACTATACATATATTTTTTCTCCTTTGTAGAAAACTAAAGGCCTGATGCATGAAAATTCGTGCAAGAGTAGGCCTTCCTTCCCCCGGCTGCTAGCACCGGCTTCCCTCCAGCACCCAGGACCCAGGCTGCTTCCCTCCAGCCCTGGCTTGGCCCAGATGTACATCTGGATGTAAATCCAGAATGATGCCCAGAAGGACATTTGGTCTAATTAGCATATTACCCTTTTATTATTATAGATTACATGATCTGCATTAAGAGAGCAGTTTTCTGTTCTACCTTAGGGATGGTTCCAATATGTATGTATCAGAAGGAATATTTAGAGGAAAGTCAACCAATAAAATCTATACCAAATTGCTAACCACAAATTGCCAGGGTTTTATTTTTGGCAAATGCATCCCGTTTTTCCTAGTTTCCAACCTCACAAAGGGGAAGAGCAGAGGGTTGGCAAACACTGGCTTAATTATCCCCATCAGTCTCAGAGACAGGGCTCTTAAGAGTTTTAGCTGCTGTAAACACTCCCCTGATAGCAGATAAGAAATCTGCTGAAAGGAGGTTTTGTGTGGGGAATGCTCAGGGGCACAACAGTTAATCATCAGTGCAATATTGTATGTGCATTACTGCATCAAAGGAATCAGAACCCAATCTTCTATTGTGAAGATTTCCTGTGTTTTTTTAAAGGTAAGAAAACTAAGGCCAACCAGGAAAAAAAAAAAAAGCTTTAAAAATTGCATTTGCTGCAGAAACAAAGCATGTTCTACTTTTCATTCATTTTTTTTTCCAAAAGAGAATGTCATTGTAGTTTGGTTTTTCAATATGTGCCTGCAGAGCTATCCAAAGGTTCCACTGAAGTCAAAGATGCAACTGTTGTCTCAAGAATTTGCACCTTTGTACCTAAACGCATTGATCAGAACCAGAGAATATCGTATAACCTTCTTTTATCACAACACTAGAAGTAAACCAATGTTCTTCCATATCAGTGCTCTGTTTGTCTACAGATCTAATTGTGGAAAACTGGCACCTCACTGTCCCTAACAGAGAACCTTTCTATCACTTTACAATGAAGGCATCCACAATGACCTCCTATTCTTTAAATGCAATAGACTTCTCATAGTCCCATAATCAGAGAATCTTGGAGTGTTCCAATACCTTTCCAGAGTTAACTTCCCCTCATGCCCTCAGCCCTTCTGCCACTCTGTGCTAGGAAAACAAACTTTTTGGTGTCATACACTGCTTGCCCTTTCCCACACCCCGGCCTTAACACATGCGACTTCTGATTGGATGCCCATCCTCCAGCCCCATCTCTACTAGTTCACCTTCCCTGGAAACTCAAAGTCTCATTTCTGACTGCTTCACACACCATCTCTGTTCTTGTTTCCCTTGTGCAATTGAAAGCAATCTCTTTTTTTCCTGGGAACTCTTTTAGCAACTTTTTATCATAGAAATGTCTGTTCCAATATTTGACTATCTTTAAGTGTTGCTAAATGACTGAACTTAGTAAAAACTGTCAGTTATTATTCATGATTGTTGTGTGGATATTTAGCAGGGTTTTAAAGAGGATAAAACAGTTCTTTCTACCACGAAAAGTGTGGTCCCTTTCAACATTTGTAGGTTTCTTAAAGGGGAAAAATTAACTACAATTTGTAGAGGATTTTCTGTGCAACAGGCACTATACTGAATATTTTACATCTTAATAACTCTACATAAAGATTATTAACCTATAATGCTGCCTTATCAGTGCTTATCTAACAACATATAAATTGTCCACTTTTCATTTTTGATGAAAGATTTGGTGGTATGCACTGATGTCTACTTAGCTAGTGGCTTGTGAATTAGTCATGGCAAAACATATATGTCTCATTTAGTTATTTATAAGTTCAAACTTTGCTACTGACAACATCTGATACAGTCTTATTTGTTAATAGATGTTTCTCAGAGGAAATTTTTTGTTAACCCCTTAAATCATGGCCATGTCGACCATAGATTCTAAATGAGAGAGTTCAATATTTAAGCAAATAAAAGATACTTAAAGGGACGAAGTTACTAAAGAGGTTAAAGTGTATGTTTTTTTAATTGTTATGTTTCACAAATGTGTGGTCTCTGTATTACCCCAACCAACTCCATCCTCAAAATCTATAACAATTTTTTTCTATGGAAAAGTTTCAGTATAAACCAATTCTTTGAGATAAAATGTCAGTATGGTTCATACTGCTATGCCTTGAGTAAAGTCTTAATTATCTTGATTTTAGGTCTTTGGGAAGATTCTACTCTATTTGTGTCAAATCATATGTATCGCATTACCTAGACACCACTAGGCAAATCAACTAGGGAATGTTTCAGACGGATTCAGCACTGGTATACCTCTGAAGGCTGACTCCAAGAGACAGTGGCACTTTCTAGAGTTGGCATATTCCAGAGGAGATGCTTTGAATATGGACACAATGTAAAGTAAATTATATCATAGTTGTGTGATTTTGGCCTTCAAAAGTAGATTGCACTCCAGAATGCTATCATGAGTTAACTCTTTTGCTGGCACTCATCCTATATACTAAAGAGGTAATATGCAAATTAACCATCACACCCTCACATGACCAGGCTGGCAGGGGAGTTAGTGAGGGATGACCAAACAACTGAACAGCAGGCTGCGTGGGGTGACCAGCCCGGCAGAGGGACAGTTAGGGGTGAACAGGCCTGCAGGGGGCTGCAGTTGGGGGCAACCAGGCCAGCAGGGGGGGGAAGTTGGGGGCAATTAGGCTGGCAGGGTGGGCAGTGAGGGGTGACTAGGCTGGCAGGGGAGGCAGTTGGGGGCGACCAGGGAGGGGGGGGGCAGTTAGGAGCGACCAGGCCAGCAGGGAGGGGCCAGTTGGGGACGACCTGGCTGGAAGTGGGGCAGGGGGGCAGTTAGGGGCAACCAGGCAGGCAGGCAGGTGAGCAATTACGAGCCAGCGGTCCAGAATTGTGAGACGGCTCCCGGATTGGATAGGGTGCAGTCTGGGCTGAGGGGAACCCCCGTGCACAAATTTTGTGCACCAGGCCTCTTGTCTATATATAAAAGGCTAATGTGCAAAGTGTCCCCTCAGGAGTTCAACTGGGAGAACTGGAGTTCGATCACTCACTATGACGTGTGCTGACCACCAGGGGTTTGCGCAGAACATGACACGCAGCCAGCTGCGGAGGCTGGGCACTGAGGGAGTGAGGGAAGGAGGAGGCAGGGATGTGGGGAGGCGGGTGTTGGAGGGTGGGACCACATCGTGGTGATGCATGGATGGATGGTGATGGAAGGAGGAGGCGGGGAGGTGGGGAACCTGATCAGCCCTGATCGCTGGCCAGGCCTAGGGACCCTACCCGTGCACAAATTTCATGCACCGGGCTTCTAGTAGTAAATAATAGTAATTTGGACCAGACTTTCCGTAGTTAGAAAATAAAATCCACAGTGCATTAGAGTACATGGTTGGAAGAAACCTTTTCCTTATAAATATAAAATAATGAATAAGGCAAGGGATCTGTAGCTTGCTGGTCACTAATTTGAAATCCACTTTTGGTGTTGCTAGATATATTGCCTTAGGCAAAGTATTTAACAGTGAAGGTCCTCAACTGGTTCATTTATGGTAAAGGAGTGATTAATAATATCTGCCTGGCAATGTCTGGCACATGGAAATCATGTTTCATTTGATAATAAAAACGGCAGAAGTATGGACATTTCTCTATACATTCAAAAGGAAGAGCAGAACAAGATAACAAGCCTTTTTTAACCCTAGATATTGAAGCAGGGACAAAGAGATAAATTTAAATTATACTGGCTCTGGAGCCTGAATCACAACAAACTGCAGCTAGAATTCATTATTTTTCTGATATACTAATAAAAGATTAAACAAAATTAAAATTGGGATAATAATACTTGTGAAATTCATTTTTTCAGGTGTATACTATTTGGACCATCAAATTGATTATGTGGTGCAAAATTATGAAACCAATATTTTACATATAAATGAATATTTTAAAAGGAAGTATTTACTAATGTTATTTAAATAACATTTTAATAGCACAAGTATTTTATAGATAAAATATGTATAATTTATAGCCATATAAAGCAATGATTTTTATATACATAACATTTAAAAACGTAGTTTCATGAGGGAAGCTTTTTCTAGGTTATAAAACATTTTGAGACACAATTTGAGTATTTCATATAGTTATAATAAATATCTTGTTTCAAGCTACAAATATTTTTTCCTCTGTTACAAAGTTTTGAATTTAATAACCACCTATTTGGTTTTCCTTACTAGTAGATTCTGGCAAAATCATGACTTTCAAATGTTTAACTGAATACTTCCAACAATATGCTAAAATAAAGGCTTAATAATTTGAAATGAATTACAAATTAGTTAACAGAAAGAACAGACAAATCAGCAGCTAATTTTAAAGACAAGGATTAAAGGCTTATAGTATATGCTTTTAGATCATCTACTGTGTGCTTTATATTTTAGACATATACCCACATTTTTTTAGCAACAATTTCTTTTTGATGTGCTAAAATTTAGTCCAACGCTTTTAAAAAAATAACTTTTCACTTCAGTTATCTAATATGACTTATTTTCTACTGACACTGATCCCAAATAAGCTCACAGATGCTGAGTGATAAGGCACAAAGAATGATTTTTTAACAATACATTACCTGCCTATAAACACATGAATTTAAAATATGAAACAGTATCTCTATTCATTGGCTGCATAACATATACATTGACAAAAAATTATTAACAGCAGATATTAGATTTAACATTTTGTTACATATTCTATTATAATTATAATACTAGAATATATGCATCAGAATCATGTTTATGTAATGTGATACATAATTTTTTAACTTAAGTGTTGGTGGATAATATAATTTTTAAAGGTATACATTGTTTAAAATTGTGATTAAGTAGCACATGCAGAAATATTTTGCAAAATATGCAATATAAAATATTTTCTTTTCATATCTTATAAACAAGGCACTGTTAAGGAAAAGACCATTTTGTACAATTAACATTAGAATACAAAAATAAAATGACCCTTGACTGATATTTATCCTACCTCATTATAATTGACAACAGAAATATATTGTATGTTCTCCATTAAAAAGTAAAATATACATGGATGCCTAAAAATAATGGGATAGGTTAATAAAATCACCATTTCACTAAATTGTTAAAATTTTAAAATATAATATTCACATTTACCCTGAAACAATTTCAAATCCTATAATACACTTAGATTATAATGAACCAAAGCCAGCTATCTATGTAAAAAATAAATTAAGATAACATATTTGACAGCAAATACCCATTTGTTGCTTTCTTAAAAAAATAAATGCACATATTCCTTTGGAAAACAGTTACATAAAATTGTTTAGGTAATTCAATTTATATATGAATTTATACTGCAATTTTATTGTATTTTACAACACAAGGGAACAAATGAAAATGCACCTTGTGTCTACTTGACTAAACCAATAAATTCAATAAAATAATATAACCTATTTATGTGCAGAATAATTTATATTTTCCTGTTTAAATGGCTATGTTGGTACCAAGTAAATACAGACACAAACTTCCAGGACTTAAAAATAAATATTTGATTTCTCAAATCAAATGTTATAAAACACAGCTCTTGATATTTGTATTTTATTTTCAACATATTGTGAAGTAATATCACAACTAAACCAACCTCTATACATGCCTACATATACATTACAAACTTTTTCAAGAATACCAATTTAGTATCGCTAATAATTTCCACTGTAGATTTGAACTATTATTCACAGATATCAAACAGGTAATGGGAAGAAGATCACGGTGAGGAATAATTGTGCTTACAGATGCTAACATGTTAAATGTTATAAGGGGAACCATGAAAATCATGTAGTGAGCACTGGTGGAATGGTAAAATTTCACACATCTTTAAGAAGCTGGACATTTTATTAAAAATCTACTCACAGAAAAAAATATTCTTCAATTGTGGAATATTGCATATCTCATGACTTAGCTGCAACTTCTTGGCTACTTTAGTAGTTCTAATTTCTTCTGCAATTAGCTATTTTTAAAAAATCAAACCAGCATACAGCTAGTTGATGGTTTAGGGAGATGGGAGGAAAGAGAGATGGGAGAACATTAGGGGAGGGATTCGGAGCATGTCCTGCCAAAATTTTTACACTGTGCATGCTATGCTTTTCAAGTTGACCTGTGCCCAATTAGAACCTGATTTTTTTTTCTTTAAAAAAATGAATTTCTGTCTCAAGCCCCTTGACTCCTACCACTGCTAATAAAGAATTCTCAGTCAGCAATTTGCAGAGTAGGGAAGCCAGGAATAATGGAACTGGGCAGCCTTTACATGCAAAACAAAACACCAAAGAAAGGGAATAAAAAGGCTTACAAACAATGTAAGCTCTCCCATAAGGCTTATCCTTATTTTCCTCCCTTTAAAATGAAGCATGAAAAAAGATAAATCAGCTGTGACCATAATGATGCAAATTTTTTATTATTATGACAAATTATACCTTCGCTATTCAGGAGAGAGCAAAAAAGTTTTGTGGTTCATCAAAAGAAGCTGGGCATGAGAGCCAAGGCCACTGACATTTGTGGTGGCAGATTAAGCTGTGAGCAGACTCTAAATAAATCCCATTCTCCCTCATCCCAAAATACACTATTCTGGCTATTAAGACTGACTTGCATTCTATGCATGCCAGTCCACTATCCATTCAGGATCACTTATTTCAGTGGGAGACAGGGAGGGCAGTCTTCTGAACTAGGAAGCTGTAACAGATTAATCGTGTGTGTGTGTGTGTGTGTGTGTGTGTGTGTGTGTAACAGCCTGCGAACTATGAATGATTACAATCTCTGCTTCAAGTTTAAATAAATCACATATTTTATAAAATCATCAAAATCTTTTTAAGAAAAAGATTTAATTTTTGAACCAGTAATTAGACTTTCTGTCACCTCGAACACCTAACTAACATCACTCTTTAAGGAACACAACATAAGTTCTGCAAGGACATGTAACAAAATTGGCCAAACCAAAAATTTCAAAAACATATAGGCATATCTAAGAATAAAAAGACAAATTTACTTGTGAAAATGTGTTCCCATTTGGAACAAAATAAGAATATATAAATCATAAAATTTAGGGGGAAAACACAAATCAAATGAATTGCAATAATGCAAAAAATCGTAACAATTCTAAATTAAACTTTAGAAGATGAAATAATTAAGGACAATAAACCAAATGTCATTAAAAATATTTACAATCTACTGCAAATTCTGTATTATTGTTCAAATTAAATTAACCATAAGTACAGGAAAAATATCTCATAATCTCAAAAATATATCCTTCACTACAAAAAAATTTATGAATTAAAAAAATAAATGATATCTGTATGGAGGAATAGTAGTCTTTGATAGTCAGTAAAATTTGTTTCTTCCATATTTAATAATCTTATACACATATATGTTTTATATGTATTCATCTACAAATCAAGAGAACATATTCAAACTAGCACACAAAGAACAAAAACATGTTCAAATTTATAAGAACTCATGAATAACTACAATACATATTGATGAGAATAGCTTCCTATTGAGGAAAAATGTCTTTACTCAGTATCAGGAAGTGTGTCTTTAAAGCAAAAGCCCTCCGAATCATATCAGCCAAATCAACAATGACAATTAAGCACATGGCAGACCAAGCTGCTTCAAATCCAATGAAGTGCCCTAAACATATATCATGTCAGTCAGTGACAGTGATGCAACGAAGAGAGGTATCACCCTGTCCAGGTGCAAGCCTTCTAAGACATAAATATTATTGGCAAAATCTGCTTAGAGATTATTTAGATACTACTTATATAATAAGAATGAAGTATTAGCATATTGTCGCTGATGTTCACTATGGCCTATCTGATATACACTGTGATCATACTAAGAATCTTGATAGTTTTCATTTTCTGACCTGGTTTGTGCAAGATAAGATTGCAAATACTGTTTTCTGCACAAAACAATAATGAATTAAAACAACAATTAATTTATTACCCCAGCTTCATTGGACTGCATACGTATGTATCATAGAGGATATACAAATTATTAAGCCACCCGGCATGTGGTATTTTAGCACCATAGTCCTTGCACACTAACACTATCTGTGTAAGTACTAGTGTTTGTAATCTTACTGCTTAACTATGTAAAGCTGAGGAAATCATTTAATTTCTCTGAACCTCAGATTCTTTATTTGTAAAATGAGAGGGGTAGGCTAGCTAAGGGATGCTAAATATGACACTCTTTTTTTTTTCCTTGTCCAAAGTAGACACACTAGTCCAGGTAACCATAACTAATCAGTAGGACCTGGAGACTGAGATAAGGCCTGTTCACCTTAGCCAAGTTGGAGATAAGATATGTTATAGCTGTAACAATGTAGGTTCTTACGACTCACTGTGTGGCTCATGGACCAGTAACATCAGTGTCACCTGGAAGCTTATGAGAAATGCAGAATCTCAGACCTTACACCAACCTTTTGAATTAGACCTACCTATGAAGAATATGTGCAGTCGCATGTTAATGTTTGAGAAGCACTAAGCTAGGATTCGGAAGTTTCTAAAAGAAAGGATACAAAGAACTGGCAGGCAGCAAGCAAAATCTGGTCCACTCTATATTTTGTTTGCTTCTAAACATTGTTTTAAAATCCTTGTCAAAAAAAAATTTATTTTGATAACACATAAAATTAGTTGTCAAAAGTAAGAGTAGTGAGAGTTCATATAAAGATATTCATTTTTAATAAATTGAAAGCTTATGTAAAACGGGGCTAACATTTCTGAATAAGCTGGAGCTAGTGACATCACCTCTTTTAGAACGGAAAACACCTCTACCCTATTACAGGGCTCATCAGTTCTCTTCATTTATTTATGTTATCTACCTGGCCTTGTGATGCATTTGACTTTATAATCCCTGCTTTCACATTTCATTCTTTTCCATGTATTTTACGATAAAAAAATAAAAAAGAAATATTTAACAGTAAGAGATTTTAAAATGTATTAAGTATCTGTCCAAAATTAATATCCTAGTTTTCTATTTATGTTCAATATTAATTTGCTTTGATTTAAACCTTAACGTTTCTTCCTTTAATGAAAATATGTGTAGTATGATCAGCCCTTAATTGTTTTTATCTATTAGTGATACATTGCTGACCTAAATTTCTCGCAGTCAAGGAATAATTTCTTTTCTTGAAAGAAATATAGTCATGTAGATGGTCTCTATTATTTCATGTCTTGAAAATCTCTCATATTGAAATACTAGAGGCCCAGTGCACAAATTCGTGCATGCGTGGGGTCCAGCTGGCCTGCCGATCAGGGCCAATCAGGCCAGGTGGCAGGGATAGGGGACACAGGAGGTTGGCCACCGGCCCCTTCTCTGTTGGGGGTCGGGGGGAGGTGATTGTGGGAGAGATGGCCCAATGGAGGGGCCACAGGCGATTGGCTGGCTGGCCCAGCTTCCTGATAGAACTCCTGGACGAGGAGACAATTTACATATTAGCCTTTCATTATATAAGATTTTTAAGAGTCTGGAAACATGTAAAAATAAAGAATTAAAGAAAGATGTAGATGTAGATAAAACAGTAAATAGATCAAATAATGTTTAGCTGACCAAAAACTAAGTTCAGAAGATAGGAACTAGCTTAGAGAATGCCAAAAATCTAGTTATGGTAACTGCCTTGGATAGCTCCTTGGAAATCTAAGGGAAATAATCATAATATACTGCCTCAAAGATATTTCTATGAAAGTGAAAAAATTATGACACATTTTTAGCTACCTTAAATTTGAAACTTTCAGTGGTCATGATTTTAATTGGAAGTACTTAAAATTAAGAAAATAGGTAACATATTGTTAATATTATTCTCATTTTTACTTCCCATTACATTAGAAATTTTATCCTCCTACTTCCAAACTTCAAATCTTATTAATATTTTCATGTTCAAAATCATGAAAGCCATTTACATTTCTATTGAAAAACACAACCCTTGGGTGCTGATTGCATTAAATACTGCATGTATTCACATAATTTCAACCTTTATATCTATAACATCAAATCTTTATCAATAGTTCTATTGATCCAAGTTCTCATTCTTCACCTCTTATAAAACACCCAAAATTTCTATCTAATAAATTTAAGTCACCTCAATCTCAATATATCTATTAACCTAATTTTTTTTCTCCCACATAACCATTTTTTTTCTTAACTGACTATTGATGTAACAAGCACTATAGAAATCGCACGGTGAGACTAACTGAATATAAACTAGGTATAGGACTAAAGCATGTCACCAAGTTCTCGGCACTTTTTCAATAACAGCTTCTTTCAATGAAACCTCTAGATTTCACTGATCAATCACAGTGGAAAATATTATCATTGCTTTTCCCCATTTTATTGGTCTTACTGGGACCTGCCTTTTCCAATCCTCTCACCTACTATCTTTAGATTCATCTTTACATGTCACTACCATCATGATTTCCTGTTTAAGCATCAGTAAGAGTTCCCTTACTGTTTTTTTATTTATCTTTATTGTTGAAAGTACTACGACTGCCCTGTTTATTTGTTTGTTTGTTTGTTTTTTCCCATTGACCCCCTTCACCCTGCACCTGCGCTCCCAGTCCCTTATTATTTTTTTTTAGAAAAATCAAATGTAAAATCTCTTGGTAGTGTAAGGTCTTCAAAAATCTGACTGTATCCTTCCTAGCTCTCTAAACACATTCTCTACTTTATACAGCCCAATTTCTTTATTATCTCAAATACTTGCCAATGCTCAAAACTGAGTTTTTTCTTTGCATATTCATTTTCCATCACTTACACTCTGATTTACTTCTACCTCATTTTTAATTAAATAAATAAGTATTTATTACTATTATGTGCCTTCTTTTAATACCCAAGTTCCACTGTTCATGAAGTCTTTCCTAATTACACCAGCACTCACTCATTTGTGACCATTATTACTGATAATTTCAATATCTACCCCATTTGGACAGCTTGCTATAGCTACATGGCCAGTTAAACAATTTACATACATTATTTCTTTTGTTCCTCTCAACCTCTCTGTGAGGTAAATATTATAATTCCCATTCCATAAATGAGTCTCAGAGCTCTCATAACACTTAGACCAAACCACAGGAGTTACCACTAGATCTAGATTGCTTTGTATAGGTCACTATTACTTAGTGTCCCCAATTAGATCCTAAGTGCTTTGACGACAGAGAACATGGCTTATTTTTCTGTATCCTTGCAGTACTCAACACTGTGCTGAACAACTAAAAGATCATCAATAAAATTTAGTTGACTAATAAATTAAAGGTATAGTCCCAAGCTATACCTTCAGGTTGCCCACGTCATATTTTGAGTTAAGAGACTCATTATTCTCATTCCATTTAATGAAAAACAGAAAAATGCATGAAAGCAATAAAGTGATAGGTAGGCAAAAAAAAAAAAAAAAAAGGGGGTGGTGTAAACAACTAGAAAATTGAAAATTGCCCTAACCGATTTGGCTCAGTGCATAGAACATTGGCCTGTGGATTGAAGGGTCCCAGGTTCCATTCTGGTCAAGAGCATGTACCTTGATTGCAGGCACATCCCAGTAGGGGGCGTGCAGGAGGCAGCTAGTCAATGTTTCTCTCTCATCGATGTTTCTAACACTCTATCCCTCTCCCTTCTTCTCTGTAAAAAAATCAATAAAATATATTTTAAAAAAAAAGAAAATTGAAGATTAGTAGTAAGGTTGTTTTAATATATTTTTTTTCTAATTTATAAAATAAAACAGCTATAGTATTAAGACATTTTAAAGTTACATTACATTTTCTCACTACAACTTTAAAAGTGGATTACTGGCATAGACAAGAAGACCTGGACTTTCATTTAAACTATTGGAGGGTCGGGAGCACATGAGACCCAGATAGCAATAGGCCGAGTTTGAACTGAGTCTCCCACCAACCAGTGTCTCCTCTGCCTTTACTTAATAAATCACAGATTTGGTTAAAAACAGGAACATCAGATATAAAGAATAGCTATTTTCTCTCTTTTTCTGTCAAAAGTACCTCATGGCCCTCACAGACTCATGGATACAAACTGAAGGTAAATTGATAAGCTAAACAGTTAGACTTTATCATAAAACAAAGTATATGCACTTTGATTTGATTAAAAGTGTAGGACCTCTAATGACATAGAAGAAACTCAAGTTGACTGTGAGTCTTTAGAACCCAAGTGTTCTTGGCTTGAGAGGCCTGCTGTGATATAATAACTGACTACGTCGCTGACCATCAATAGAGCTATGCCCCGCTATTTGCCCTTCTTTGTACACTACATCTCATTTTCTAACCCCATGCTGTTGCACATGCTCACCCCTTGCCTGGAATAGCTTCTTCACCCAATCATCTCTCTAGACAAGTTTAACATCATACTAAATAGCAAGACAAAAACAACAAATCAGTAATTGATATTGAAAATAGCAGGAAAAAACCTTCAAAGTTAATTTTATTAAACAATATTTTTGTTCTTGATAAGTAATATGATATAAATGATAATGATAATTGATGATAACAATACTAAATATTTTCATTAAGTTTAAGTAACTTATCTAATATTATAGCTGGTGAATGCAACTGTTACAGCTCAACTGATGTGTTAGTCTGAAGAGAGCACCAACCAAAATAATATACTACTACATCTTTTGTTAAATTATTAATCAAATCATGGTAATGACTTTTTTTCATTAATCTTCACCTGAGGATATTTGTATCCATTGATATTTTAGACAGAGTGGAAGCAGGGGGGTGGGGGGGGTCAGAAGAGAGACAGAGGGAGAGACAGAGAAAGAGAGAGAGACATTTATATTTTAGAGAGACACATATTTTTTCATTTCTAATTTTTAGAAAAACAATGATAACCCTATATGATATTAAATATCTAGCTAAACCAATTCTAAGACCTTGACAGAGACACTCGACTGTGCAGAAAGTCTGTGGTAAGTATTATATGTATTAACAATCTCTACATAAAATATAGAAATGATGAACAACAAAAAATTAAGAGTATAGCCAACATGGCTATAGTAAAATAAAACATCCAACATTTTAAAGGGTGTATAGACACCACTTTCTATTGTCTCTCTGTGCAGACCTTATAGGTTTGAACTTGTGTAAATGCAAATAATGTAGTGTATATGTGTCTTCTATTTATTTCCCTCAGAGTTACCATTTTTCATATTTCATTCAGGACTTCAAAAAGCTTCCATTTTTAAGAAGTCAACCTATTGGAGATTGTGAATATAAAACACATGCACATATTTGTGAAGAGGAAGAGACCTATGCTCCACAGTATAAGTGAGATCACTGACAAGGATGGTGTACATTCTGTTGTTGACTTCCAGAGGTGCCTACTAATTTGCCTTTGTAGTCTGCTTGTAGAGACCAACAAGCAAAGGAAATCGTATATGACTTGGGGCAATATAATTTCCTTCAGTAACTGAATTGCTTTGTGACAAAACCATAGCAGCTAGTGCCCAAATTCACAGGAGAAAATAAGGAAGTCTGTTAATTCAGATATTTCCTGAGAAGATCTTTAAATATAAGTATGAGAGAAAAGAAGTAATGCTCTTCTCCAAGACCAAATTAATACAGGGATAAAATATGTTTGCTAATGATTATTTAATATATCCTAGCCTAGAAGAGTATGTTGACTTGAAACATGAAACTAACTGGAGGTAAGATATCCTCTTATGGAACAAGTATTAACAGACTCCAACAAATCAAAAACTTTATAACCAAGCAAGATGAATATTGTGTATTTGGCAAAATATTACAGAAGCTGTCATTTTGATTAGAATAATCTCTTCAAAAGTTAGCAAAGGTACTATCACATTAATATTGTTGTGGCAATATATATTATTAAACTCTTGGATTATAAAGAACTAGAGGCCCAATGCACGAAATTCATGCAAGGGACTTGGCTCTCACAGCCCCGGCTGCCTTGGCCGACCCCCATAGCCCCTCGCAGCCTCAGCAGACCTTCGCAGCCCTGGCAGACCATTGCAGTCCCGGCTTCCTCCGGAAGATAGTCCGGAAGGACGCCCGGAAGGTTGTTTAGCTATTTGTTCTAATTAGCATATTAGCTCTTTATTATATAGGATTAGTCCAGGCTTAAACAGTTATACATGTGATTAAATAATAATGTGGAGTTTATCTGATAAAGAATAGTCACTTAATACCTAATGCTGCCTGATCTTTTAAGAAATAGAACTAGCACAAAGATTATACCATGTATACATCTTTTCTCACTAAGCCACTCATTAATATGTGGTTTGCACTTTGCAGTTTTATCAATAGCAAATTGCTGGGAAATTCTGTCTTTGAGAGAGCAACTGTAGATTATTACCTGATTCTTGATATCAAGGCTCTTCAAGGAAAGCAGCTTATATATTTTTATTTTATATGTTCAAAGAATATAAAAGAAGGACGCAAACCACTATGAAAACACAACTTCTTCCCATCTGTCTTTATCTAGCTTCAGCACTGCAGAAACAATTGTTGAACGAGACATGGAAGAACCGTTACTAAATCATCCCTGCTGCCTAACTCATTCCAGGTGGGTGCTGCTTTGCTGGCATTGCAGTGTCAGAGCTTAAGGCATCCTGTAATTCTTCCATCCATCACAAAGACATTTTGACAGTACAACTGATAACAGAGTTGTTTCAATATTTAAATAATGCAAAGATATTACTTAATGTGTACGGGGGCTCTGTTAATAGGTATTAAAAGTGGCGGATAATGAGTGTCATGGAACTTATCTTGACTTTTTATTCTAATTTTATACAAAAAGTTCTCTAATATCATTGCACTTCAATTGCATTATTTCTGGATTTTTCTGTATAGTTTGGACCTCACATTGTTGTCAGCATGTTGTAATGCTGATGATTTTTAAACGTTTTAATGGCTTTGTATCTATTTTAAGTATATTATAATATTAAAAACTAGCATATCAAATGTAAGAATTCAAATTATTATTACTTGATTATGTCCTTTGAAGAGGATATATATATATATATATATATATATATATATATACACACACTAATAAAAGGGTAATATGCTAATTAGACCGGGTCGACCGGCCATTTTCTGGATATCCAACTTCCTTCTGGACAAAGCCATGGTGGTGGGGGCCGAGGCAGAAGCAGTTAGGGGCAATCAGGCCAGCACGGGAGGGCAGTTGGGGACATTAGGCAGGCAAGCAGGTGATTGGTTAGGAGCCAGTGGCCCTGGATTGCAAGAGGGATGTCCAACTGCTGGTTTAGGCCCAATCCTGCAGGGTGTTCAAATGAATGAAGGCAAGTCTTTCAAGACTGATTTCCCAAATCTATGTCAAACATAAAGAAGTATCTCTTGCAGTTAATATTTTAGACATCCCCCGAGGGGTCCTGGATTGGAGAGGGTGCAGGCTGGCCTGAGGGACATCTCCCCCACCCCCCCCCCACGTGCACAAATTTTGTGCACCAGGCCTCTAGTGTGTGTGTGTGTGTGTGTCCCCCACGTGCACAAATTTTGTGCACCAGGCCTCTAGTGTGTGTGTGTGTGTGTGTGTGTGTGTGTATGTATGTATATATATATATATATATATATATATATATATATATATATATATATATATATCTTATGTGATATTTCCAAATTATAAAGGTGGTAATTTGGGAAGTGCTTATATGTCCCTGCTAATTAAAAATATATTTTGAAGGTGATATTATAACACTATTAAACACTATCAAAATATAAAATTTCAAAAGTCTCAACAGAACCAATGAATGTTCCTTGTCTGCATCAATAAAGTAAGGGAAAAAAACTTGCATGACTATTAAAATCTTTGCCAATCCTACCTCAAAGATGAAGACACAACCCACTATCTGAAAATTAAGCTATTTAGGAAATATTAACTGCAAGAGATGCTTCTTTGTGTTTGACATGGATTTGGGAAATCAGTCTTGACAGACTTGCCTTCATTCATTTGAACACCATCATTCAAATCACTAATTTTTTTTCTTTCCTTGGTCAAATTTTCTCTACTGTGAACATTCTCTTTAGTCATATTTACCTCTTTGATTGTCTTTGTGGATCCATGATTAAGACGTCTCCAAAGTTTTGACAATATTAACTGAATGGAGTACAGTAATATGCTGTACATGTAGACCATCCATTGTATACTGGATGGAAATTAGATGATTTCCTATGCACTACCAATGTATTAATTAGCAGTGCATAAAGCTTTGCCCAAAAATAAAGTAATAAGTATAATTTGTGATATTTTTGACACTAGTATTTTGAAGTGAAGATTTTTATCTCATTGTAAAATGAATTTAAATATTCTCAAATATTGTAATATATTCATTAAAACCCCAATTGTCTTTTATAGTTTTGAATATTTTATTACATTTATCATGAGTAAAATCAAAGTCTGCATTTACTACTCAGAATCAGGATTGAAGTGTTCAATTTTTTTGAATTCACAGCTGAAAGCTTCAAACCTTAGCTGAAGCTATCAAAATATTTTATTTGATCATCTAAAGAAGAGGGACATACTAAGTGTAGTAAAGTGGTAGTAAAAATAAGTAAATATCAGTCATTAGTGTTACCCTCTTTTGCTCGTTTTAAAAATATTTTGCATTTCCACACAAAATCAAAGTAGTTGTCAATATGCCAGGAATGACATAATGATAAGAAACCACATACCTAGGTGAAACTCAAAACAGCTCTTTATTCAAATCTATATGGGTTAAGAAATGAGTGTAATCTAAATGCTCAACAATGAAAATGTATCCATAGAAACAACCAATATATAAAGAGACTCAATGCTTGTATGAACTACCTTTAGTAACATCTGGTTAGGAATGATCATTGAGAATTATGTTGAGCCAAAAATATTTTTTAAAAAAAGAATCTGTGTCAATATATTGCAAAAAGGCCATTTCCACAGCTCCTTTATCTCTAGTAAGCTATTTTTAGCCAAGGGAGAAAATAAAAAGAAAAAAAATCAAATTGCCATTATTATAACAGGATAAAAATGACACAATGAGATAGAATCTAAAATAATCCCTCTGCTCAGATATTTTCAAAGATAAAGTTTAACTTTCCTATTATTACCTTTATATTCCTTTCATGTAACTCTTACATTGTTTGTGTCTGTGTGTGCACATGCAGGCACATGTTTGTTTACATACTGCCCAGTGACAGATTGAAAGAAGTGCAAGACAAAACAGGGCAATGCTCCATTAATATTTGACAAAGGAGGCAAGAGTATACAATGGGGTAAAGACAGTCTCTTCAATAAAAGGTGTTGTGATAATTGAACAGGTACATGCCAAAAAATGAAACTAGACCACCAACATACACCACGCACAAGAATAAACTCAAAATGGATAAAAGACTTAAATGTAAGTTGTGAAACCATAAAAATCCTAGAAGAAAACATAGGCAGCAAAATATCAGACATCTCACTTAGCAGAATTTTCACTGAAAAACATCTAGGTCAAGAGAAACAAATGAGAAAAAAAATAAACAGATGTGACTACATCAAAATAAAAAGCTTCTGCACAGGGAAAAAAATCAGTATCAAAATGAAAAGGGAACCCATTTTATGGGAGAACATATTTGCCAATGGCATATCTGATGAGGGTTAGTTTCCAAAATATATGAAAGTACTCAGACAATTCAACAAAAGGAAGACACACAACCCATTTTAAAAATGGTCAGAGGATCTGAATAGACACTTCTCTAAAGAAGACATACAAATGGCCAAGAGACACATGTAAAATGCTCAATATCATGAATTATCAGATGCAAATTGAAACAACAATGAGGTACCACCTCACACCTGCCAGAATGGCTACCATCGACAAATCAACAAACAAAAAGTGCTGGTAAGGATGTGGAGAAAAAGCAACCCTAGTATCCTGCTGGTGGGAATGCAGACTGGTATAACCACTATGGAAAACAGTGTGAATTTCCTCAAAAAATTAAACATGGAACTCCCATTTAACCCAGTGATCCTACTTGTAGGAATATATCCTAAGAAACAGGAAACACCAATCCGAATGAATATATGCACTCCTATGTTCATAGCAGCACAGTTTACAATAGCTAAGATCTGGAAACAATCCAAGTGCCCATCAGTAAATGAATGGATTAAAAACCTATGATGCACAGACACTAGGGGGGTGAGGGCATGTGCCAGGGGAGTGGAGGCCAGGGGCAGGTCAATGGGGGAAAAAGGAGACACATGTACTACTATTTGCAATACTTTAAACAATTAAAAACAAACAAGAAACCTGTGATGCATTTACACAATGGAATAATATGCAGCTCTAAAAAAGAAGTATCTCTTACCTTTTGAGACAGCATTGAGGGACCTGGAGATTATTATGTTAAGTGAAATAAGCCCTTAAGAGAAAGACAAGTGTCATAGGATCTCACTTACATTTGGAACCTAATGAACAAAATAAACTAATGAACAAAACAGATCTAGAGACATTGAAGCATGCAACAGACTGAAGCATTTCAGAGAGAAGGGTGGGTTGAGGGGCTGGAAGAGATTAAGCAATGAATTTATATGCATACTAGAGGCCTGGTGCATTAAAATTTGTGCACTCGGAGGAGTCCATCAGCCTGGCCTGCGCCCTCTCGCAGTCCAGGAGCCCTCAGGGGATGTCTGACTGATGCTTTAGCTTAGCCTGTGTAGGAGGTGACTAGACCGCTCCATCCCCCATCTCCCCACACCGCCTCCAGTTGCCACCATCCCCTGATCATCGTCCCCTCCCTCTGCCTACTGGTACCCGCCTTGGCTGGCCTTGCGCCGCCCCCTCGCCAACCCTGTCCCCCACCAACCAGTCATTCCACTGTTCCGTCGATTTGCATATTTTATTATATATGATATGCATAATCCATAGACAGACAATAGTACAGGGAAGGGAGGGAGTGGGAACAGGGTGGAAGGTGTGCCTTCCCACTGAATTTTGACAGTCTGTTCAATGCTTCTTTGTCTCTGTATCTATTTTTGTTCATCAATTTATAATGTTCATTATATTCCACAAATGAGTGAGATACTAAACTATACATATTTATTAAATTTTTATTAAATATATTTGTTATAAATATTTAAATGTTAAAATATTTTTCTCTCCAAAATTTTCAGTCCTTTGGAAATGCATACATCTTTACCAATTATAACTGTTACATAACATATGTTTTTATAATTGTTACAATTACATTTTGCATACTACAGATATTGATGACACTTAGATTTAATTTGGGATCAAATAGAACATATTTGTTTCTTTTATTTATTTTAATTTTACATATATAATATTCTCACAGTTTAAAAAAGGTCAATGCTCCATTTCATAACACACAGAATTATATTGGATGATCAGAATTGAGTCAATATGAGTTTTCTAAGCAAATTATGGGCAGGAGATAGAGGGTTTCTTTTTTGTGGCCATTGTTATGTTAAAAGTGATTATTTTCCCATAATTCAAAAAATAATCTCAATAGCATTCTAAATAAAAAGTGGCAGTTGCATGTGCTCCTACATCAAATAAAATGAAAAGTTCAGATTAATTATTGCTCATTCATTTGCTTTTTAAAATGCTAACAAGCTGAAAGCATTATCTATATTTCATGAAAAAAAGTAATACAAATTATTCTAAAATAACTGAAATAGCAAACCAGACTCTTATAAAAGGTAAGCCAGTTCGGAAGGTAGATAGAAGGTTAAAGGTTAAGTTCAGAAGAAGCAGTGTGCCTTACATGATGAAGGGAGGTCCTTTTCACTCTGCACTGGTAAACACCATCTTTCTCATCCATATAAAGGTTACCAGACAACCTTGTGTGCTAAATTGTGCTTCCGTGCTTGGAAAACCATATACTCCCCAAGCAATCCTATTACATATATATGTGTGATGTGAGAAAGATAGCGATGTTCCATGTTTCCTCTCCCAACCTAAAGGATGGAGGTTTACTTAGCTCTCCCAGTAATGGTAGCAGGCCTCCACGTGCCACCAAACCAACCACTGTGCATAAAATTGGGCTCTCTGCCACACAGTTGCCTCATTAGACCTACTTATAATAGAATCACATGGTCACGCACAAAAAAACGGACCCTCAAAAAAATCCAGTTGCGCTGTCTAAGCATAACCTAAAATTAAATGTAATAAAAGTAAATTCAGTGAAGAAAATAAACTCATAGATACAGACATTAAATTGGTGGTTGCCAGGGGCAGTGGGTGGGTGAAATGTATGTGAGGGTCAAAGTACAAAATACCAGTTATAAAATACATAGGTACCGGGGGTGCAATGTGCAGCATGGTGACTATCGATAATAATAAAAGCGTAATATGCTAATTAGACCGGACATTCTTCTGGATGAAGTCGGGGCTGAGAAGCCCGGGTCCAGGGTGCCCGCTGGTGGCCGGAGGGAAGCCCGGACCCCGGGTGCCAGAGAGAGGTTGGTGCTGGCAGCCAGGGAAGAAAGGCCTACTCTGGCAGGAATTTCGTGCATCGGGCCTCGAGTAATTAATAATACTGTACTGTCTCTTTGAACATTGCTAAAATAGTAGATCTTGAAAGTTCTCATCACAAGAAAAAAATGTAATTCTGTGTGGTGAGAGATGTTAACTTGACTTACTGTGGTGATCATTTTGCAAAATATACAAAAATCAAATCATTCTGCCATACAACTGAAACTAATAAAATTTTATGTCATTTACATATCAATAAAAATAATAAATAAATGAAAGAAAAAAATTAAAGATAAATAAATTCACCCATCAATGCATTGTATATTCATAAACAACCCTTACTGCAGTCAAAGCTCAGAATTTTCTATTCATTTCTCTGATATTTTAATAACAAATATATTCTACTCCCCAGAGCTAACCTATGTTAATTTGGTTCTACACATTATTGTTTTTTTATATTTTTTTCACTTAGTATTAAAAATGAAGTTTCCTACAGCACTTGTTATATTCCACATCCCCTCAATCCTCACATGGGTGCATGAACCAGAAGCAATAGCATCACCCAGGAACTTGTTAGAATCTCAGACCCTAACCCAGACCTACTGAATCAGAATCTACAATTTGGAAGATTACACATGCATAACCACACATTTACCAATGCATATACATGTATGTATATAATACACGTAATAAATCTATAAATGCATTTTCATAAACTGTATGCGAAAAATTATGCATTTTCCCTGCAACATAATAACTTTGCAGTAGGACAATGTGAAGCATGCAGTTACATATACTGTACAATATATATATCTAGGACAATCATACATATAAAAAATAACAGCAAGCACGTATCACTTCTGTAGTTATTTGTGTTACCTAAGAAAATTCCTTATACATTTACTGGAATGACTTAAGTGCATGCCATGCTGCCCACCTAATCACAGAGTAATGCTGAAAACCATAGTGAGACATTTCCAATGTCCTACAGAGCACACAGCATAGTGGCTTTGTCTATTGTCATTGCTTGATCGATACTGGTTCAATTAATAGCATTAGATTTTATATGCAAGTTTTTTTTTAAACATGTCCTACTCCTGAATACTATTCATTTTACCAGTGTCCCCAAGTTTTATCTTAGAATAAAGCTCCCCCCAAATTTATGAGAGGCACCACTTTCTGGCCCAGAGGCTACAGACCCCTCTCCTGATGAATACAGAAGCTTCTGCTTCTTCTTCCCTCAAGCGAAACCTCATAAAAAGTAAGAGACAGCAATCGTGACCCTATCTGTGGAAGTTTATGAGACTGATTTGCGGACCTATTGAGTTACAATGTTATTGTAACACCTCATCAAAATTCTTGTCCAGAATTTGAGCAGTGACTTAAGACAAGTGAATTGGCCTATAACTGCTGGGATCACTTCCAGCAACTTACCCAGAGCGCAAAATTACCCTTTTCAGTTAACCCCAGTTATTGCTCTCTCCTTGTTGTGGCTGAGGGAGTGTGTAAGGGAACGGGGACCTGCCAGTCTAGGACAGGGAGGCAAAGGGCTGGAACATCCCTGCTGTTCTGAAACGACCCTGACATTACATTAGCAGAGAGACGGATGAAAAGGTCACGTCCGAAGACTTCATTTAATTTTCTTTTATCAGCTTGAAGCCATTGAAGAGCTATATTTTAATTTTAGAACTATTTCAAAAGAGCAGTATATATATGTAAGGACACATTAACTATATTTAAGTACAAAATGACAATAATTTGTGCTGGTACACCGACATGATTACAGCATCCATTTTCACCACTCATTTCCAGCTGAAGTCAGTTTTCTAAAGGTAGTGGAAACCAGTATGGATTTCCCTAAGAAAACATCTGGCAGTTAAATTTCAGGGGTGACTTTCAACATGAGGGAATGTTGTAAAAGCAAAGAAATAATCTGATTATTGTTCTTAAACTAATTTTTGTAGATGAAAACAAAACAAATAAATATATATACTAGTAAACTACAAGATATTCTATAATATATTTTTTTGAAAGAGAAAGGAAAATAACTTTGTGTAGCTGCACTCTTCATGTTTATGACAGAAAAATTCAACAATGTTTGCAAACTAAGTGAAAGATTACACTCTCATGCAAATAAAAGCCTTAAGAAAATTAATTTGACTATGATTGATATAGGGGATACCAAGTTAACTTCAAAAATGGTGCACACTGGCAGTAAAAAAAGCTTATTTTGCAAAAATATACATTAGGATATAGAATTGATGCATTATATCTATTAGGCTTAATTCTACATTTAAAGTAAATCATAGTTAGGGTAGTAAATCACAAATCAATCATGAGAGAAAAGATAGTATTTGATTAATATTTTGTTTTTTCCAATACTCTACAATATTAGCATACATTCAACTAAAAAGAGTGGGAGAAAAACCTCAGCATCTTAGATGTAAAAAAATAAAATTAATAACAGATAAAATTTACAAACAAAATTTATGTATTAAAATTTTGTTTTTTAAATGATCCACAACCAAGATTTGACAATGTTATATAATAGACAGACCAATTGTGTTATATGCATTTAAAAATGTGCTACTTATGTATTTTTTTCTTAAAAATGGCATTTGCATAATACCCCTATTTTCCATATTTACTGAAATGTTAATAAGACAGGCAACTAGTCACCTTCTCTGTGTATGTTCTTCTCCCCAAGTCCCTCCATCCCGAGACTCAGGCTTCTTTCTGTCTCTCATCTCTTCTGCCTTGGTATCTTCTACTTCAGTGTTTCTACCAACTCCCATGGATTCACCTTCTAGGTCAACACCTATTTCCATACTATATTTGATCCATACATCTTTCCTAAAATTGAAATGTAGTTATACATGTAGTTATATCCCAGCTACTCTGATGTCTCATGTACACATCAAATAGTAACTGACCACAAACATCCTAGCATCTTTCTTCCTTCCCTTCTGAAGGTTTGAGGTGGGGTATGTTGCAATGATATATCCGTGTCCTCAGGACAGATATGAGAGTAACCACATAGATCAGGCCTGTCAATTAAATCTACCACATAGGTCTCAAACTCATCCCTTTTTCCCTACATGGATAAGCAGAAAGGCTCTGCTCATTCTCCACCCCACCAGGAGAGTTCGCCCTGATAAACTAAAATGTATGTTTTTAATGAGAAATCTATTAATAAGTTTAACCACCTCCCTCAAAAGGCAATTCCTGAGCATGAAATGAATATGCCTAGGCCCGACCATACATTATGTTCTACCATGTACTCTAACTTGTTTTGTTAATGCACACAGTGCACTACTCTCTACCTGGGGTATGCTCACTACTCTTCTTGTTCTTTTAGTATTGTCATCATTCTTTATTGAAATGTTTTATGGACACAAAACAATAATAATAAACTTCTAGCCTTTTTCTTAATTTTAGCTAATATCAAACATCATTTAAAGTTGCCAGAAGCTACAGCAAGCAGAAAGCAAGGATACACAGGATTGGCTATGTTGAAGAATTCCGGTCCGGTGTCTAGAACACGATGAAGAGATAAAATTTTTATGGCTTGATAGCCTCTATTCTTTCTGCCTTGGGTGAGCCCTGACTAGTTTGGAAAATCACCCGTTATTTACAGAACTTTTGTAAAGAATCTGAGTGTAAGCCGTATATATACATTCATTGATTTGTAATCTTGCATTGCAATAAGATGATAACATTGACAAAGCTGGAAAACAAAAGGGATAAAACAGAACTTACAAAACTTATAAAATGAATATAAAAAAATAACTAAAGGGGCCTTTCTAAATGCCTTGAAAAATAGAAGTATGTTAGCTAAGGCTTCAGTGTTTCCTATCACAACTTAAGTCTTAATTTGATAAACCTTCCTCGTACAGTTGGAAAAACTTTAATATTTAACATTTTTAATGCATTTCATTCTAAAATTTCTATAAGAGAATTAAATGTAATATATTTGTTCCTATGAATTGATTTCTCAAGAATACACTAGTTTTGGTTAAAGTGAACAAGGCAGCAAATAGGATGATTACCTGCAAATAGTGGTTGTGTACAGACTATAAGAAGGGTACTGTATAATTAAGTATCTATAGCAAACCAAGCTCACGACATGTTTTCTGATCCCTTGAGGCTCACCAGCTAAAAATAATATCAATATTAGAATGTTATCAAAAATTACAACGTAATGCAAACAAATAGCTTCTTGGAAATTCATTTAGAAGACATACAATGATGCAACCTAGATTTATTGATATTGATAAGATTTATTGATAAGTTCTGTTACAACTTCAAATGGGTTTTAAGTACTTAGTATAGGATTAACTAATAAGCACATGGCTAATCTGATTGTACAAAATAGAATTTTATTAAAAGAAACGAAGAATGTAGTAAAGCAGGGAAGAAATGATTTTCAAATTCCGTTGGAACTAGCTAAACAGAACTACAAATTGGCTGTTGAACATTTTGAAACAGAGAAAGTGGATGATAGGAAATTCTTTCTAAAGCATTTTGTTTGAAGTGGCCCAAATAGGATAAAAGCAGGTCCTTTTAAAAAAATTAGATTTGAAATTAAAAAGTGACTGCTACAAGTGAGGCTGTTGAAATAGCAAATGCATACAGGTGAAATGACTCCAGGATGCTTCCATGCACCCTAGGGCTCACCTTGATGGGATAACCAGAACTCGGCACAGAGGGACTTTGAAGAGCCAGGACTCAGAGGGTAAAAAGGAAGGTTAGAGGTTATAATAATTTCCCTGCAGAGTAGAGCCAAAATGCACTGGGATGCATAAAGCCAGGCATCATCCAAACAGGCTGGGCCCAAAGCCATAAGAAATATGATATCATTTCTCATGAAAGAAAGAGATCAAAATAACCCGTTAAATGTGACAACTAAATGGAGGCAAGGCTGTTTAATTTGCATTTTGGAGTCAGTAGCATCTAAACCTGTGTTTTGATATATTGATTTTAAAAACGGAGTGAAAGTTCAGAGTCAATGAACCATTTTCTTAAAACAGAATGAATATATTTGGTTTCCTCAGCTATAAAACAGAGTATGACATTAGACAATTTTTAGGATACCTTTCTGCTCTGTTTTATTGTGTGTACACAAAGTATAAGTGAGCTGATAGTGTGTACCACTTATTTTTTATCATTACCTGTATAGTTATTTATGAACATGTTACATTTCACATCTTGATTAAGTATATGTTTCCCCTTACCTAAAGTGAATCTACAATTTACTGTCCAAAAAGGATCCCTTTTGTGTCAAAGTCTGTTTTATTAATAATTATGTACCCATAATTATTAGGCATAAACTTGGTCAGTTCTGGGCAAATTAGAGCTCATGATCTTCCTACCCAAAATCCATCACAGCATCTACTATATAAAAGTGAGTAATCAAATATTGTTATATAAATAAATGTATGAAATAAACATGTTCCTGCCAACTGTAGATGAATAAAGTTCATGCCCTAATATTTAACTATTTCAAACAATTGTTGACATGTTTTCACTTGTAGCCTTTGGTATTACAAAACCTTACAGTGGTACTGGGACCAGTCTTGTGAGCCTCAACATATTTTTTAGCAGATATGCATTGATGGAAAGAGTTGTTTGTTTTCGTTAATTAAAAGTTGAGAAAGCGACTAGGTTTCTCTGATAACACAGAAGAATCAGAATTAGAAATGAACGAATATAACGGTTAGACAAGAGATATCTAAATATTATGTAACTTCTAAGCTGCAATGTTTACCAGCTCTACAAAACAATAAGAAGATTTACAGCAATCAGCAAAACTAGTCTGAAAGTGTACGTGTTAGACCACAGATTAGGGAGGTTGGTCAGAACTACCATGGGCAAAGTTTCAAAGTTTCAGGTGAAAGTGTGACCAGCTACATCAGATAATCCTATCTAATCAAAGCCCAGCAACTGAATGGCAGAATGACCAGAACAACTGGTCTATCAGTCGCTATGATGCACATTGACCACCAGGGGGCAGACAATGCAGGAGCTGCTGGCTGGTGGTCAGTGCGCTACCACAGTGGGAGCCCACTTGGCTGACTGGGATGAATGGCTGCTCCCGCTGTGAACCCTGGGCCACAGGCAGGAACCCAGGGTACGATCCTCACCTCCTCGCCCCAGGCTCTTCCTCCTCGCTCACTGCTACCTCCAATGGATGCCGGCAGGTCGCACAGCACTGCCACCAGGCTCGCTGAGCTGACCCTGGAGGCTGGGAGGCGTTCGTGGCCACTGCAGGACTGATGCCGGGAGCCAGTCCATCCTTGCTGTTTCAAAGGACCTGGCATATATGGCATACGGTTCTTAAAATGTTTGCTCACCTTCTTGGCACTATGTGTTTTAACCAAGGTTTCCTCTCTGAGAAAGGTTGTTTCCCCAGGTAGGGATTTTCCCCTGAAGTTAGGGAGGGAATAAAACCCCTCAACTAAGTGCCAGGCGGGTAATTAATCACTTTAACTATGAACAATCATGCTTAAGCTACATAATCTTTACTCCCTGGAATGGAGATAAGAAACGCCCTAACCTTTGTAATAGAGATTGATAGGATTGAATCAACTGGTATAAATACAGATGTAGCAAGACAGCGAGAGACAGAACTTAGAAGAGAACCAAGAGAGACAGAACCTAGGCACAGAACCTACACAGAACGTTCTCTAGAGACAGAAGAACTTCGCTGGAGAGAACATGGCAAAAGATCCTGGACAGAAACTGGCCTCAGAACCTAGAGACAGAACCTAGCGAGAGAACATGGCAAGGGATCCTGGACTGAACCTGACTACAGAAATTGGCAAGAGAACCTGACTAGAACCTGGTGACTGAACCTGGCTGGAGAACCTGGACAGAACCTGGCTGGAGAACCTAGCGAGGGAACATGGCTACAGAACCTGGCTGGAGAACCTGGAGAACCTAGCAAGAGAACATGGACACAGAACCTGGCTGGAGATCCTAAGCAGAACCTCTCTGGAGATCCAGAACAGAACTTGGCTGGAGATCCGGGCTAGAGATCCTGGCCAGGCTGCTGATCAACTGAACGCTGTCTCCGTGTCCTTCCTTCTTTGCTGACTCCGTCTATGCCTTTGGGAACCCCTGGACCTGCTGGGGTTGGACCCCGGCAGACTGAGGCCTACTCTGCCACCTCTCAGTGCTATTGTCCCTGGGATGGGCCCAACTGGATGGCCTGGAGAGGCGAGTGCTCAGGCTCCTCCGGAGATGCTGGGCTGGAGAGCAGCCACTCAGAGCGCGGGTCCACAGCCTCTCAGCTAACCGGAATGAGCGCGGCTCCCACAGCAGGCCACGCCCGCCACCAGTGTATGAATCCCGAGCACCGGGCCTCTAGTCTAGCATAATACAGGATGGGGTACAAGTAGGTTTACAGTCTTAAATACAGAAAACACAGTTTATTCTTGTATCATTACTCATTTGTTATTGCATCATTTTTCTGTATGAACAACTGTAAGCCTATTTTTGCCACAGTATGTATTAGCAACTTTTCTTGCATTTTGGTAAATGTGATGTAGTTACAGAATTATTATAAAAAGTAAAACATAAGAGTGTGATTAAGAAAATAAATAGATACATTGAAAATGCATAATCAATCAGATATTATGCTACAAATAAAACACATGTGTATATAATTATATATACATATAAACATAGGCATGTTTTGTCAGAAATAGGGATCAATGTACAAAGTTGTAGATTTAAAATTTTAAAATATACACTTATAAAGCCTAAAACTGCAACTTCAAAAGCAGAACTATATCTAATATTTTCCTTATTTCCTAGTTGTACAAATGGTAATCATAAGAAATTCTAAGAAAAATTCAGCTTTCTGGTCACTAATCTCCCAAAGCAGTAAAATAATTTACTCACTCATTGATTCAATATTTTAGCAGATATATATGGAACACATTCTATGGCAAAGAGCTCTTCTGGGCAATGAGAATATAGCAGTGAACAAAGCAGACAAGTCTTCATGGAGCTCATGTTCTAGTGCACAGTAGAATAATAAGTGTAAAGATTATGTTAGTAACTATTTACTGGACATGTATTATTGTCTAGGCATTGAACCAAAATGAATCTTTCTTGTGTGCATATAACTCTAAATGCCATTCAGAGGTTTGTGAACTTTGAAAAGCATGCAATGATGAAGTTTAGAGAGAAAAAACATTAAATCTTAGAAAACATATTAAAAATGTCCCAATTACTAATATGCAAAGCCATGAGTCAAACCCAGGTATGTACGCCTTACTCTGAAAACCATGCTCTTGACTCTGCTATGCTGCCAATACCTAGAATAAAAGAAATAGCGCAACTTACCAATGAGAATAGAGAGGTACAGAGAGATTAAGTGGCTCTCCTCCTTAGTAATGCAATGCTCATGTTAAAGAGGCTAGAGAGAAATCTGTAACTTTAAATGAGGAAAACCTGTTAATGAAGAATCTTAAATTACTAATCCATCTATCTGTAAGTAATAATGTAAGATACCGGGAATTTTTGTTTAAAACATACTTTACAATGTATCCATATGGAAAGAGGAATTTTCACTGAATAAAGTTTATTAAGGATTCTGACATTGTAGTTCCTCAGGCCAGAGACCTCATTTATTAATATCTTAAGTGTTACGCAGGATGGTATGAATTCATTTAAGGAGGTCAATTTTTTTTTAAAATATCAAGTTTTACTTAATTCTGTTTTTTTGTTGTTGTTGTTGCTTTAATATAAAGTCATTTCCCACCTGTGGTCTCTAAGGAAATCTGTACCCAGAAAGAAAATAAAAAGAATCAATGTATAAAATATTTTTAAACTAGCAACTCTGCCAAAGTGATATGTACAGAACATCTATTTTTTCCCTTTGCTTCATTTATATTTCTCAAACACCATTGCTGACCTAAATGCTAGAAAGGAAAGCTATTCCGTGTCCTTCAATATATAATGAAGGATTACAGAATGTAATTCACTGAAACAGAAGATTATAATAGCTAATACATATGTATTTTTCTTCAAATGGATTTATGAACACTTGCTATACAACACTGCTCAAAAGCATTACATTTTCTTAATTTCTTTCCTGGTACTAGATATTTACCACAAGTGTCCTCTTCCCCTGCCGGGGTCCAACCCCAGCAGGTCCAGGGGTTCCCCAAAGGTGTGGACGGTGTCGGCGAAGAAGGAATGACACGGAGACAGCTTTCAGTTGATCAGCAGCCTAGCCAGGATCTCTAGCCAGGATCTCCAGCCAAGTTCTGGTCTGGATCTCCAGAGAGGTTCTGCTGTTTATTGTCTTGTTACATCCGTATTTATACCAGTTGATTTTAATCCTGTCAATTTCTATTACAAAGGTTAGGGCGTTTCTTATCTCCATTCCAGGGAGTAAAGATTATGTAGCTTAAGCATGATTGTTTGTAGTGATTAACTACCCGCCTGGCACTTAGTTAAGGAGTTTCATCCCCTCCCTGACTTCAGGGAAAAATTCCTACCTGGGGAAACAACCTTTCTCGGAGAGGTGACCTTGGTTAAAACACACAGCGCTAAGGGGAGCAAACATATTAAGAACAGTATGCTATATACGCCAGGTCCCTTGAAACATATGCTGTGCAGATGTTTCTTTCCTGCATCGACAGTGTCAAGCAGCAAGGATGGACCGGCTTCCGGCATTCCCCCACCCCCAATTAACAGTAGAAGAGGAGTTGGGTCAAATCTATATTAAGATCAGGTGTCCTCAAATGTCAACTTCCAAACCCAAGAGAGATTATCAATGTGTACACTATGAGTACCTTAACAGATGTGCTGCTAGGTCTTAAATATGTGCAAGTTACTTATTGTTGTGACTGAGTCTACAATTTGAAGTTGTAATGTCCGTTATATGCAGTTTCTTGGGTTATCCAATGCAGTATAGAATAGGATTCTTTGGGTTCCCCTTTAATTGATATGTAATATATAAAATAGTAAAGACACAATTCTTGCACTGTTTTATTCTCTGTGTATCACAAAATATGAACAAAACTTCAAAACTACGGTTACATCTCATGGAGGACAGGAGAGAAAGACAGAAAAGGGTAGGGAGAAACAGTTAGCTTTATACACGTCATACTAATGTTTTAGGATTAGCTGCATATTCACTGGCCTTCATTCTATTATAAAATGAATAAAACTAACAAAAGGTAGAGGTGAGATATGCAACAATCCAATATTGATAATGGATCATGATAAGAAATTCGTTTTGTTCACCTAAGTTCCTTACTACCACCATCCATACTTACCAACAAACCCAACCAAACAGACCAAAAAAACATAGGCTTGGACAACAGAAAGCTTGGCAACAGACGCGCACACATTTATTTTTTACTGGTACTCATGAGCGTCTACTAGTATGACTTGGGAGCATTTGTGAGAGTCAAGGAACAAAAGTAAAGAGCTTACTCTTTTCCTCGGTGTGAAGGTCAACCCGAGGATAAACACTGAAGCTTTTATAGAAGCCATGAGACAGCGTTATACAGTAGTGGTGACTGTGTGATAACTACAGCTGACTTGTGGCCTGGGGTCTTTTAATAACTTTAAATTAGGCTGCCAAAAGTTTCACTATTTAAAAGCATGCTCAAAAAGAAAGAGTTGGCAAAGTACTTGTCTAGGAGTTTGGAAAGAAAGGAATAGTTTACCAGCATACTCTTTTAAAATGCTGTAATGAGTTCCAGACTTCCTAAAAGATGTGGGACAAATTTGTATTTTGCTAGAGACTATTAGAAGTTTACCCCAATCTAAAATTCAGAATGAACCCAGAGATGATCGAGTTACTTAAACTGATCAAAGGTTTTTAATTCTTAACTTAAGAAACAGTATAGTTTAGTGACTTTAAAAAATGTTTTTATTGATTTTTTAGAGCGAGAGGAAGGGAGAGGGAGAGAGGTAGAAACATTGAGGATAGAGATACATAGATCTCGCTGCCTCTTGCATGCCCCCTACTGGTGATGGAGCCCGCAACCTGGGTATGTGCCCTGACCAGGATCAGCAGAGCTGAGAGGCCTCCCGGCCCGGGAATCAGCGTGACAGGCAGGAGGTCCCCAACCCCCTGATCGCCCTTCGGCTCTGTGTGTGACAGGGTGTGGCGCCCAACCCCCCACCCCCCATCGGCCCTGCCCTGAGTGTGACAGTGGCGGCACCCCAACCCCCTGATCCGGCCTGCTCTGTGAGTGACAGGGGGGAGCTCCCCAACCCCCTGATGGGCCCTGCTCTGTGCATGACAGGGGGGAGCTCCTCAACCCACTGATCGGCCCTGCTCTGTGTGTGACAGGGTACGGAGCCCCAACCCCCCTGATGGGCCCTGCCCTGTGCGTGACAGGGGGTGGCACCACAACCTCCCTATGAACCCTGCCTTGAGTGTGACAGGGGGCAGTGCCCCAACCCCCCAATCGGCCCTACCCTTTGGTGACTGGGGGTGGCATCGCAACCTCACGATCCGCCCTGCTCTGTGCATGACAGGGGAAGGTGCCCCAACTCTCCAATCGGCCCTGCTCTGAGCCCGACCAGGGGCTGCACCTAGGGATTGGGCCAACAGGTCGTTATCTCCCGAGGGGTCCCAGACTGCAAGAGGGCACAGGCTGGGCTGAGGGACCCCCTCTCCCCCCACTGAGTGCACAAATTTTTGTGCAATGGGCCTCTAGTGTAAAATAAAATTATGTTGTTTTGTAATCCATTTTCAACTGACGGTAATTTATTTCATTTTAATAATTAAATGTTATTTAATTATATTGGTATAGAATTACTTATACAACCAGTTAATCCCATAATTTAGATAAAAAACTACAGTCAAGTTTTATCCTATTATTTTAAAACAAAATATAATAACTGCCATTTTTTTTAACAGATGTCAAAATATTTTCCTGGAATAAAGTTCTACAAATTGAAATGGCTTAAGACTTTTTTTTAACATATATTGTTACATTGTCTTTCTGATCAATTGGATTTTACTAGGTTGTACTCATAGTCATACTAGCCAATAGGAGCCTATCTTCATTCCTATATAATGTCAACATAATGTCATTTTAAATCCTGCCCATCTCAAGTCCAAAAGAAATAGCAAAGTGTTGCCTCAATTTGGATGTATGTGATTAGTGTATAAATATAAATTTAATGTTTACCAAAGTTTCAATTGTTTTTATGAACAGCACAGCTCATTTATCAAGGCATCTATTCTTATTATTTTTAGAAAGCTTTTAATCAACTAAGAGTATTAGACATTTGTCAAATGTTTCAATTAAATTTTCTAGCCAGTTCTTTTTATTTTATTGTTGTTTACGATGTTTACCGTGTCATTTTGAAATGGAAAAATAAAAACCTGGTAAAACTTTACTTACTAACATTTTAAATATGAAAGATCACTTTAATATTGCTTCATATAGACATTTCTTCAAAAGCATTTTTGAAGCATGCTACATGACAAAGAAAACTGTTCATGCTAATAATATGTGAAATGAATAAAATGACATATATATTATGACCTCTATGTTGAACAACCGAATATAGAATTAAGACAGTAAGAAAAAATATTGGCTGTTCTTATCTCTGGCTGAAGGGTTGTGATTTTTGTTGTTCTTTGAATTTTTTCTCTTGAGCGTCCATGTGGTTTTTCAAATCAAAGAAAAATATATTAGTAAAACCAAACTTTATCACTGACAGTTTGAACCAAATATCCAACGTAAGAAAAGCTGATGCCACTTATGGATTTCTGCACCTGTCTGTAAACATAATAAATATCTATATCTATACAACATACATACTTAATCCCAGCAAACACATTCATCCTAAATGCTGACATGATCATTGTAATACTAATTAAATTTTATTATAACAATAAGAGTGGCAAGACTGCAGGATGCAATGATTTAATTATGGAGCTAAAGTGTTTTACTGAAAGGTTTGCTTGTAGACAGAACTAATTAATTCCATAAATTCATATTTTTATTAAAAATAACATTTTTAAAAGACAGTTCATTGAAACAAATAATTTTACATGTCTGAGCAATTTGATCATGTTATGACAATGGTATAAGGGAAGCATTTAATGAGGAAACTCATTGCAAAGAAAGTGATTCACCAATCCAATCATTCCAATTCAAGACTTGTAAAGGTTTCTAAGACCAAAGCACACTGAACATTGAGGTATTAGTGTATAAATATAAAGCTGTTTTTTTTTTCCTGAAAACATCTTTTATTTTAAGTTATATCTGAGAGTATTCATTCTGTTCACCCTAAATTTTCTATATAAAGATTGGCATTATTTATTAATCCTAAATATAGAAAGAAAAAATATGAGTATACTGTCTAAGTATAGAAAGATCTGAGGCAAATATTTAATTGTTCAATTATAATTGGCTCACAGTCAAATGAGTGTATATGTATATGCAAATACATGTATAAAGAGGTTATTTATTTTAACACTTGTTTATGATACAATATGATTTTTTATAATAGTGGCCAGTAGAAATTTTGTCAATAATTAACCTTCAATCTAAGAGCTGCTAATAATAAGGCACACCTCTTCTGATTTATGACAGTGACAGAGAAGGTTATGGAAATGCAGTTTTTATTTCCTCGCTTATTAATTTCGTAGTGAAGCACTGATTATGCTTCACTCCTTACGCTAGAAGCAGCGACGGCAACACAAAACAGAGCTGGTTCCTGCCAAGGCGCCTTGAAGGACAGTGGGGCAAAGACAGAAACACATAGCATAAGGGTGTGATGAATGTTATGATGGAAGGTTTAGGGTGCTTCAAAGGCCCACCATCCCGGGGGCAAAGAAACACTGACAGTGAAGGCAATGGGACGTTGGCAGGCTGAAAGGACTGTGTCCCAGGCAGAGGGAGTGTCCATAAGAGGACACTGAAAAAGTCAGTTATGGCTGAAGATAAAGGTGGCAACATCTGTTGCTGGAAAGATGAAAGAAATCCTTAACATCTGTGCAGGAGTTTGGACTTTCTCCTAAGAGCAAAATAGGAAGCTTCTAAAGATTTGAAGTAGGGAAGGGACATGATAATATTTGCATTTCAAATCACGCTTGCTCTGTGGGGAAGAGCCTGTAGATGAGAGCCAGGGGCTGCGGTTGTGGGGTGGCCCAGAGAAGGTGGTGGCGCAGTAGCTAGAAAGGAAGCTGAACTGGGGAAACAGTTAGGGAGAAAGTCAATAGGACTTGGTGACGGATTGAATGTGAGTGTGAAAGACAAGGAGGCTTCAAGAATGACAGACTGCCATTGTGTGGCCCCAAATCTTTGTTTTTATAAAATACCACAGGCCCAGTGCATGTATCTGCGCACGGGTGAGTCCAGCCGACCCAGTCCCAGTCGGGGTGGATCAGGGCCGGGCCTGTGGAGAGGAGGAGACTGTGGGAGGTTGGTTGGCCGGTTGGGGAAAGGAGCCCATGGGAGATTGGCTGGCAGGCCCCGCCCCTGATTGGGGTAGGGTAGGCAATTGGGGGAGGGACCGACTGTGGGGAGGGGCTGTGGGCAGTTGGCTGGCTGGCCCCACCCCCAAATGGGGGGGGGGGGCACGAGAATTGATCCAAAAAAATAACTATAATTTTACAAACCTACTTTAACCTCATTACCTGCGTATGTAAAGACAGTTTAAATTGTGTTGTTATTGGAACAATAATTATTCACTTCTACTTTACCTCCAAACATTATCAAAATATAGAACTTTTAAAAGATAAGCTGGCTATAATACATTTGGGTGTGGAGTAACGATTTTATGTTCATATTATTAGCAGAAGCTTTTCAAAATTAGCATTTGGATGTGTGAAGTACAACCTAAAAGTGCACCTCTCCCAGGAGCTCAATAAATGCTCGCTAAATCTAAGGTAGGTAATTGAGTAGCTAGAGAAAGCTATGTTTTGGTCCGCAAGATACAGCATATTCCATCAACTAGAAACTAGTTATAAAAAAAGTGTTCATCTGGTGAGCATTCATCTTAGAAATTAATCATGGATTAATTACTATTTATTTTTTATTATTTATTTATGTATTATTCACCCAATGTCTCCATACTCCTTCCTGCTTTTACTAGATAGGGCATCAGACATGGATCTCAGTCATGCTCCTACCAGTGCTGGCTGTGAAATCTTGGACAAGACTTAACCAGCAATTTAGTCATAAATGTCATTTATAAAATACCATGCCTTCCTCAAAGAGTTATTATAAGGACCAAGCAAAACAATATACATGAAAAGATGAAACCCAATATAAATATGTGATTAGTTCACTTCATGATTGGCTGGTATATAATTGTTTTTATTATATACTAGGGGACCAGTGCATGAATTCATGCACCTTGAAAGGAACTGTGGGCCTTGAGGCTGGGGTGGGCACAGGGGAGGGTCTCGGCCCATCCTCCGCACACCTGCCTGGCCCCTCCCACCGTGGCCCCTGGTCCTCTGTCTGCTGGCAGCCCCGCTCCCGCCTCCACTCCCATGCGCTGACAGCGCCACCCCTGTTCACACCCCTTGACGGTGCAGAGTGATTAGGGATGGCGCCAGCAGCAGGTGCAAGCGCTGGGCAGGACCATGGCACACGGGGGCAAAGAATTTTCAGTAACCACCAGAGGCTCACCCTGATGACAGCGACTGGTGCCCCACCTTGGTCTGGCACCCCCACTCACCTGCTCCACCATTCTGCCTTGGCTGATGCCCACCATGTTCCATGTGCGCCCCCTGGTGGTCAGTGCACATCATAGCGGCTGGATGTTTGGCTGTTCTGCTATTTGGTCTATTTGCATATTAGAGTATATATATATACTTTTTATGAAAACTGCCTTGAAAGTTCATATTGATTTGAAATACAAATGTTTTGTAAAATTTTTGTAAACACCATTAGAATATATCTACATATTAAGGTCCCAAAAAAATGACTGAACATATGCCAAAATAAGTAAGTAATATAAGCTTATATTATGAATCATTCATAGTAATTGATTTCTCATCTCAGAAAAAGATCTCTTATGTTTATTCAAAGCTGAGATCTTTTTTGTGCAGGAATCATGTTATTATACAATTGTTTCATCTTCAGCAATCTGTTAGTGAAGCTTAAAGTGTGAAATCAGGCTGTTTCACTAATAAAATTAAAAGTCATACATATATTTACTTAAAAACAGTGACATTATTACATACTTTCAGAATGGCTAAAGTGAAAAACGGTGACACCACCAAATATAGGCAAGGATATGGAGTGTCTGAATCACTTGTATTTTACAAGTGTAAAATGTAAAATGATACAACCACTCCAGAAATAGTTTGGAAGTTTCTAACATAATTAAGTATATATTATACAATTCAGGATCTTACTCTTGGCCATTTATTGCAGAGCTATAAGGACTTATATTCACACAAAAGCACGAGCACTAAAATTCAAAGCAGCTTTACTTGTAATAGCCAAAATCCTAAATCAGCCCACAAAACATTAAATAGGTGAACACTTATACAAACTGCATTTCTTTCTTCTATACCACAGAATACTACTCAGCATCAACAATTGTGCATTGTTCCATGCAATAACCTGGATGAAACTCAAAGAGAAGTATGAGGAGTGAAAAAAAGAAGCCAATCCCCAAAGAATTCATTATTTTATCATTTCATTTATATAAATGTAAAATGACAACATTTCAGAAATGAAGGACAGATTAAGAAAACTGCACCCTAAAGATGTTGAGGGACAAGCCCAAAGCCACTCACAGTGTGGCCTGATGGACCCCAAAATCTACATTTTTCACAACATAAAATAATGGAGTTCAAAATAAATTTATTTTATCAGTTTCTATCCAAGCTAATTCTGAACTTGTTCTAGGTCTTAAGCTTACTTAAAGTATCCCTCCATATGCCTAATTTTATACTCAGAACCACTGCCACCGACTATGTACCTTATGGCTAAAGACTAAGATGTTTTTGCCTTCCAATACCTGCCTGCAGCAACACCTGGCGTCCTAGTAAGTCACTATAAAAGAGCTCCCTGAGAGTCAAAGGAAACTACAAAAGTAGGTTCACTTTGGACCAGGAACTAGCATGACCACTCAGTGTGGGAGGATGAAATGGCCAATTTCTTGGTCCAAATGGAAACAGTATATATGACTGAAAGCCATATTAGGAACAAAATTACTACTACTTATGTGCTGTTACAAACTGCAGATAAAAGAAGATTACACATATTATAGTTATCTAGTTTTCATTATAAGGACTAAATGATTGAAGATTATAGAAAAGCCAGACTGAATGAAGAGCACAGGGCAGGTACATTAACGAAACATTTACCTTTGTTGCTCACTGTTAAAAACCTTTCAGAGACTCGTCCTAGGCTAGGAACGGGCTCTGGTTTGTCATGTTGGATAATGTATTTGTGAGTGCATTGATTATTGGTTCTAAAAATACCAATACTTGCATTGTAAATCCTTCAGCCATTTTCCATTACCAAGAAAAAGTTCAAAGTTCTTCGTGGTCTGGCTCTTCTCTCTCTCTCCACACACGCTACACCCACCCATTCTCACCTCTCTACTGTTTTCCTAACATGCTATGCTTTCAAATTTATTGGCTTTGCATGTATTCCATTCTCTGCACAAATACCCTATCTCTCACCTGCCAATTGAGAAAATTCCCTTAAAAAAGTTACTTTCATTTGGAAACCTTCCCTGAACCGCACTACCCATTCCCCTAAATTAGCATCCCTTCCCCATCTAAATCCTATTACTGTTTTTGAAAGATTATTTATATACCTGTCTCTGTCACTAGACTAACACTTCTAAGGAATTTGCCATGTTCATGTTTGGAAAAGCAAAAATATTGAGCTGAAGAGCTGAATATAAAACAAAAGTAACAGTAACATTTATTTAGTGCTTAATAATTGTCAGACACTCTTTGAAGGTTAGAAAACAGGCACAGAGAATTTAAGTAACTTGTTCAAAATGAACAAAGCAAGTAACAGACGAAGACAGGATTGGAACCCAACCACTGTGACTTTGAAGTTCATGTTCTTCATCACTATCCTAAAAATACTTCTTGAATATATCTAAACATTTATGTGGGATTTTAAAACTATATTTTTATTGATTTCAGAGAGGAAGGGAGAGGGAAAGAGAATAGAAACATCAATGAGGAGAGAAAATCATTGATTGGCTACCTCCTACATGCCCCACACAGGGGATAGAGCCCTCAACCTGGGCATGTGCCCTGACTAGGAATCAAACCGTGACTTCCTGGTTCATAGCTCAATGCTCCACCACGAACCACACTGGCTGGACCACATTCATGTTTTTAAGTAAGTAAACAGATAGGCATATATATGGATATATACTATTCACAAGTATATATGTGTATATGCTTATGTATACACAAAACAAACTTTCAGAATGAACTCTAAACAGCAGTATACAGTAAATTCCTTCAAGGAATTTGAACTTTGACAAAAGATCACCTAATACCCTAAAAATCGACTTCTTTCCAACAAATATATCATAGTAACCTACTTAATAATTTACAGAACATTGTATCACTGTATGTAGATTGGTTTTTATTGAGCTGTTTATCAGAAAGACATTTATCATCATGATAAGTGACATACTTATCACTACAAAATAATTTAATAGCCCTAACCGGTTTGGCTCAGTGGATAGAGCATCGGCCTGCGGACTCAAGGGTCCCAGGTTCGATTCTGGTCAAGGGCATGTACCTTGGTTGCAGGCACATCCTCAGTAGGGGGTGTGCAGGAGGCAGCTGATCAATGTTTCTCTCTCATTGATGTTTCTAACTCTCTATCCCTCTCCCTTCCTCTCTGTAAAAAATCAGTAAAATATATTTTAAAAATATATAATTTAATAAACATTTGAAAATATATACATAAGGTTCTCACGACAAGATTATACCTGAAAAATAATTTTTCTTGTATAATTTCTTGATTTTTTTAAAGAAAAAATATATGCTTATGAAGATATTAAAAATTGTTTTTAAATCTTAGCTATTGTAGATTGTGCTGTAGTATAATCTAGCCCAGTGGTCGGCAAACTTCAGCTCACAAGCCACATGCGGCTCTTTGGCCCCTTGAGTGTGGCTCTTCCACAAAATACCGACTTCTGCGCGTGGGCCACGAAGTTTCAATCGCACTGTACATGTGCGCCCACATGTGGTATTTTGTGGAAGAGCCACACTCAAGGGGCCAAAGAGCCACATGTGGCTCCGAGCCGCATTTTGCCAACCACTGATCTAGCCTATCCTTAATAAAATTGTGTATTTACATGTTAGTGTGTATGTAAATATACACCTATTTCAGAAAATATATATCATATGCATAAGTGAACTCGTTAGGAGTAAGAACTGTCCACGTCCCTCTCTTCTGCAGGTGAAATGATTGTAAAAATATATCCTAAGTAAAAAAAAAAATCAATGTCTAGTCTGCAAAGCATGATGTCCAAAGAGTTTTGTTTATCACATGTTCATGCTGAGAATTCATTAAGCATTTTCACTATGAAATTTGTAGAACAAGCTGCTGGCTCTACTGTGCTGACACCATGATTCACATTCATTAGTCTCCGATATGATGAAAAATCACCGAGTGATACAATGAAAATGTTGATCATTACGCTTCAGTAACAAATGTTTATCTAAGTCTGTGCTCTCACAAGACATCACGTCAGGCACAAATCCCAGAGTGAAATGATTCTTCAGACTAAACATCACAGCACTCTGCAGTTAAAATTCATGTGTTCCAGTCATACACATACACACAAATAAATCCAGACTTCATCTGCAGAAAACAGCAAATCTAAAATAACAGCCTCAAATTGATAGATGTTGAAGAAACCTCATGGTCTGGTTAGTTACAAAATCTGAAAGAAATAACTGTGTTTCATTTTAATTTTCTGGATTTTCAACTACTTTATAGGTATATTAACTGTAAATAGAATCAAGACATTGTATACATCCATACAATATAATAACCAACAAAAGACCATATTATTATGACTTTTTATTAATGACTATATAGTAAGCATCACTGTGACTAATGATGAAAATAGTGTAACATTTTTATTGATGCATTGATTAGTTTTCGAGTCTTGGTTAGGCAGTCAAAAATCATAAACACATTTTAGTACACTAATTAATATATGTAAAATTTCATAGTTTGTGTGATTCATCACTAATGGGAAAGAGGTTGTTTCACTTTTTAAAGAAGCTGCAATTGAGATGGTAAATATAAACTAAGAAAATATGGAACATGTATATGGTTTAGTTTGAGAAAATTTTGTTTTCTTTTCTTTTTTAAAAAATATATTTTATTGATTTTTTACGGAGAATAAGACAGAAGGATAGAGAGTTAGAAACATCGATGAGAGAGATCGATCAGCTGCCTCCTGCACGCCCCCTACTGGGGATGTGCCCGCAACCAAGGTACATGCCCTTGACCGGAATCGAACCCAGGACCCCTCAGTCTGCAGGCCGATGCTCTATCCACTGAGCCAAACCGGTTCGGCTTGTTTTCTTTTCTTACTTAAGTTTTATATGTTAGTTTGGAAAATCTACAAGTAATTTAATGTTTGTTTCAAATTATGTATAAGACCTACATACATCATGAAGCACATGTGTAGTCTCATTAATAATATTCTGCTCTGATCTTCTTCATCTAATACTAAGGATTATTTAAGGCAAGCAAGCTGAATTTTTTTTTTTTTTTGAAAAACAGAAGAGTGGTATGTACTATCTTAAAAGCAAAAAAAAAATGTGAATTTAAATAATATTATGTATTATGAGCAGTTATTTCATGTAAGATTATGAAACTGTTTTTAAACTGTTCTTGTATTGACTTATACATCATAAAGTTCCTAATATGTAACAAATATGCACATCTGTACTTATACACACTATTTATATAATTTCTCAAAGATAATATATTGAGTACTTTCTAGCCTCAAAATAATAAAATACAGCTACACTCTCTAATGATTGACTTTTTCTAATACTCACCTGAGGATATGCTTATTTTTTTTAGAGATGGGGAGGGGAGAGAGAGAAACATGAATGTGAGAGAGAACATTGATTGGTTGCCTTACGTACGTATTCTGACCCTGGGGTCAAATCCAGAACCTAGGTATGTGCCCTGACTGGGAATAGAACGCATAATATTTCGGTATATGGGACCATGCTCCAACCAACTGAGCCACACCAGCCAGTGCTATGATGATTGACTTTTTAAGTTTTAAATTAGGCAAAAGTTTTACCCTTTTTTTGTATTTAGACAAATTAAGACATTTCTGTTAAAAGTTATAATATAAAAAAGCAACTTATAAAAAAATATAAAGTATTTTATTATAAAGTTATAATAGAATGTTTCAAAGTTATATATTTCAGTGGCATAACCAATAAAGTTAGAAGTTAAAAGCAGTCTTTAAATGATGCCCCTTACTAAATTCAACTATATCATCCATCTCTATAGTAATAGTATAAATTTTTTTCTACCCAGAGTATTCCCATAAATTTTAGAAATTACCAAGATGGATATTTGTGAAACTAAAACTTAGAAAGACATACTGGTATATATAAAGAAGGAAATTATATCAAAATAATCAATGATGGAAAAGATACATCTTCATTAGGATTCCTATTTTGATGATTAAGTACTGCTGTGAGGGTCAGGGATGTGATGGCTTGTCTCTTACCCCGGCCTTTGCTCCCACCCCCTCTCACTCAGCTTGCTAATGCCAATTTCTAAAATCCTCCATTTCATAAAGTGAGAAATGGAAAAGTTCTTACTCGTTTAGTAAAGGGGCTAGTGTTGGAGCTCTCGGAACTTGCCAAGTGTTTGAAGTGATTCTTCTGTCTTAGGTACTTTCAGGCCACAGTCCCTCTTGTCACCTGTCACTTTAGTTGAGATTCTCTTAACTAACGTTCCTCTGACAATACTTAGTCCCAACATATCTTATAGTATCTGCAACTTCTATCCTTAAAGGTTTTTCTGACCCTATACCATCCTCTTGGATGGAACTAAAATGAAGCGACACCAGCTGTTTCCTACAGCCCTCATCTGCCCCACTGGACAGATCTATTCTTTTTCTTGGATCAGTGCTGGGAGTCCAACAATTATGTCATGGTCACTCTAAGTAAAGGTACTAGTCAGACTATCTCTCATATATCAATCCACTATATCCTTCCAATTGATAAACCTGCTCTTTGGTTTTCTTAAAGGCAAAACTCACGGAGAGAAATATGCCCACACTGATCCCCCTACGGAGAATGTGAAATGGAAATCACAGTGCACCAGAATCTCTATTCATAAATCTTGAATCTCAACCTCAGTTTTGTGAAAGTGTTTAAAAACTCCAATAGTAATTCTCCCCTTGCCTTCTCCTTTCAGATTGATTATGGCAGTCTCCTACCTCAGAATGGTGTTTCTATTGCCTTCAAGTCTCAGCTGAAACATCCATCCCAATGTATTCAAGTACATATATGGTTTAAAATGAGGTAATTTTGTCTTACAAAGCAGCTTAAATGTATTTCTGTACCGTGCTGGTGCATTTAGATAACAGGTCACAAAATGTTCAGTCCTGCATTGTCAAGTATTTAATCCACATCAGTCTGATGAATAGGATAATTCTCTTTACACTATTTTGTGATATGTTGATACACAGTTGAGTAAATAGTGTTTTTATGAGGCTTTACAGGAGGAAAAGTCCTTACACACCTAGTCTCGCATTTACCTATGATTTCACATGAGTGGGAAAGCTAATTACCCACATACACATCTGGCTATGCCATTAAAATAACTCAGAATATTAAACAGTCTCCACTATTATATGCTATTTACTCAACTGGATAAGCCATTTTTACCAAGTTTAATCTAATTAGAATGAACGTAATTAATGGTGGTTGGAAGGAATATAACTATAAAGCAGTCCTATAGTTTATATACCTTGTTTGTCTTATGCTCGCTAATGGAAAGCATCTGGTTAATTTTATAAGCCAGTAACACAAACAATATGAGTAAATCATGGTAGAGCTCAAAGGGCCTTGTGCTTGAAATCATTACCCAGTTCAGGTCTGTATTCCCACTTCTCTTATTTAGACTATTTTATAGGCATTACCAAAGTTATTTTAACAAGCACTTACTTTTGTATGAACATGTACGCATGCGTGTGCACTCATAGGCAGCTATACAATATTTTAGTTATGTTATGATGCTTTATCTACAGTGTCTTTGTTCTAGTAAAAATCTTCAAAAAATAAAACAACAGTATATACCAGGACAATCTAGAGGAATCCAGTAAGCTCACATACATACGTGTACACACAGACACAAAAATTCAAAAATAATCTTGCAGTATCCGATGGGACTTTCTCTCTGAATTTCCTGACTGCTCTTTGGGATCCTTTACATTTCAACAGTAACATGCCTTACCACTAGAAATCACCACTTAGTGTTTTATGTAGAGGAATGTTTTGTAAAACTTCTCCTTTGGCAGATTCATTGCACTATTAGGGAGAGGCTATAAAAATTATATTTTCATTCTATATTCTTTTAACTAAGAACTTTAAAAAAATCAAAATGATTTAACATTTGCAATTTAACGGGCTGAGTGTCTTTACTAGGTAGAGGTGTCTTGCATACCAGAAGTTCATCTACAATTTGGAAGGTGATCTTCCTCCTAGAAATCTGAAATGCTGTAAAAACTTTATGTGGCACTGAATTGCTTCATTCCAAAAACGCAGGGCTTTCTAATATGACGAGTTTAAAGAAATTTCAAGGCTCCAATCTGAGTATTTTAAACCAAATTGGTAAGTTAATACTTAAGCTTGAAATTTCTGATCCTAATAAAAATGGGAAGTTTAACAATTCATTCCCACTCCTGCAATGTGCAGAAATTTGAAATGGGAACAGCACTTTTATTTTCCATCTTAGCTTTCATTCTGTTTCATAGGAATCTGACATAGAAAGCATATTGAATTGATTTAAATCGGAATCCGCAGAAGGAAGCTGGCTAAAGACATCGAGCCTAATTCATAGTCCGTAACCAGACTGGTTTGTCTAATGGTGTAGTTGTTGTCACAGTCAGTGACAACACACGGATTTCTGTCTAGTTAGACATTTGGCTTGAAGTACACATTCGGAGAACTGGATCCAACTATTAACTGGGCCAAAAGTAGCCTTAAACTCTGCCAACCTAATGCTAATTCAGCTAGGAGTAACATGCTTTCTTGTTTCACAACAAATGAGCCTTTGAATCTATCAAACTGAATCTGATGATGACTTCAGAAACAAGTCTGTTGCAAACGTTATCCCCACTGCAATAGGTCTAGAACCCAATTTTTCTGTCAAATGTCACTTCCCTACTTTGGCATTCTAGAAATGGAAGGAAAGATCGAAGAACGAAGAAAGGAAATATTTCAGTTGTGTGATTTGATTCAGAAAAAAGGCTCTTGTTTAATCACAAACTTTATTTTGTTATACCTATTTTATAACTTAGTGTAGCTATTATATCTTTGTCTGCAATTAGCCCCAGCCCACCTTACTAAAACATCATTAAAAGCAAGACACAGTTAATAGAAACAATAACAATATAGGTAAGAATAATCATATAGAGCCCCTCCTTGTGTCATTTACCTTGGAAAGCTCTATATTTGCATTTCCAGATCTTTTTATGCCATATAGCTGAACAGAATGTCATCTAGAAAAGGGGGTGAAATATTAGTAAATAAAGGATGTAACAGAGTTATCTGGATGTAAATATATATACCGAGCTGGAGACTTTCCAAATTTCTGGAAGACTAAAGGGGTATACTTGTCTAATCAACATCAGGTGTAATTACTAGGAAGACACTGATATGCTATGTATATCATTGATATACATTGATATTCTCGGGCAACGTAAAGAGAACATACCTAGTTAAATATGAATAAGAATGCCTGGTTATAAAGCACCACACTGATATTTTCTAAACACGGTGTTTATCTTCCTCTTTGAAATAAACTAGGTGTTAGTTTTCTGTATTTATGTCAAATACAGATATAGCTCTTTATTTAGTGACATGCAACAATTGGAGAATTTCTATTTTCCATTCAACTTAGGATATCATCCCTCGGACCACAGCAAGCTACAAAATGTGTGGGGCCCAGTTCAAAATAAAACTGTTGGGTCCTTTATTCAAGTTACAAATTCCAAGATGGCAACAACAAAGCATGGGGTCCTTCCAAGCCCAGGGCCCTGTGTCACTGCACAGGCAGCAGACTCATGAAGCCAGCCACACATGGGTCCACCACCCAAACTTGCATTTGTCTTGCTAATAGAATTGCAAAAGACATAGAGGGTAGTTACTAAAGCATCACTCCTTGTCAACTCAATCAATGGAAAGTGACCCTCCCACTGGGTCCACCCATATCTATTTATCCGCTACATCAAAATGAACAGGCTGTTGAAAACATGGCAGCCAGGATAAGAAGGAGGGGAATTAAGACACACATCCAGCCCGCCAGTTTCCTGCCTTTGATGGGAGAGCACAATAGTGTACTGTTTACAACATCCTTTCATTCCTTTGCTAGAGAGGTCTGGCTCACACCACTGGAAACTTGTAAAAAGATGCAACCCTGAAGAAAGGAATTTAGAACTGTTTGCTCACTTTCAGGATCTTTTCTTCCTATATTCAAAAAGATAACAAATATCGATACTGTCTGAATTAAAATTCTTGAACTTCAAACTGCCTTGCTCTTGAATGATTCAAACTCATATAATGCATTTACCGAAAATATGAATAGTCTTTAAGACCATGACAAGTATCAATTACCTGATCTATGTATATAAGCTTTGTGAAAAACCCAAGTTCAACCCTTACATCATTATTTTTTTAAAAAAATATTTTATTAATTTTTTAGAGAGAGGAAGATAGAGGGATGGAGAGTTAGAAACATTGATGAGAGAGAAACATCGATCAGCTGCCTCCTGCACACCTCCCACTGGGGATGTGCCTGCAACCAAGGCACATGCCCTTGACTGGAATCGAACCTGGGACCTTTCGGTCCACAGGCCAACGCTCTATCCACTGAGCCAAACCAGTCAGGGCATATCATTATTAACAATGCAGAATATCACCGACTGATATATGTACTTTTGTCCTTGATTTCTTTCTAGGACAATGCTATCTGTTCCAGGTTTCCCAATCAACAAGTCAAAACGTTGGGTCAAATCCACATGAACCTCCATCTTTTCAGACAGGGTTTCTGCTTTTTCATCTTAAATATATCTTCTTACAGGGGTTCCTTTCTATCTCCCACTCAGAAGAACAATGTCATCATTCCCGAAGTCCTGCTCTAGATTTCTAAATGAATCATCCTTCCGTTGTTAAAAGAGCATGGCACGGTACCAATCAGCCCTCTTCCATGGCATGGCTCACACTTCGCATTATTTACACAATGGCTCTCTTTCCAGGCAGATGACACACATTTTGAGGAGATGTTCTATTCTTAGACAGGGCACAGAACCTGTATGCTGAAAGAATGGATAAATAGATGAGAGCGATGCTTTTATTGTATTGTTTTGTTTTTAGGACTATTTGTTAGTGCAAACTTGGAGATTTTACTCTGGGCTCACATTTACTAAGTTTAAAGATTTTGTAATATGCTGTAAAGATGACTCAGAATTGGTCACATTTCCAACTCATGGTGTTGGATTTTATACCCTATAGCCAGAAAGGCAAATATTTTTAAAATCTTTTATTGATTTTTTAGAGAGAGAGAAAGGGAAAGGAAGAGGGAAGGGAGAGGGAGAGAGAGAAAGAGAAAGAGATGTGAGAGAGAAACACATGCCCTGACCAGCGATCAAGTAGTAACCTGGACATGTGCCCTGACTGGGAATCGAACCGGCAACCTTTTGGTGTACAGAATAATGCTCAACACACCAGCCAGGGCAAAAGGCAAATATTTTTTAAGTCTATACAAAAACCACCAATTAAATCATCTTAATAGATAAGATTTATTTCAAAGAATTTCAGTGGAAGCTGTGGGTTATGTATTAAGAGAATACTTACGAAACCAATATTGACTATCTCAGGACATGTTACATTTGTATAACCAGAAGTTCTACACTCTTTTGCAGATTCTACTTCTACTTACTGATGAGAAATGGAATTGATACTTACTGGTTGGTAATCACAATCTCCGTTTTGAAAAACTTCTTCAGGGTCACACTGGCAACTGCCAGTTATCAAACTAAAGGCTGTTTATGCTAGTAGGTTGCATTCAAGCATTTAAACAACAATTCCAAAATATCAATTGCCTCAACACTTTTCTTGTGTCACCTAATCTTGTTTCCCTAGTTTGCCCAGAAGGACTAGAAAATTCTGTTCATTCTAAATAAAATTATGTTCATTCAAACTACTTTCCTTGTGGGTTATTATTTTGGGATACTGTTATAAAACGAGAATGTGGAATTTTACACTATGTTTGGTTTCTTACATTGTAAAAGTGAAAACTGATGTTTTTCAATAGTTCCTTTAAGGACCATAAAGTGGAATAAAGTAAGAGATTCCACGTTATCATACTAGGACAATTTGAAGACATAAAAAATATTGTGGTTTTCTTTAGAGTTCTCTGCTTCAGAGCACAGAATTTTGACCTGACTGCATAAATCTGTGGAATGATTAATTGGAGATATATTTGTAATCACAAGACATTAAAAATGGAACCAGTAAAAAGAATAAACTTACTTAGGATACAATCAGAAAAGTCTGAGAATTTTAAAAATAAAAGTCTATTATCCATACAACTTTGATTCAAAGTATAAAATCAGAAGATATGACACAAACATGTAGGAAGGAGTGACCAATTCAGGGAAGGCAAACATGATGGTACGGTGGCATAAATGGAAGCATGCTGTTTTAAAGATGTTCCCAATGATAATGCACCATTGAAATTTACCACAGATTTGTTAAATATCAGAGCTCAATGGGACAATATATAATATGTGCTTATTATTTGCTGTATGCTGTTAAACTGTCACAAAAATATTCGTGTGTTAAAACATGGGGGAGAAATCAGCAGCTGTGCAAAGTTAACCAAAAAAAAGAAACATGAATTAACAATTTGTCTTAAGTCACTTAGATGATACTAACTTTCACCAGGTATATTCTATGCACAACCAAAAATCTTTGCTGTGATAGGAAAGTTCTCATGGATTCTACCTCATCAGTGGTCTACCATCAGATGACAAAAAAAGAGTATAAGATTCTATTTGGAAAATTTTGGTAAGAGAAGAGTTATCAAGGTAGACATAGTGTGGTCAAAAGTTAAGATATTAAAATAATTAACTAATACAAATGTAAATAGCTAAGTTAAAATTGTCAAAATTAACCCCTTCAGCTTTAACGTCATTTCAATAGAGTATCTGGCATTGTTGATAGAACGAACACTACTTTAAAAGCCATAGACTATAATACCTTTAAAGAATTTTTGAAACTTAAAAATGCAGAATATCATGCCATATGTTTTTTAGAGCATAACAATACAAGTACCTAGGTTAGTAATAAAAAAAGGCTGTTAACATTTAGAATAATCTGAATAAACAAAACTATGAATAGGCTACTAAGATAATATTCATAGCACTTAACTCCACAGGAATAAGTATATAAGGAGGGCAAATAAAACACAATAGAACTACAAGTGAAGGCAAAAAGATAAGACTGCTTAGAGAAACTATTAGCCATATTTGTGACTAATATTATAGTAATCACAGGCAGTAACAATCAAAGCTTTGTAGCTTAGCTACTATCTTAAAAATGACACAGAAGTGGTCAGTGACAGAAGGAGCCACAGAAAGGTGTCATCTTTTAGATAAAGGGAGAATACCATCAGCAGAGGTTCAGCTAACAATGTCAACAGTTGGTGACTATGGTAAAATTACATGCATCTAAAGTAGGAAAATGTCATATGGATCATTTCAGTTCATACTGCAATTAGGAGCAGCAACTTAATATGACATGTACTGGTATGTGCTTTATTTTTACCTATACATGGGATGTCTGCTCTATAAAGCTTCTGGGTTCATGTATAAATACCTAGATGAAAATAATTAAATGATAATTAATTGTGCCCACACAGCATAGGAAAACTAACTATAATTACAATTCTGCATGCACATCTGTTTTTAACATTCTTTAATTAAAGTCTGTGCATTTGAAGCTGCGTCTTGTTAGCTTTGCATTTTGTGTGTTCAAATGTAAGGAGGGTAGTAACAATGCAAAGAAAACCTTTAGTTAAGGTACACTTTCACTAGTGAAAACAGATGGTTACTTAACATGGGATTTAAAATGCTGAGCCAACATGATAGGAAGATTTGTTTATGGTCCTGATTTTGCCATGAGTTTTTTCAAAATCACCAAAAATATATTAAAACCTGAATAATATTTTGGAATTCTGTGTTTAATCATGTAAGGTCAAGCTTTTAAAAACAACAAATTCTGAAATCCAATCTATAATTCGTAATGATAACTATTGTCAATCATGGTTTAATAAAAACTTTATCTTTATTAGATTTAGATATTCTTTACTCACCTTGAAATTATTATTATTATTTTGCCTGAGTCTCCTTGGGGCTAATACAGCCATGCTGTACATCAAGCTACCTATGATTAAAATATATACTTAGTGCCTGACCAGTGTGGCTACTGGTTGAGTGTCGACCTATGAACCAAGAGATCACAGGTTCGATTCCCAGTCAGAGCACATGCCTGGGTTGTGGACTTGATCTCCAGTAGGGGGCGTGCAGGAGGATGTTCCTCTCTCGTTGATGTTTCTATCTCTCTGTCCCTCTCTCTTCCTCTCTAAAAAAAATCAGTTAAAAAACATATTCAAAATACATACTTAGCTATTGGAACCCAAGAAGAAACTCTGTTTTACTTTCAAGCCTATAGATTGATTATTTAATTATTGGTCATAGCATTTATCAAATACCTACTTACTCTGTACCTGGCACTGCCTAAACCCTAAAATGGTCACCTCCCTGCCGATATGGAGCCAAGAAAATCAGTGATAGTCTGTACTATTCGTTATGCTATTCCTGTTGACTCTTCTAGTTACCCTCAATTCCGCTAAATAATCCAAAAGAAATGAGTATAATGCATCTATGAATATAAAGTCCACTTATTTCTTTCCCAGAGGGGGACAACTTTTCAAGTCTATATTTTTTTTTAAAAAAAAGTTCCCTGCCATTTCCAACATTTCAACTAATGAAAGTAATATGTATCTCAAACTCTGCTACACAAAATAAGTTGTTTTGTTACTAAACCAATGAGTTGCTGTCTAATCGCTGTAGCTCATCTACAGTTATTAGATAAAATTCACTGATTCTAGGTTAGCATATGAATTGTCTTGATGTGGATGGGAGGCTGTTGTGAACAGGGAAATTCAATATATATTCATAGAAATCCACAAATACTTTGGTTACTTATGTCCATTTTCAAGAAGAAGAAGGAAAAAAAAAAAGCCTTTCACTGATCTTTAAGATGAAAATTGTAATTAGAAAAACAACTCATCAATTTGTCAATTGCGTTATTCTACCAGAGACAGTGACCCATGTTCACTTTATTCATGATATATAGGAAAATACCGGTATAGGTGATATCTGATGTCTGCTAGCTATTCATGAAAAAAATATTGTCCAGAAATTTAAATATAGCTACTCAGTGCCAAATCTATTTTTACATATAGCATTTTAGAGATGTAGGCAGATTGTTCTTGGCCTTTTTAAATGTCATTATAAAATAATCTATATATATAAAAGGTTAAGTGATTGCCGACCATCCAACTGGCTGTACATATGACGCACACTGACCACCAGGGGGCAGATGCTCAATGCAGGAGCGGCTAAGCTGTGGTAACTTGGCAGTGGCAGTTCTAGGGTGACGCACCCCAGAACCAATGAGGGGGAAGCCCGATTCCTCACGGGGCCTCAGGATTCCACCTTCGGCCATGGGTTGTTGTTGCTGGGGCACTGTAGGCCCCGAATCTGGTTTACTGCTAAGCTGCGGTTATCATTCCATGTATCTATCATTTCGCTATCTATGAATTGATCTATCAATGAATATACTTTTAAAAATCATTGTATTTCATTCTATTCTCTTCTAGCATCTTTTTTCCTAGCTGGTATACATCTTTTAAACCACAATTTGGAACAGGAAAGTTATGTATTTTTCATTTCTTTGTCCCTGTCCACTAAACGCTTTAGTAATCAAATTGCTGATATGCAGGATAAGTCACTAAATCCTGTGGATTATTACCTTCCCAGTACAATTATAATAATAAAGTTTGCTTCTGAATCAATTCACATTTGAACCATTTATCTTCAGAAAGGTCTTCTTATATCAAAAATTACAATGTGAAGCTTCTCATCTCCTTTTTCATTCATAAAAAAGCTGAACTTCTTTGCAAAATATTTATTGTAGACTAACAACTTTGGAAGTATATTATTTGTCATTGTTCTTTTTAAGTTTTAAGACGATATTCTTCATAGAGGCTTAAATCACACCTTAAAATAAAATTTCCGATGGCTTTATTTATTCTAAATAATTTTATTGTGAAATGTCTATTAAAATAATTATTTTAAAAGTCTGTGGTTATAACATAGAAATTAGGCCCTTTTCCATTGTGCATTTTCTTCTAGACACAGATTTCAATATGTTTTAATTTATTTCTGTGGATAAAACACAGAAGTTATTTTAATTGAAGTCTTTTTTTAAAAAATCTCATCTTGGTTTCTGTGTCTGCACACACTGACACGTGCACACACACAGGAATTTGGGGGAATGTTTATATTAATAATGAGTGTGTAGACAGACACGTGAATGCATGTGCCAGTATGTGTATAACACCACTTACCTATAAAGCATAGAGTGAACTTTGGCGCAGTAATGATGACTTTGTACCACTATCCACACTCCTTCACGATCACCCCTTTGAAGTAAAAATCTATATTTTAAAATAACTATTACAGATTGTGAGTGTAACGTAGGATCACAGAATAAAGCTCAAAGCTAACTGGCCCACCATAGGAAACAAGAGACATAGGCCTCCAGCCAACTAGCGCTGACAGACTCCTACAGATATAAACAAATGTGTGCTTACACATGGAACTATATTTTTCTCATAAATCTACACTTTTGATGCTATGAGTTACAAGATGAAGTATAAAAATGGTCTTGTGCACTTATCTGCATTATTTAATATTATCTGCATGTAAGAGGTACCTGTTTTACACCATTTTCCTAGACAATCAATTTATCATTCCATTCCATTTCTAATGCAGTAGCCCAACCCAGAATGCATTATTGATATGGAAATGAGTGTAATTAGCAGCGTAAATGATCTGTTATTTATGATACAAGTCAGAGCTGTAAATCACCATTGGTTCACTATCATTACTATGCAAATAGAAGAAGCCAGTTAATGGTCCATGTGTTAAAAACAGGCCACTTGCATGCTCATTTGCAAATGAAAGGCAAGGGTGAGAGTTTAAGGTAGAGATGATAGTTTATCATATTGGCAGTCCTAGCAGTTGGACTTAAGAAAACCAAAACACAAAAATAGTTGCACCAGTTTGAAAAGTCACCCTCCTTTCTCTATTGCATATTCTGCCTTGAGCATATTCTAATGGCACCTTCATATTTACCTTTATTTCCTCTCTTTTGCACAACATGGATTGGGAATTCGTGTGAGTGCTTGAAAGTGCCTTGCAGTGTAGATGATACTTTTTGTGTCCTATTGAGGAGACAGAAGCTAGGTAGGCAGGAACGGGATCATGGTGGAGGTGGGGGAGTAGAACAGCTGAACTCAGCTAAGCTTTAAAATGTATAGCAGTTACCAAGACAGGCAGCTTGGAGATAACCAATCACAAGGCAGTGGTGGTGTATAGCCAATCCCAAGAATGTTGTTACTAAGGCAGAATTATTTGAAAGGAACAATCAGAAGCTAGCAAAGCATGTATCTACCCCTAGATTTAAAGACGTGCACTTCCTCCCTCTCATCAGCCTCTGGATCAGTGGTTCTCAACCTTTCATACAGTTCCTCATGTTGTGGTGACCCCCAACCATAAGATTATTTTTGTTGCTACTTCATAACTGTAATTTTGTTACTGTTATGAATCGTAATGTAAATATCTGATATGCAGGATGTATTTTCATTGTTACAAATTGAACATAGTTAAAGCATAGTGATTAATCACAAAAACAATATGTAATTATATATGTGTTTTCCGATGGTCTTAGGTGACCCCTGTGAATGGGTCTTTTGTCCCCCAAAGGGTCGCAACCCACAGGTTGAGAACTGCTGCTCTGGATGAACCTAATCAGAACCCAGAAGCTGAGTCCACTGATAATTACCTACACAGCAGCCTTCCACCAAGTGGAACAGCAAAGGCAGGATTCTCAAGACAGAAGCGGAGCCTATGTCTTCCAGGGGTCATATAGGTTTAGATAGGTGTGCATACCAGATGTGACTGTCATGGACCAAAAAATTAGAGTCCTCCCTCAAAATTTTATAGGGCATTGGACAACATGTTTAAGCTCTTAATACATCACATGGATTGTCCTGAGAACTTTACCTAAATGACCTTTACAGTATTTTGAGATATGCCCTATTATTCTCACTTTATAGACCAGGCAACTGAGGCACATAAATGTAATTCTACATAATCAATTTAAATATTTGGTTTTTTCTTTAATTACTTTCCTCCAATTGAAAATGTATCATCATATGTAAGTCAAATATTAGAAAGCATTATAAGGCATCCCTTGGAGAAATTACAAGTTCGCTTCTAGAATACCTCAATAAAGCAAGCCGGACTCTTTTTTCTGGTGAAGGATCTTTCCTTCAATTAATAAAAACTGCACCACCTATGCAGCACAATAAAGCAAAGCACCAGGTATGCCTGTATGTGGTTATCCAGTGAACAGGCTCTAAAACCATACCCAGACAGGTGTGAATCCAATTGCCATAATTTAATCATGTTCTTTAGCAAGATTATTGGGGTTTTTTATTTCTCTTTGTGTTTGAAATTCCACATCCTGTTTCTCAGTAATTCCTGCAGTCTCCCTTTATATTTAAAATGCATCTAGAATCCCACTCCCTTTCACCACAACCACTACTACTATTTCGAACAAAATCACGCAGTCTCTTGCCTGGATTACTGCCTGTGGCCCCCATGAGTGTATTCTCAACCAAAGAACCAGGGTATCCTCAGAGAATATACTATGTCAAATCAGGTCACTCCACTTCTCAGAACTCCCCAGTGGATATGCACATGTCTGAAAATAAAATCCAAGGACGTTATAGGCCTTTCTGCCCATGTTATTTCAATGGCCACATCTCTAATGATTGCTCCTGTTTTCTTATCCCACCATACACAGAGTAGGGCTTGCCATTTCCTTGAACAAAAGAACCACCACAGGGCCTTTGCACTTGCTGTTGTAACAGCCTGCACTACTCTTTTAACAGCTTCTTCACTTCCCTCAAACACCACTGTTCCAGTAGGTCTTTCCCTGATCACCCTATGTAAAACTACAACTTTGATTTCCAACATTCACTGCACTCTTTCTTGATGTATTGCTCTCTGTAACACTGATCATCTGGCATTCCATGTGTTTTATTTGTTTTGTTTCCTTCTAAGACAGTATAAACTCTACCAGGTCAAGGATTTTGTCAAGATTTTTAACTGCGTTGTCCATGACTGTTTTCCAATGACTAAAACATTTGTTGAATTGAATAAGAAGTCAGGGAAAGACAGGATCTTTTTGTAATTCAGGTAGTCTGTTCTCTCTCTGTGGATATCATTCTGATGGATGACTTTCCCTGAAAGGAGGTAGGATCAATGATTCAATGGTCATAAGGAAATATTTGTAATGTTTATTAAGACAGATCAACAGAGTTTTATAATTATCAAAGTCACTTTAGACTATAATTTTAAAATCCATTCACCCCAACGTGTAATCTTAAAAAAGAATCGATTGACTTTATGTGTCTGTACAATGAACTACTGGTTGCAATTTTCTTTCAGTTATTTTTAATATGAACAAACTGTAAGCAATCCGGATCATACTGCTGTGAAACTTTTGCACCCGACTGTGAATCACAGGCTATCTCTAATAACTTAATGGGTGCTCTCTCTAAATACAATGCTTTCAGAGACAAACCCAGGAAGTATTGAATAACTTGGCTTCTGTAAATATAGCCTTGGATTTTCCAATTTAAAGGTAAAAGTAGACTTCAACATGTCTAAGTGTCGCCAGGAGTAGTTAGCACTTACATTACTTATTGAGAATTAGTTGATAATGATGCAATTAGATTTTTAAATCATCATTGCAAATTACTGAGCTCTATTTCTAAGAAGCATATTTTACAACAGTAAGGATCCACAGAAGTTGTAGAAGGTAACATTTGTTTTTAAAGAATGACCTCTGAAATACCTTCTTTTAGCTTGCCTGTTCAATGAAGAATCACTCGTATAATTAGATTGCCTCATCTCTTTCTTGATTTATTCAGATGGGCAGAGAGAGAGGCAGCTACAAACTCCTGGAATCATCTCCAAGTCTAATAATACAGCATTTTCCACATGTTATTCAGCCTTAATTATGTGGTAGAAACTCAATACTAAAATATAGAGTTACACATTGTATACTTTAAAGGCATAATATTTTAGAAACTTTATACTGAATTTAGCTAAATTACTTCACTTATAGAGTAGCCTTCAAAAGATAATTGATATTTTCTAAAATTCCATTAGCCAAATTTTCATAATGGATATTGTTACTCAAGTTCCAGTTTGCATCCATTATTTCTGTGACAATTCATGCAGAAGCTGTATAAAGTATTAAAAAAAAAAACTTTCTTTTTACTTTTATATTAGATGTAGAAAATTTTTTCCAAAGATCAATATACACTTTTTTTTTAATTTTAGAAAGCACTGAGGTAAATGTAACAATATTCACTTCTGCTAGAAATTATACAGGATTTCTGAAAAGGCTAAACATGGTCAACCACTTCCATTTTGTAGACAGAAACATCTTCACATTTAAAAACAGACAAACTACAACATGTGACAAATTGAATCTCCTCCTAATACAAGGTTCACTCTTTTTTTAAAGAAAAATATATATTTTATTGATTTTTACAGAGAAGAAGGGAGAGGGATAGAGAGTTTGAAACATCGATGAGAGAGATCGATCAGCTGCCTCCTGCACGCCCCCTACTGGGGATGTGCCCGCAACCAAGGTACAGGCCCTTGACCGGAATCGAACTCGGGACCCCTTAATCCGCAGGCTGTCGCTCTATCCACTGAGCCAAACCGGTTTGGCACAAGGTTCACTCTTTATGTATTCTTCACTACACACACCAGGTCCTCAACAAGAAGAATTGATTTAAAAAAAAATGGGTCCTCGACAGAAGTCTTTCTTGGAAGAATTCTGATCTATGTACCATTCACTGGCAGTGAAGAACACATACATATCTTGACATGTTAGGAAATATCACTTATTACTTCTTGGTTCCAAAGTAAGTCCATAGGAAGAGGCAACCACTCAACATAACAAAGCAAACACACCGGAATCTCCACACTTAGGTATGAGGAATGAATTCTATGGGATGGCAGTGTACTTTGTAAATGCAAAGCCTGTTTTTACTGAGGATTTTGTCACGCACTCTCAAAGCCATTACGAGAAAGAGGCATGCCCAAAGAGAGACTTCCAGTTTGAGAATTATTTTTCTCTGTTCAGCTGTTAAACTACCTCTCAGGAAACCGATAACTCACAAAGTGAAATTAAGCAAGGTGACTCAATTATGTAGCTTTATGTTCCAGCTCCTGTACATGCTTTAAAAAGGCATGTTAAAAATCATTTTACTTCCTAGCTGTCAGCAAGAGAACAACCAATCCGCAGTGGAATTCCATGGTGTGTTTCCATGGTTTTGTAATCTGAGTTGTGCCCTCTGCATTTCCAGGGATCACTGCCAGTTAAATCATGGTGGTTATGATGAATTCTGAAATATCACGACTCCATGAACAGAAATGTGATTTCATGTGTCCAGCAAGTCTTTGAATTGGAGAGGTGTTAGAAAGACAGAGTTACAATCAAATGATAATACCTGTCCCTCAAGTACCTAGATGACGCTGAAGGGAACTACAGGTTCTCTTCTATACTTCCGAATATCGGCAATTGAGAAAGAATGCTAGAATTCATATTTTTGGTAAATGACGTATTTGAGACATTGCTTATTTGGAACATCTATCTAAGGGTTATAAGACAAAAATTTCCCTGACACAGAATCTCAGGAGGCTTGGGGTGTCGGTGGAAAGGGTGTGGACAAAAATAATTGCACTGTTTTTATCACAACTTGGAATCAAGGGAGTCAAAAGACCACACTCGTATCCATACACCCAAAAACATATTCACCATAGTAAACTGCACATGTTCAAAGATAATCCTGAATCCTTGTCTTGTGTCATGGCTAGTTTCACCAAACAAAAGACACCCCATTCTTCTTATTTTGCCAGTGGTAACTCTTTTGTAATATCCTTACGCTATGGGATAAAAACACCACAGTCCACATTCTTCTATCAAGAGCACTCTCAGTGCAGCTGGGAGAAAAGATGTAAAATGTGTGCAGATAAAACCTGCCTGTTAGATAAAAAATGTAAAGTATTAAGAATTTTACTACTCAAGATATTCCATCATTCATCATTTTCTGAAGAAAAAAAAAAGGCTTTCAAGGAAAAAAAAAGTTACTAAATTCAGATTTATCTGATCCAAATATGAACCCAAACTTTTTTCTACTTAAAAATGTATTCATTAAATAACTGGAATAGCTTCCTTTTCTATTCATTCACATTTCTTTAGGAAACAAGCATTGTTGTTTCTATGTTTTAAGGGCTTAAAAAAAAAAAAAAAGCTAAGACCGTAGAAGAGAACGTTTAAAATCAAGACATGACCAGACGAAATTATGAACAGGATGATGTTCAGGTTCCTCCCAGGGACCGCTTTCAGTTACCATCCTACCATTCTGCCTGGTCCCCACACAAAACCTCCAAAGGTCCCTTACACCACAAACCCCTGATCTCCATGTTTTTTGGTATTTTTTTGTTTGTTTCTTTGTTTTAATCATGAGCAATGCTTACATAGGAAATGAATAGTTTGCAGTGTAAGCACCTGCTCATTTTGAACATATAATGTTGCCTTTCTCTGGAATTCTAAATTGGTGACATGAAAAGACAGCTTCCACTGAGTCTAGAAAACTAACATAAATTCTTATTAATATTTCTATTATGGAAAATATAATAAGTAAATGGTGAACATAATTGTAAAAAAATTTATACTTACAGAAATAAAAACACACATAAAGCTAATGAAAAAAGCTAACATCTACTGGGTACTTACTAAATTTCATGCTCTAGACAAAGTATCTCCATATATTTCCTAATGTACTTATATTGTCCCTGATGTATATATATGTAAAATTTAGATTAAAAAACAAACACAGTCTTAAAATTATACCCGGCCCAATCTCCAGAGCTTAGACTTGATCCCATGGCTCTCTGATCCCAAAGTTCCAGCTCCTAACACTTATACTTTAATACAAGTTCCACTGCTTTAGCACCTATAAATTTATATTTAAATATAGTAGGTTGAAAGTAAAAGAAATGATAGTCCTTTGGTATGTTACAGTAATTTCCCAGATATGGCATGTCATAGAAATGATTCTCTGTTGAGAATCTTGACTAAGAATACAAATTCAACACATGACCCAAGACAAGAGTAATAGTAATCATAAATGTGGGGGTAGGATTTGCCATAAAAGTTTGTCAATCACAGTATATAATAAAGAGAAGACCAGAAATTGATGAATAAGTTAGTACATGCAATCTCAAGAAAAGGTTTCTAGTCTACACTGGCAGCAAAATTTAAAAAAAAAAACCCACACACATTACAATATGGTTACTTTATAAGTGCTTGTTGAGTTAATAAATAATTACCCGTAAGTAAATATGTAAATACATAAAAATACATAATTGGTATAGTATGTTTCTATATCTCAAGCTAATAAAATAAGCAATATTTCCTAATTAATTTTTGACTAGAAAAAATGTTAAACAGTTCTTAGGGAAATTAATTAGGATCTGGTTGAAAGAAAGCCCAAAGACATGAATTAAATTAAACATATTGCTTACATAGGTTTTCCCAGAAACTCATCACTTGCATCTGCAGTCCTCACCCTACATTAATTGTTACAGCTTATAATGATATTTATGATCATGTCAAGACCAGAAGGTCTATAGGCCCCTGAACTTGCGTATTAAAAATGGATAAATGAAACAATCCTATATAATAAAAGCCTAACATGCAAATTGTCCCTTTGCCCGGTAGTTCGACCAGGGGGCCTGGCCTACCAGTCAACCGCCTGCAGTCCCTCCCCCTGCCTGGCCCTGCCCCAGCCAGCGGTGGCAGGTGGCTGGAGGAAGGGAGGCCCCCACGGGCAGCCAGCAGCTGGCAGCCACTACGGACCCTAACCATGCACAAATTTTGTGCACTGGGTCTCTGATTTTATAATAATCACCTAAAATTTCAACATCTTAGATTTTCTCTCCCTCAGGGGTGGGCAAAAGTAGGTTAAGTTACCAGCCATAATTACCTAAAAAGTTAATCATAAGGAAGATAAAAAATAATAACAATAATAGTAACACCGTGGTTTGCTTGCCCTTGATGCACTTTTGATGCATACTTCTCTGCTGTTTTTAAAACCTGTGTTGGCATAACCAGAATTCAGTGTTGAATTCATTAAAATTACTTGTTAACCACCCTATAACTTTTGTCATGTTTTGAAGCATAGTTAAACAACAAAAATTATGAGGGAAATATGCTATGATTTTCTATAGGATGCAATGATACATCTTTTTTGTAAATCGCATACATGTGAAAGTAAATGATTCAAATAGATTTTTTTGAATTTAATACAAATAGTAATTTTATGAGTCATAGACAGTCCTGTAAAAATACTGAATACAGTTACTAAATTCCTATTTAGATGTCAGGTGTTTTACATTGATTATTACCAAAGCTTACCAAAGTCCTACAAGGTAGGTGACTACCCTGTTATACATGAAGTTCGATTCTCTCTCCAAATAAATGTAAATAAACAAATATTGGACATAAAACAAAAATCACTAACAGATATTATAATTATCTACATGGAAAAATCTTAGAAATTAACTGGAAACCTATTAGGATTAATATGATTATTCAGTATATTTACCATAAATAAATAAATAAATAAATATCAATAGGTTTTCATTTTGAAAGAAGAAAAAATCATATTCACATTAATATAAAAAAAGCTATAAAATTCCCAGCAATGAACTTAATGAAAGATTCAAAAGACTTACAAGTAAATCAATAAATTTTATTGAATGAATAGAAACTCTGAATCAATGGAATATAAAACTTTTAATGACACTATTGTAAACATTTCAGTAATCCTCCTATTAATCTATACATTTAATGTAATTGCAATCAAAATCATAACTTGGTGGGGTGGTGGTTGTGGGAAGATAAAATTTGAGAAATTGATACTGTTATCAAACCAGAGAAACTGTACAAGTAGAGCCATTTACTTTAATGAAAAGTTAAATAGTATTATATTGGTTCCAAAACAATTAGAATAAAGAAGCAGAACAGAAAATACAAAAACAGATTTGTTTCTATGAGATTTAAACATATATATGTGTGTGTGTGTGTGTGTGTGTGTGTGTGTGTGTGTGTGTATCTACACTAATAAAAGAGAAACATGGTAATTGGCGTATGACCACTACCCTTTTCATTGGCTAATCAGCAAGATATGCAAATTAACTGTGAGCCAAGATGGCGGCCGGCAGCCAGGCAGCTTGAAACTAACATGAGGCTTGGTTGCCTCAGTGACGGAGGAAACCAACGTTCCCCGCCTGCGACTGCAGGCCTCTGAGCGGGCAGCTTAAGAAACATTGTAACAAATACCGCCGGACTTCAGCCAGCAGATTCGCAACATTGTAAGCAAAGGCCAGAAACCTACTTTCAGCCACGGAGGCCTAAGAGCTGGAGCCAAGCCTCAAGGTAAAGCTGGCCCAGAATTAAAAAAAAAAGAGAAAAAGGAAAAAGGGAGCGGTTGGGAACTTCAGTCACTCCCAGCCTGAAAACAGCCCTCAGCCCCTCACCCAGACTGGCCAGGCACCCCAGTGGGGACCCCTACCCTGATCCAGGACACCCTTCAGGGCAAACCAGCCGGCCCCACCCATGCACCAGGCCTCTACCCTATATAGTAAAAGGGTAATATGCCTCCCAGCACCGGGATCAGCGTGACAGGGGGCAGTGCCCAAACCCCCTGATCGCCCTGCGGCTCTGTGTGTGACAGGGGGCGGGGCCCCAACCCCCTGAGCAGCCCTGCTCTGTGCCTGATAGGGGGGAGCTCCCCAACACTCCCCCCCATGGGCCCTGCTCTGTGTGTGATGGGGTAGAGCCATGACCTCCCCATCGGCCCTGCCCTGAGTGTGAGAGTGGCAGCGCCCCAACCCCGATTGGCCCTGCTCTGTGCGTGACGGGAGGTGGTGCCGCAACCTCCCCATCGACCCTGCCTTGAGTGTGACAGGGGGTGGTGCCCCAACCCCCAATTGGCCCTACCCTGAGCATGACTGGGGGTGGCATCGCAACCTCACGATCCGCCCTGCTCTGTGCATTACAGGGGAAGGCGCCCCAGCTCCCCAATCGGCCCTGCTCTGAGCCCGACCAGGGGCTTCACCTAGGGATTGGGCCTGCCCTCTGCCACCCAGGAGCAGGCCTAAGCCAGCAGGTCGTTATCTCCCGAGGGGTCCCAGACTGCAAGAGGGCACAGGCCGGGCTGAGGGACCCCCTCTCCCCCCACCAAGTGCACAAACTTTTGTGCACTGGGCCTCTAGTATATATATATTTACAAATTAGTGGGAAATGGTAGAATTTGCAGTAAATTGTGTTTTAAAAACTGGATGTATGTTTGATATTCAGAGAGACCAAGTAACTAACTCAAACCATAAGCTAGAAAGTAAGTAGTCATTAGACTTGAACTCTAAAGAACATACCTGAAACTCTGAAAGTCACTATTTCTCAAACTTGGCCTAACATATCATACAGGAGTTCTTGCTGAGAAAGGAGGCCCAATTTTCCAGATGAGTAAAATGATTCCTGCACAGGTAACACTGCCTCAGGTTCCCCTGCCTGTGGTGGTGGTAATAGAGCTTCCCCTTTGATTCCAAGCTCATCCACATTCAAAAGGAAATTTTCTGCCTCACTTCTAAATTCTCCATAAAATGGGTTTCCAGCTCTATTTCACAGATGTTTCCATTAATTCAATCAAATGACTTGATCTTTTTTGAGAACTATTAATACACATACTCAGCTGTGATCTAGATGTGTCTAATATCTATATCTACAAGGCATTTGTGGTGCTGAATTCATAGATTCTGAGATGTGCCTTCCTCTATTTCAGAATAATTCGTTGAGATCACTAAGGTATGGAATTTTTCTGTAATAGCTTCAATCTTTAATTTAAAACTGTTCCCCGGTATTAAATTGCATTATTTGTGAAGGCATAAACTTTATACACTATTGGTCAGGTATAACTATGAAGAAAGCGGAATAATGTGATAGAGTGCTTCTGGTAGGAATGGAAGAAGAAAAATTTTGGTTTAATAAAAATAATCAGGAAGGGCTTTCTTGAGGAAGAGACATCAGAGTTTATTCTAATGAGACTCAGCCATCCAAGGGCTGCAGAAAGAATGTTCTAGAACAACCACAAAAATACAAGTGTAGAAAACCCAGGATTTACATGGCTAAGCTTATTTCACACTTGATGACCAAAGCAAGAAAACTAGTATGATAGCATGGTAAATCAGGGTGTGGGGTGGTACTAGAATATGATACTATCAGAGAGGTAGTCAATGACTAGCACATTTGGTGCCCTATATGACATGATAACAAGTTTGCAACTCAAATAGAAGCCAAAGAAAACTCAAAGAGGCTCTGCAAGAGCCATGTTTAACAGAAATATAATAATAACACCATGCCTAACTGTTCCAAAGAGAAGAGGGAATCCTAAAGTAGACAGGGTAGCTGAAAAACCAGCTTATCCTCCGTTTTAAAGAATAAAAGTTGCCCAGCCAGCATGGTTCAGTCGTTGAGCATCAACCTATGAACCAAGAGGTCATGGTTCAATTCCTGATCAGGCACATGCCTGGGTTGGGGGCTTGATCCCCAGTTATGGGGCATGCAGGAGGCAGCCAATCAATCTCTTATCACTAATCTCTCTCTCTCTCTCTCTCTCTCTCTCTCTCTCTCTCTCTCTCTCTCTCTCCCCCTCCCCCCGTCTCTCTTTCTCTTTCCCTTCCTCGATGAAATCAATAAAAATATTTTTAAATTTAAAAAAAGAATAATAAAAATTCAGCCAATTAAGACTTCATATACTCCATTTTTTCCCTAAAATCTCATCATTTTAATATTGGAGTAAATATGATTTAAAGTTAGGTAAAATTGAATAGCAAATGTTGAATAAATCTTATAAATAATGTCTAATCCATATGTCTCTCCTTAACATATTTGAAAAGTGTCCATTGGGAGTTAATAGGAGGAAATAGCTTGATCAATTATTTTATCAGGAAAGGGAGTCAATACAAAAAAAAAATTCATTGGTATCAAATTTTTCAAAAGGTAAACTAATACATCCCACCTCAAGTTTCTAGCTAATTCCTCTAAGTCATTCTTGACCTAATCTTTTTGTCTAAAAAACTGTGGCTAATTAAGCTAATGAAAACTAACAATTACATTTCCCTAGAAATAGTTTTAAGCTAATTCCTTGTCTTTTATTACTTGCTAGACTATATATTAAGAAAAGTTATTTCCATAAACATTATTTTGGGTTTCCTTAAAAGTAAAATCTGCATGTATTTAATTCAATTTTAAAGAAAGAATAAACATATTAAACTTTATGATAGAGGTTTAAGCGTTATAAAAGTAGTAGAAAATGTATAACTAATTTAATGAGCATTCTAGCAATGAAGATTAAGCTAATTTTCTGTCACATAATACACTAAAAATCTAACTTCAAATAGATGTATAGATTTATTCAACATGGTGTGTGCATTTTACAAAGATTATGCTAGTCGAAATCTTTGCTTTATTCCACGTTGGTTTTCAAACTGCACCAAACTTACACTGTGTCTTAATTATTTTCATATTCTTATCTGAAATCTTTCACAGAAATATTAAGTGCTTCATAAACGGTTACTTAATTAAATTGAATGAAATCTCACTATCATTTGTCATGAAGTAGATTCAATAGCACATTGAGTCTGGTGTTAGGCTGTCTTGATTCAGACTCAAATTCAGTGCCTTAAGAGGTATCGGTAACTGAATTTTTCAAAACACTCTCATTATGAGAAGGTTCAATTAAAATATTGATCTCTAAAATAGTTAGAAGATCCCTAAGCTATTATCAACATGATGTTCCAGTTTGCAGTTACACTTTTAACGGATACTTGCATGCAAAAAAATAGTAATGATTTTAATGCACTTGTCAAGTCTTAATGAGCATTCTAGCAATGAAGATTAAGCTAATTTTCTGTCACATAATACACTAAAAATCTAACTTCAAAAAGATGTATAGATTTATTCAATATGGTGTGTGCATTTTACAAAGATTATGCTAGTCAAAATCTTTGCTTTATTCCACGTTGGTTTTCAAACTGCACCAAACTTACACCGTGTAAGTTTGTTCCTGTTGTTCTGTGTACTCCACAGAGCTGACTTCTAAAGAAGACTGGGAGAGATAAGCATGCTAAATCAGTATCAGAATGTATTACAAATACATATACAAAACTTTTTAAAAATTAAACCATTTCTGAAAATCTGTTAAAAGATTTAGTGACCTCACATTTACTAATCACTCCCGATGTTACAGAATGCCACCGTTTGTTATCTGCAAAGCAAAAGTACAAATGAAGAAACTGTATCCAGCCATGTGTATAATTTCCACCAGTTGATCCTCAGGGCATTGTACTATAGTGGGTGTGTGACATTTTCTGCCTTTTCTATGTAACATAAAAAAGGTATTAACTTTCACTTAAAAAGAAATAATGAAGGAAAGAAAAGGCAGCTTCTGTTTGTCCATAAACACCGGGCATGGAGATTCTATACTACTTCCTAGGAGAAACCAGGGAGCCAAAATAATGAGCTTAAAACCTAAAAAGTCTGTGCCTGTGGTTCAATTACTTGAAAGCAGTTACTAAATAATCTCTTACATGACTCTAGCGCATTTTCCCTTGTAAAATCTGCTACTTTGTGTATCCACCCCAGAATTTTGTCTTCACTTTAATTGCTGTTAAGCTCTTTGCTCTAGATTTTATTTTCTTGTCACTTAGGTTACATTCAGTGTTCTACTTTTATGTTTAGCCTCATTGTCTCAATCTTTTCCTCCCACCTAATGCATATGAAGTCAGTTATCTTTTCATATTTCTATTCAGTCTAAGTTCGGATTCTGTATATGTTTTCTTTTCTTTAAAAAAAAAGTATGGTTTCTCCATTTCCCCTTAACTCATCAAAATGTCCAAAATTATTTTCCTAGTGCTTATATCTTCTTTATTACTAAAGAGCACAAAGCCTCACCATTACGTATTAAGTTGAAAGAGATTTACTCACCAATTTATTGTATCTTAGAAATGTATTTCTAGTTTGCCATGAAATCAGATGCATATTAACCAACTAAAGTGTCAGTAGCAAAATTATTTTATTGCCAATAATAAATATCAGCTGACTTATTAATTTTTTATGGCGGGGAGTAGTACAAAAATAAGGGACAGAAGTCATTTTTAGTAATTTGTGATCAAAACGCCACAATTTCTATAATAAGTAAAATTTTTCAAAAGAAAAGGGAATAAGTCAAAAGTACATTTGCCTTAAAAGAAAGAAGGCTATATTTAATTATATATAGCTTTCCCCAATGAGATGATAATAACAAATATCAGCCCAAATTCTATTTGTTACCATATATTTTCCAAATTGGATTGAACGTATTTCATACGATTATTTTTATTATTGCTTTTATTTAATTATCATAATTTGCATTATTTACATTTTTATGACTATTTACCTAAGCTTTTGGTAGACACTATTCACAGTGCATTAACTTTTACACTATTCACACTACATTAACTTTTTGCCCTCAAGAGCAAAAGCTATCAAACTCCTGTTCAGTGATCCATGACCAACATAAAAAATGGCATTCACAGGTATAAAATATTCTCCCACTCTCACACATTTAGTAATTATAACTCATAATTACAGTTAGTCACATATAATATATGCCAAATAGATACTGAGGATTTGGGATATGTATATTTTTTGCAAGTAGATCACCCACCTATTTTTCTCCCATTCAATAAATCATTAGAAGTATGAGAACAGTAATGGGAATAGCTTTGCCTATACTCTAGTTTATTTGAAAAGAACTAAACAATTTAAAAAACTGACAATTAACTAATCCTGGTCACAAATTAATTGAGGCACTCTTCAGAGGTGATCATGACGTCCCATGAGCCTGGCAACTGCTAACCTAGGGTTGCATTTCAAACCCAACATAAGGCAGGAGGCGAGGGTAATAACAGCCTACACTGCAATACTGCTGCAGCTGAACATCTTTGTGGTCGGCAGAATAATGCCTTTCAGAGATGCCCAGGCCCTCATCCCTGGGAGCTGTGACTGTGTTAAACATACATGGCAAAAGGGATTTTGGAGCATGATGAAAAATAAAAAGCTTGAGATGGGAGATTATAACGGCTTATCTGGGTGAGCCCAAAGTGATCAAAGGGGTATTCATAAGGGAAAAAGAAGGCAGGAAGTGCAGAGTTAGAGAAGATATGAGAAGGGAAGCAGATACAAGAGTGATGAGACTGCCGGATGAGGACCAAAACTGGGGAATGCAGGCCGCCAGGAGATGGATTCTTCTCTAGTGTCCTCTGAAGGAATGTGGTGCTGTTGACACCTTTGGTTTTAGCCTAGTGAAACCCATTTTAGACTCCTCACGTCCAGCACTCTGAGATAATAAACTTGACTTGCTTTAAGTCACTGAGGGTAGTCTTCAGGCGGTGAAGACATGGTGGTGTACAGTGAGTATCTCCCGAAGCATCTGACTCGCTGCCTAAAGAGAGGTGAGTTGAGGGTGACTCAATGACAGCAAGGATTCAGGGAGATATGGACACCTGCTTTGTACACCTCGTCCTCCATCAAATCAGAACCATTCATTGCTTTTATTCTTCCTGCTTTCCCTACTTTACCACATGAAGGGACACTCAATAAAATCAAAGGTCCTATGACTTGGACTACATTTAGCTTTAAGTCCTAGATCTAGAAATCATATCTGTCTGTATATCTATCTATCTATCTATCTATCTATCTATCTATCTATCTATCGACCGACCTAGCTAGCTAGCTAGCTAGCTATCCACCACAGAGACCTAGCAACCCCGAGAGAACAGAGGGCAAAAGCCTGGACCTGACTAATGGTCACAAGGACCTGACTGATGGTCACAAGGTCTGGGTCGCTGTCAGGCGAAAGATAACATCTTGACCCAAGTTATGTTTCATCTCCTGAGCCCTAAGGTGGAATTACCTTTCCCATGGAACTAGACAGAGGAACACTGAAACAGTTCTCAGAATTGTCCTCAAGACTTGAAGAAGTGGCTAATTACCCTAAGCTCACCTCAGACCACCCAGCTTCCAGCAAGACTCAAACCCACTAACCCACAGTATCTTATGACTTTGCCCTATAGAATGTGTAACCTACCAGCCACTGGGAGTTCTAGCTTTTGAGCATTAGCTTTCTATTCTCCTGGATGGAGTCATTCGTAATAAAATAGACAATATTTCTCCACTGCAATTCTCAGTGTTTAGTGTTTGGCTCTAGTGCTGGGTAGATGAACTCCTTGTGTTCCATGACATTAAGGAATGAGAATACATAAAAAAAAAAATTAGGCAGTTTAGAGGACAAAGTGAAAAGTGAATAATATAAATAAATGATATTATTTGCTTTAAGAGTGAAAGGAATTGCATTCTTGATTACATTACTTTTATTTAGTACTTTTAACGTAAGCAATATGTCCTTCTCCATAGTGATTACCACTTCTACAGAAAAACATGTATTTTTAATGAAAATAACAATTTCCAAATTTTCAGATAAAGGCCAATCTCATTGTTCCATTTTTTCATTTTCAAAAGTATTGATTTTTGTACTTTTATTCTAAATTATGAATTCTTCATTTTATAATCATTCATCTGAAATGTAAAGCAACATGGCAAAGAAAGCAAACACTCTCTTTCCAACCAGTTAGTAAGACACATAACATACCTTTACACTCAAAATATATCACCTTATATTCCTGTCATAGTTCTATGAAGAAAGTTTAAATTAAGAGACACATTTTAAAAAGAAAATAAATTGTTGTTATACATAAAATCTAATATACTAGCTGCATATCACTCATGTCATATAAAGTATTTCTTAATTAACAAACTTATCCTTTATGTGTTAAGGGAATCAAGGGAGAGGAAACTATAGTAGCTACCTGGTCCCTATATATTTCAGGCTGATCAACAGAGGTTGAAACAGTAATCCTTCCCATGTGAGCCTAGATAAATGCCCAGAAGGCATTAAAACACTTTCGACTGCTGAGGGAATGAGCTACCGGAGGCCAGTTTTCCTACAGACTCGCAGAAAGCGAGATGGAGTCGAATGTTTAATGTTACATAGTGTTACACCTGATGTTCATATCTAAAATATGAGTGAGGAATATGAGTCCACAGTAGCGTCGCTATAACCTATGTCTACATTATGTTAAGAAGAAGGCAGTCGTTGTACCTTTAAAACCATTGCATCCTAACACATTAAGTTTGTGACTCAATCAACAAATATGCATTGAAGTGATTACTATATCCTAGGCACTCTAATATGCAGTAGAAACTTGCAAATGAGGAATTTTTTTTAAAAAAAAGAGAATAAGGAGCCAGTCTTGTTATTTTATAGTCCTGTTGTTGAAAAGGCCATGAATAAAAGAGATCAAAACAATTGTCAAGGGCTATGCTAAACATTTGGCACATGAGTAAGCCATTCATATTCTGTGAAGTTGGAAAACATTTCAAAAAAGTTGATATTTGTGCTGTGTTTACAAAAGGATTTTAAAAAAAGGATTTCTAACTGTGTCTCATAATGTTGAAAAAAAGCACCTTGTCTAGAATATTTGGTTTTATATAGAATTAAGAGATTTAGAGAATATCTCAATGGAACTGACTGAATTGATATAAATATGGCCTAGTCATACATAAGGGCCTCCTTACCTTCACCTAACACCACCCATCATCACATTTTCTGATACAGTACAAAAAAGATTTCACAGTAATAACTATACTAGGAATTAAAGTATAGCAGTTATTTTTTTCTCTTTTTATTAGTTCATTAGCTAATACATTTTAACCTTATATTAAAATTAACCCACACCCAGCAGTGATATTTTAACAGCCCAACTGTACTATGTAAAGAAGTTAATGCAAAACTAGAAAATACATACTTAAGAAACATCATCACCCTCACCAAAAACCATTAACTCCAGCACCTGAAGCAATGGCCCAACATTTCTCCACACTTAGGTACAGCTGAACTCCAACAATGCAGTAAAATGCTATACTTCAGACTTGAGCATACATTCCTTTCATTTCTGTCTAGTTGCTACAGGGCACGGCTATTCATATCTACAAAGCCTGCTGGATTTACATGTAAGGGGAGAATGGGTTGAGATGAAGGTTGTATCACAAGAGAAAGCACGGAGCACAATAGAACAGAACAAGAGCATGATTGTCTGAGGCACCTCTTACGTACACTGCATGGATTGTGAGTGTCCGGTTCTTTTTCAGATATTTATCAGGGGCAGTTAACTATCATTCTTTTTGTTGTAGAAAATAAATGGATAGGGGTGGGGAAAGATGTCATGAGTAGAGGAGAAAGTTATGTGTGGAATGAAGGGGGAGGATGATGGGAGGGAATAATTTACCAAGGTTCTTTACATCATGCAAGCTTAATGACCGTGCACATTCTATTCACACATACACTTTGCAACCTCCAGGGAGACTTAAATACTTGTGACAATGCCAGAGTCTCCTGAAAAGTTTAAAGTGTAATGTCTCTGCAAGACAAAAGTTTAAAACCTGTGAAAGTAAAATGTAACAGTCTTTTGGTACCTTTGTAGAAGGGAGGGGGAAACATATTTGTGTCTGTAATTTTTGTTTTCAAAATTACAACTGTTTTATAAACCAACATATATATCCTAATGTGTAAGCAACTATGACCAAGAAACAGAGAATTTATTTAGCTCTCCTGACCAATAGATGTGGGTGACACTTAATAACAGCTCAGAGCTTCTTTATGGGAATGTGTCAAAGGATGTTACTTGAGAAATGAATATTTAATTGGAGGGACTAGTTAGAATCTGTTATCATTTAAACACATTCAGATTTATATATGTCCATGTAAATTTTAATATGTCTACATATACCAATGTCTACAAATAAAGTTTAGAATCAACATCTGCAACTGCATCTTAGAATATAAACCTATCCTAAGTTTACAAACATTTGAGCAATTAATTTCTTCCTGTAAGACTGATCTACATACTAGAAATATTAAAACAATTGATATAAAAATTGTTTTTAAACCTAAATATTTTGGGACAAATTGCAACTATTTGTATATAAGAAAATTTAAAAGCTAGCATTACTAACTTGGTTCTCAACACTACATAATTTGTAATAGAAAATTTTAATTTCCCACTACATTTGTTAATTTACTTTATTGGAAAAAACTCAGAATCTAGGATGAGATAACACTGTTCAAGTTCTAGCTTTGACATTTTCTAGTTATGCAAATTGGGGCGAATCACTTAACATGTCAGAGCTAGGTAATTTCAGCTATAAAACAAGAATGATATTTACCTACCTATATCTTTGTGTGAGGATGATGTAATCGCATAAAATTTCCTATGATTATATAAAGAATCATGCATATAACTCTATAGCTGTTAGTACTTACATCTCATCATCACCTCCGCCCTCCTATAGACTGTAACCCTGAAAAGTCTATTTTGAAAAAAGGGTCTATGATAATTCCCCATTTGAGGTCCAAGGGACAACAGGAGATGTGCCAAGGACTATTTTTAGAAGACAAACTTAAACTCCTTCTGCTTTCAATAACTGAGATATTTTAAAAATGCAAATACCTACTAATTGTACTTATATTAGAGCAAACAAGACACCTTCCAAAAGCAGATAATATATAACTAGGGTACTACTTACTAAGATTAGTGTGTTTGGGGTTCATATTTGCCTTATATTTATTTCATTGATATCTACCACATGTTGACAGCCTATTTTTTGTGAAAAATAATTTTTTACCTCTTTGTATAACAAACGAGTTATGCTTTTCAGTGTTCCATATAACTATTATATCAAGGTTCTTTGTTGTTGCTATTTTTTTAATTTTAATTCTTTATTGTTTATATTTTAAATTTTTTTAATGGTTTTTACCTGTCTATCAGAAAAATGTATTTAAGTGTTATAGAAAGAAACTGAGGAATGAGGATATAAGAGGTCTAGCGGACTGTATTCATGTTTAGGACATTTAAACCTAATTTTGTTGATCTTTTAGACATCTCTGACAGAGGCAGAGCAAGTATTTTCTCTCCAAAATCACTGGATGCAGCACATAATTGTAAAACTTTCATATGTCAACAGAGGCAATACTGTATTTCTTCACCTCTCTAACTTACTGTGCTGAGGCACTCACAGATGACAATTTGTCTTCTTATTCACTGAGAAGACAGACTAACTTAGGGTGATTTCTCTTTCATACAACCCAAAACATGCTGTGGGATTGAAAGATTCAATGACAACTTAGCATGAAGATGCCCATTTGAAAAGCTAGCTAATATCTGAGAGTACCCCTGACACTGATATACTTCAGACAAGAATGTGTATGCATAAAGCACACACATTTTTAGAATCTGCATAGAAATATGAAAACTTTTGAATTATGAGCTCCTGTAGAAGGGTGAAAATTGTTCAGCAATAAATAATTTACTGTTTCTAAAAAAGCTTAAAGATTCCCATGAGCCTACGATGAGAATTGTTCATTAGCCAAAACCTTTAACTTCCAGTAGAAATAAGCACTTTATATTTTGACCAGCACTAGCTGCTGGACCCAGTCAGCAAACAGGAGCCAAGTAATTAGTACCTGCAGGAGCACACGAACAAACGGTGCAAACTTAGTAAGTCACTTTGACTTTCTGGGTTTGTCTCCATCTTAACAAAGTGAAGCAGTTGGAATCCATTTTTTGTTAAGATCTATTTTGATCATTACATTCCACATATAAGTGAGATTACATGATATTTGTCTTTCTCTGACTGTCTTATTTCACTTAGCATAATAATCTCTATCTAATAAACAAAATAAACTGACAAAATAGGACCATAGACACAGAAGCATGGAACAGACTGACAGATTTCAGGGGGAAGGTACCAGGGAGTGTGGGAAGAGATTAATTAGAGAACTTATATGCATATGTGCATAGCCCATTGACACAGACAATAGACAAGTGAAGAACTGGGGTGGGGCGAGAATCAGGTGGAGGGAGTAAAAGGGGAGAAAATGGGGGACACATGTAATATTCTCAATAATAAAATAAAATTTAGAAATAAATAAATTAGTTTTAATAAAAAACATTCATCTTGATTCTTTGGTTCTCTGAGTTTTTCTTTTTCTTCTTTTTCTTTTTTAATATAAAACATTAGGAACAATGACCGTCATTGCAGAGCTCATTATAGAGGAGAATATGTGGCATATGTTTTAAAAAATAATGCAGTGTCAATATTAAGACACTAAGAGCCCTAGCCCAGTGGTCGGCAAACTGCGGCCCCTTGAGTGTGGCTCTTCCACAAAATACCACGTGCGGGCGTGCACGTACAGTGCAATTGAAACTTCGTGGCCACACTCAAGGGGCCAAAGATCCACATGTGGCTCGCGAGCCACAGTTTGCCGACCACTGCCCTAGCCGGTTTGCCTCCGTGGATAGAGCATCTGTCCTCAATGTCCTTGGGCTGCAAGCTCTATCCCCAGCCACAGGCAGGGCACCTGTCGGAGGCAACCAATCTATGTTTCTCTCACACTGTCTCTCCTCCTCCCTTCCACTCTCTCTGAAAATCAAGGGGAAAATGTCCTCAAGTGAGGATTAAAAACGACGACAAAAAGACACTAATACATAATGATAATTAGCATGGCAAATCTGATCCAAGTTATAAAAAATTCTTGGATCCTCATTTGTCAGTTAAATCATAACATAATGGATCTTGCTGCTGTATTTGACAGTGAGGACCTCAGTATAATATTCCACTCATGAAAACATAAGAAAATTCATTTACATGATATAATTTTCTCAATCTTTGCCCACAACTCTGACAATCTAACCAGTTCCAAGGGATTAGTCACCAACACCCAGCTGTGTTTCCCTGGATGTGTTGCTTGAAGTAGCCACTATGCTTCTCTCCATCTCTCCTTGGGTGATTTCATGTGTTCTCCAGGTTTTGATTATCAGCCATGTCCTGATGATCCCCAAATCTTTAGCTCGGGCTCTGACCTTTCCCCTAAATTACAAACTCACATACCTCGCTGCTTATCCACATGAATTGACAAGTATCTCAAACTCAGCATAAAAATTATGCATCACCCTCCTAATCATACTCTCAATCTCCATAGATGGCAACAGTTTAGCCCCAAGGCACCCAACAGAAATTTCTGCAATGATGAAAAATACCCTATATCTGCAATGTCCAGTATGATAGCCATAACATGTGGTTGCTGAGCATGTGAAGTGTAGCAAGTGGAGAACTGAATGATGAAGTGAATATTTGATGTTGGCGTTCCAAATGTCTTTACCATTAAAACATGTTTTGGTGTATAGTAACTTCCTGCTGGTTTCCATTACCGAAGACGGGAGATAAGGAGAAAGATTGTAGATAGAACATAAACCACAGTAATGAGAAGATTCTAAATCTCAGATGCAACCTCAACTTATTTTGTATTGAATTGCATACAGAAATGAATGGAAAGAGGTGTTAGTTTTACAAATATTAGTCACAAAGCAATTGAAAAATACTGTTAATTTATCCCATAAGAAGAAAACAAGTGTTAAAACAATATGTTGTTAAAAACATCACACATCCATTTATTAACTTCACAAATATTTACTGAACACTTGCTATGCTCAAGGCACCATTCTAGGTGCTGGGCATTCTGCAAGAAAATAAACAGACATCAGTCATGACCTCAAACATCTTGTATACAGTGGCTTTTCTACCACTGTATACTGCCTTTCTTTTTGGGTTTCAAAATTCAAGTGTATTTCATAGTTAAAGGAGAACTGGGAAAAATGAATCAGGGAAAAACAACCACAAACATTTGCCTCCTGAGGCAGTGCTTTATAAAGAAAACTGCCACACACCTTTATTTAAAGCAGTATTTTGTTTTTATTCGATCTAATCTTTTTATAGCAGCCTTTTGGAGAAAAAGAAAATGCAATTTCAAGAAACAGCTTCAAAAGAATTCTTCTAACTACCTAATGTAAGATGGATTGCTGTAAAGAATGGCAATAAAATATACATTAACAACAACCTATGTAGATATATTCTTAGTCTTAAATCATTACAACAAAACTATATTGAAGTTGTCAGAAAATATGGCATGCCTTAAATAAGTGTAATAGTTTTGTAGTACAAATACTGATGAGATAAATAGGGTATGAGATTAAGTGACAGGTAGAAGAAATATAAATATGTAAGTGCTGATTAATTGTTATAGAATTGTACTCTCAACTGATCATTCTTCTTAAGTATAAAAGACTGAGTCTGCTGTTTATAAATACCATGATGTTTCTTTCATTAGTCATTGTCTCTTAAAAAAAAGAATACTGGGTTGATTAATTTTGAAGGTTAAGAAACAAATATTCTGTGAGAAGTATTTAAACGCAGAAATAACTCACAATTAAAACAACAAAAAGAGTGTTATTCCATTTACACTTTAACAGATAACATTTTGACAGGGTTTTTAAAGACAAAAAATATATTTTACATTTATGTCAAAATATATGAAAACGGAAGTTAATAAAATATTGGGAATATTGGAAAACACAAGTTAATAAAACTTGGAGAAGACATGAAAAATGAAGTACGACTTAAAACTTCCCAGTATAAACAACAGGTAACTGGGGTAGGAAAAACAAGAGACTAATTTTCATAAGCATCGTAAAGAATGGAAACATATCTCATTCATGTTTATCCATTCTACAACACAGACACACTATAGGCATTTACATGCTGTGAACTAAGGAATAAATAACATTCATTTTTGCAATCAGTCATTTATTACCATCTCCATGTTTTCACTCACAAATCTGCTAACAACCAAAGTAGTAAAGTGTTTTAAGTGCGTTCAAATGTTTCATAGGTACGTTGTACAGGATGAAGTTTGGGGCCAAATACCAGAATACATTGATCTTCACATGCTAGGACACCTTAAATGTGTATTCATTAAGTTACTCGTTCATGAACAGTACTAGATTTGCACAGAATGTCTCCATAGTCTCAAAGATAGGTAGTTTTCTGTAAATTGCTTAAGGGAAGTCAGAGTGATAATCTTTGGTAACAAAACACATATGTGTGTTTATTAATAGGTGTGTGTGTGTGTGTGTGTGTGTGTGTGTGTGTGTGTGTGTGTTAGAGGACCAATGCACAAAATTCGTGCAAGTGGCTTGGCCCTGGTAGCCATGGCTTGCCCCGCGCCTCACAGCCCTGGCTTCGTCCTGACGGTTGTTCTACTGTTTGGCCTAATTAGCATATTAGCTCTTTATTATATGGGATATACACACTAGTAAAACTGGGGCACATACATCTGATTATAAGCAGCAATTTATTTTATTTTACTCAATTTCTAAATTATTTTTATTTATTTTTAAATATGTTTTTATTGATTTTAGAAAGAGGAAGGGAGAAACATCAATTGGTTGCCTCCTGCACACCCCCCGCTGGGATCAAGCCCTCAATTTGGGCAAGTGCCCTGACCTGGAATCAAACTGGCAACCTCTTGGTGCATGGGATGACGCTCAACCAACTCAACCACACCACCTGGGCTCCTTTGCAGATGGTACACTTTACACATGGATAGTCTTATTTTATTTAAAAGAACAATCTAAATATTATTCTGCATAAGTTTTTTCATATGAGAGGTACAAAGTAATTATTTTGTGTGTGTCTCCAGCCAGTTTCATTCAATTAGTGACTTAATTCATGACTCAGTTCAAAAGGTGATAATTGGCTCCTGTTTCAAATGTTAGAGTTACCATCCTATCTATGGTATGTGCAAAGACACTGGGAATTTTTTTTACTTAATCACCTTGTCTAAATATTAAAGCAATAAAGAGAAGGGTAAATGACATGTAAACCTCCCCCTAGGTAGAACCATTTCCACTCGCTCTCACCCAATGATACATCCTGTACACAATAACTGCCTACCAGCAGTCCACACCTCTGGATGTGGAATACAGAAACCGCCTCCTCTGCTTAGCTGGGTGGAGTAGTTAACAAGAATTAGTTTTGCATGAGGGGGTATCAGTAATCCGAGGAAGTCTCAGAATAATTACTCTACTTATCCTGCAATCCAATCATGTTACCTAGGAGTGACTGAAATGCTCAATTATTACTTTGAAATTAAGTAGGCTATTTTATTCTACTTTTTCACTATTGTGTTACATCTGAAAGTCAATTTTTTACAACTTCCACAAAAACATTGGTATATTTCTTATCTAAATTGATTTATTTCTTATACAAAAGCCTCTCTTTTTCTTCTTGTGGGTGAGTGAATATTCCCAAGCCAAGTTCCTTTCCAGCAGAATTATTTTGCAGACACTTCTGGATTTGTTGTTGTTGTTGTTGTCCTATACGTTTGTAAACAGGTAACAACAGATTTTTTTCATAGCATTTCTGAGATTAATTCAACATGGAAGCATCAGTTTAGCAGCCTGAGGATCAATGGGGGAATGTATAACTTCTTACATTTATTTCACATTTTAAGGTGCATAGTTTTAAGGTTCTATTTGTAAAAGTAATACCTCCTGTCAAGCAGCAATTCAATCTTGATACAGTTAGAAATACTTTCTATATTTTACACAACTATGTCCGCTTCCTATAAGGAAATTTTCAGTCCATTTGCCTAAAATGATTTTTTAGTTATCTCCAAAATTTTAAATGTTTCTTTCCTCCCAAAATAAGCAGTGGGCAATAATGATGTTTGCAAACAGCAATGTGTTACATATAGTAGGCGCTCAAAACATTTGTTTAAATTAACCCATAAAAGAACCACTAAAGTATTACAATCAATTTAGAAAGGGAAATGTGATTTAAAAAAAAATTAGAGAGGAACATTTAAACTATTACAAATAGGAAATCAGCAGACTATTGGAAATAATATTAGAATGACAGTCAAACTAGGTTCTTACCTAGCTCTGTCATTGTCTAGCTCTGTGAGGTTATAAAAGCCACATGCTTAAAATAAAAGTTGCCGTGAAGCAGACAATATTACAACGTTGAAGAATGAATACAGGAAGCCAGGAAATAAGATGTCTTGGTTTGCAATCCAGCATTTATGTGAACCTTTCTGGACATGTTTCCTCATTTTAAAATGAGAGAGTTGAATTAAATGACCTCCTGGTTCCTTTTCATGACTAGAACATTATAATTACACTAAAGGCCCAGTGCATGAATTTCATGCATGGTGGGGAGGGGTTGGGTTGCCTCAGCCCGTTCTGCACCCCCTCACAATCCAGGACCGCTGGCTTCTAACTGCTCACCTGCCTGCCTACCTGATCACCCCTAACCCCTCTGCCTGCCTGCTTGATCACCCCTAACTGCTCGCCTACCTGCCTGATCATCCCTAACCGCCTCTGTCTGCCTGCCTGATCACCCCTAACTGCTCACCTTCCTTCCTAATTGCCCCTAACTGCCTCTGCCTCAGCCCCTGCCACTGCAGCTTTGTCCGGAAGGACATCTGGACGGTCGTTCAGCTGTCCAGTCTAATTACCATATTATGCTTTTATTATTATAGATGAAAGGGACAATAAGTAATCACATAATCCAAACTGCTAAGGTTAAGCCCTAAAAACTTCCTAAGTTTGGTTTTATTTGAAATTTGCTGGAGAAGGAAAATACGAATAAACTAATGGGAACACAAACAGCAACAGTCACAGAATACCTGTTTGTTGAAAGGATGGAAGGAAGGAAGGAAGGAAGGAAGGAAGGAAGGAAGGAAGGAAGGAAGGAAGGAAGGAAGGAAGGAAGGAAGGAAGGAAGGGAGGAAGGGAAATAGAGTGACTATAAGTAACATTTTTATCTATTATTTGCCAAGTGTCTTCCTACAAATTATGCATGTACCCATTTTATATTATATGGAATCCTTTGAAAAACTTAGTAAATTACTCAGAATGACTAAGACATATATAAAAGTTTGAGATATGCTTCAAACCCACGCATTTGGAGTCCTCTGAATGGATCAGAGAGTTACTGTGACTTTTTCTCCCCTTCCTATGTTCCTGCTTCCCCCGGCTTCAGCACCTCCCTATGCAACACCCTTGTGTGCTCTTCACCAATTGCACTTAATCAGTGCTCTCCGGCTATTTCTATTATCCAGACACATCCTTTTACCCCTCTCTTTTTTCCCACTCTCTTTTCTAGCCAAGTTTGATATAGTGTTTTTTTTTTCTATTTTAAATTCCGTGTCTCATTTTAAAATGATATAATAGTGTTAAAAGTTAATCTACAATGGAAACCAGGCTTGATAATTTCAAGAATAGACAAAACCATTTGAGCCACGTAAACAAAACTAAATCTAGCTTATTTTATGAACACAAGCGAAACCAAGGTTATTTCTTGTAAATGCCTCTGACAATCATAAAAGAAACTTGCCGTCTTCCTAAAAATGGTATCAGATAATCGGGTTTAACCAACCTCCTCACCATCTGGAAACCCCCCATGGTAATAACCAATTGTAAAGGTTTACAACTTCCTCATTTTCACTTTATAAGCCACCCTGTCACTTCACACCCTCGAGTTTTTATTTTTGAGAGCTCTAAGTTTGTGAGCTATTCTTGTATGTACAATAAACTCAACAAATATGACCTATTGGTTTACTATTTTTGGATTTTGGGCAATAGATAATAAAGTAAAACCAGTGCTATGTCTAACAAGAGCAAAAAAAATGATAATCATCAATTTTAAGTAAAATTAAAACCAGAGTCACCAATTACTACAGGTCCAGGAAGTATTTAAAATACCCTAAAAGTTCTCAAAAGTCTTTATTCTGCTTTAAATAAAATATGTTTTAGAACAATATTCAATAAGCTATCATCCAATTTTACAAGTTTTAAGTTTAACTATAATTTCAACAATAGTAACTTCCTTTTTATCCTTTGAAATTGTATATAATTTTATCTGCAATAAATATTAAATTGCTTTTTTTAAGGCCTAAATGAAAACTATCAGTTTCCTTTACAACTTACCTGACATATTTCCATTTAAAACTTATTCAATGGTTACAATGGTTTCTTCTTAGGAAAATAATTATTTTTCTCTTTATTATATCAGTTCACCAATGCTGATTTGTAGATTATAAGGATCAATCAAATCCAATTTTTTCAAAAAGTTTAACTGCTTTAATAGTCTAAAAAATGACAAATCTAAAGAAACCAAACATACAACAAATAGTAGATATCTTTCTTTATATCATTTAATTCAGTATGGAAGTGCTTTTTAAAATCTACATAAAATACAATGATGGCAATCTTCAAATAATAAACACCTCAGCACATATTCTGATTACTGCAAATAGCATCATCTTACTATTTATAGATGTTCCATAAAGTTTTGAATGTTTAAGGTAAAAAATACCTCAATGTTTTCATCCAAAATGAAACCATCGTGATCTCTGCATTTGAATATCTCTTAGGATAACATAGTTGCAGAGGATTAGGCACTTGGAAACACTAGGGGAACAATTAAATGAAATTATATATTATAGTAATTGTACACTTCCTTTCAGCATTATTGCCCAAAGGATATGTCATATATCTATATCTAGATATATAGATATAGATAGATAGATATAGATATAGATATAGATATAGATATATAGATATGGATATAGATATAGATATAGAGATAGAGATAGAGATAGAGATAGAGATAGAGATAGAGATAGAGATAGAGATATAGATATAGATAGATATATGTTGCTGTCACTCTTGGACTGCAATTGCCACTTCAGAACCATGTGATGTAACTTGCTACTTGCAGTTCTAAAAGATGTTAACATGTCTTGAGTTCCAAAAGTACTGAGCACTATAAAAAGCTATTCAGATTTTCATGTCCTGGGTTACTGCTTTCTAAAGACAATCGTTGCAGCTATTCATTACATATTAATGGTGTCAGTGTTTTTAAGTTAATGTTTTTGGAGCATGAGACCTCAAATTTGAGACCAATGCATTGATTTATATATTTGTGTTTTTAACAATATAACACATTTCAGATTCTCAATGCCTTCAATACTCTAGTCTCACCAAACCTAGTCAACCTTTTTCAGTCCTACAAGGGACCAGTGTCATGACCTTGGGGACATCCAGTGCTTATTCCTGTTTCTGATATATTCCCTATGTTCTTCTTTTTGGACAGAGCACCAGCTTTCTTTAGCTCTACTTATTAATTAGTGAACTTTTCAATATCTTCATAAGAATGTAGCACATACTGATCTTGACATTCACAAAATGCAATTGTACATATATTCTTGAAATATCAAATAAGTTCACAACAGGCTGTTTTTTGTTTTATATCTGGTCATTACACATCTACAAGTAGAATGTAAATTTCTTGCAAAGAGAGTTGAAGTCTATTATTTCATGATTTGTTGTTACCCACTCCAGGAAAAGATATAACCAGCTGTCAACACTTACACTTTTCCAAGAAAGCAAAGATATTTTTCTGACAACACATCTACACAGGGAATAGGACCAGCTTCTCTCTGTTTTACCCAGTCACAACTCCTCATCATCATCTCCAGCATGGAACAGTGTCTGCCTCATTTGGGGAACCTAGTATCATGGTGATTTTATACACATACCTACTATAAAAGGATTCCCACTATCTAGGTAATTAACACACCCATCTCTTCACATTTTTTATTTTTTATTTTTGTGAGAACACTTAAGTTGTACTCTCTTATAAATTTCCTATTATATAGTACAGTGTAACAACTATAGTCACCATGTTTTATATTAGATCCTTGGAAGTTATTTATGTTATAGCTGAAAGTTGGTACCATTTGCCAACCTCTCCCCTATGTAAGTAAATACCATCTTCATTCACTGATGGACACTTAGGCTGTTTCTGCTGTAAATAAACCTGCAGTGAATCAGGAGAGTGTGGTTATCTCTTCATTATTCTGCTTTTCATATCTTTTGGGTATGAGTACCGGAGTGTTTGTAAAATCTCTTATTATAAGATAAATGAAACATGAAACCACATTTCCAAATTGGCCTATTCCTTTTCCACCTATCACTGTTTTTGTTATTTTATCTGGGGCAAAAATCATAAAAGAAATTAAAATTTCCATTGTGCATACATAGATTCTTTTACTGGTAATTTATTAATGCTATTAACACATGCTAGAGTATAGTTAGTATTACTACTATTAGCAGTGCTACTAGCATTAACAATTTACCAATTATTATACCTCTTTTATATTTTCATGATAGTCAACAACAAATCTAAATCACATTTGCTCAATTATCCAGCTAAAAGAGAGATTTTCAATCCACATTGACTGTAGCTTCCTCTTACTCAAATTAGAGACAAAGTAACTGGCACTTGAAGATCTCTACTACTGTAAGTGAGCAAAGTCTATTTCAGTTGCAAAAATCAGGAAATCCTTTTGTATATCAACTATCATTTAAAGCTATGTTTAATCTGTTAGATATTTAATAATGAAAAATGTAACATATGCCAATAAAGCTTATCAATTGTAGGTTTGTATAATTAATGGGCATAGTACATGATGAAAGGTAGATCCATAAATGTTTTGGTTTTATTTTTTTAATTTGACTCGTCTACTAAGGGGAAAGGAAAGGGAAAAAGAGGGAGGTAAAATACATTGAAACTAAAAATATATGTATTGGCACAACAACTCTTTGATGTAGATATTACTATTTCCGTTGCACAATTGAGGAAACAGAGCTCAGAAATGGCAAATAAATCGCGCAGCTAGAAAGTGGTATGTAGCTCATTTTTATCCAGATATATGTGGCTCTGAAGTCTTTCTTTTTCTTTTGTACTGTTGCTTCTTTACTTCTTTTATTCCTTATAAACAAATGGGTAGAAAATAAAGTTACTAAGAATTTAATTTGGCCCAAACCGGTTTGGCTCACTGGATAGAGCGTCGGGCTGCAAACTGAAGGGTCCTAGGTTCGATTCCAGTCAAGGGCATGTACCTTGGTTGCGGGCACATCCCCAGTGGGGGTTGTGCAGGAGGCAGCTGATCGATATTTCTCTCTCATCGATGTTTCTAACTCTCTATCCTTCTCCCTCCCTCTCTGTAAAAAATCAATAAAATACATTTTTTTAAAAAGAATTTAATGTGAAAAGTCTGGAGTTCCATAAATAAGATCACCCACCTGAAGAAATTTTTAATGGCAATAGAAGCTGAGAGGTAAAAAGTATATAAATGGAGAGTAATGCTTCTCAAACTACTGATGCTAAAGGAATGGGTTGTTTGTTTGGTTTCAACTGCCACTCTACAATATTTTTTAAAATATGTAATTACTAGAAAAAAATAAATTACTGTAAAATGATCATGTGCTTGCATGTCACAGCAGTGTCAAATTTATAAAAATTTCTAAATGTTTACTCTCAATTTTTTGTATTTACCTATAGAGAAACAGCAGCAATCAGTGGACCATACTTAGCAAAATTAAGCTAGAGTACAGGTAAAAAAAAGAAAGTAAGTTTAACACGTTAGCTTATATATCAGCAACTATATATATATGTACCTAGATTGTATTAATTTTTTAAATTCCTATCCCTCAAACTACTTACTGTGAAATCTTGTTACCTCATTAAGTTGCTTTTCAGGATAGGTTATTGAGAAGAAAATAAATGTCTACATAAGACTAAGAAAGTTGAAAATACAATAAAGAAATATACTGTCTTACTAAACCAGTCAGACGGAAAAACATAGGCCTGTCAACCAAGTTAGCATTCATTTTGTTCTATATGCTTGTATATATACATAAAATTATTAAGCATCAGTAATACTAACAGTGTTAATTATTCTTGAATATTATAATTATTATTTTATAGGTAAAATCATATCATCTTTTTTTTCTGACAGGCTCAGGGAATATGTTTTGCTCTTACTGAATGTATTGATAATCATGGCAATGGAGAAACAAGATGACTAATGTGTTTATCCTTTCTGTGGAAGCTGGCACATAAAGCAGGCTTCTGCACTTGCCATTTTCCAAAATGTGGCATCAGTTCATAATAAAACCCTAAGTGCATTTTGGGAAAGTGAAAATTTATTTTACATCATGAGATCTGGGCAATGATTCCAAAAAAAAATTGTGATAATTTAGAAAAACAGAAACAGGAAATAGATTTTTCCCATAGCATAGTAAGTACTTTGTACACATACTATATAATGGCATTGCTATTTCATTTTTATTTTCTTTTTCAAATGTTATTAACCATAGAGTGCACTTACGCACAATGGCTAGGGTGATAAGATTAGTATTTACTGATTACTCTAAATAATTATCAACATTTTTGTTATTTGGGAATAAAACTATCATATTAATTTTGGTAAGTGAATAAAACTACAGCTTACTAACATTGGAATTTTCATTTATTTAGCATTTTATTAGCCAGAGTGCATAAAGAACACCTAATAACAGTTTATGGTAAAGTTTTGAATTAACCAAATAGTATCTATTAAAATGTAGCATAGCTATTTCTATTATGAAAAAACAAATATTTCACGATATCATAAAATTGAAGTATATGCTTTAATGTTTCACTAATTCTGAACAGACCAAAGAAAAGGTAGCTTTGATAAGTATTTTATAATAGTTAATAAAAGTCAGTAAGTTGTAGAAAATGTCTTCAAGTTTTTTAACACTTAAAGAAATATAATATAAAAGACAGCTTGAAAATCATAAAATAAAAAATCAACATATTTTGTTCAATTATTTTATTGATGGAACTATTCTCATTTAGTTGCCCTAAATGAAGAAGATAATAAATTAGCCTTGGGTGATGGAAAAGCCAGTTAACAGCCCAATATGCCTCTGAAAATACAAGCAAAATAGTGATTTATTACTGTGATATCACAAAACTGGTACATTTTCAAGTAGGAGGTCAGTAAATGATTGTTTGATTAACACATGTTAATATAGGAGGCATACATGAGTAATAAGGTTCAAAGCAGCTAATTCCCTCGTTACTGAAAGGACACCAACCATGCTTATCGCACATTGGTATTAACTTCATATTTTATTGGCAGAGAAAAGCTTGCATTAATTTTAATATTCCTGGAATGGCCACCATGATATGGTATTAGTATCTCTTAGCTGCAAAAGAAATAACTTGGGACAGCCCTAGCCAGTTTGGCTCAGTGAACAGAGCTTCGGCCTGATGACTGAAGGGTCCTGGGTTCCATTCTGGTCAAGGGCACATACTTCTGTTGCAGGCTCCTCCCTGCTCCAGGCCCTGGTCGGGGCACATGCAGGAGGCAACTAATCGATGTGTTCCTCTCACATTGATATTACTCTGTGTCTTGCCTTCTCTCTTCCACTCTCTCTAAACATCAATGGAAAGATATCCTCTGGTAAGGGTTAAAAAAGCACATACGCAAAAACGAAGATATGATCTGGGGCATACCAAAAATGTACCAGGAGCCTCCGGGGGCTTGTGTATTGCAGAGTCATGCTGTGTTTTAAAGATTATGAATCAACTTTCTGAGGATGTTGGGGTTCCCAAGGGTTCTGCCCATGGCCTGCGCTCTTCTGTCTCCTTGATTAACTCACTTACTCTCGTGACTTCCATATCCACCAAATTCTCCAGCCCTGCTCTCTCCCAAGGGATTCAAGTTCTTATTTTCAGTTGCCTACCAGTGAGGTATTTCCAATAGAACACTCCCTACATACCTTAAATTGAACTTGTAAAAACATAAACTAGTCACCTTTCCCTAACCTTTGGCAAGTGTCCTTCCCATAGCCCCTATTTCTGTTGGCGACGTCAACATCTCCCAAGCACTCAAACTACAAAGCTTGAAACTCTTCTTGAAGCTTGCTTCCCCTTTGTTCTCCAGATCCCCAGATTTTCTCTAGCACTTCCCATCATGGGCATGCAACCTGCACAGTCACACAGGCTGCATGCTTAGAGGGCCCCAGGCTTCTCTACGGTTCTGCTGTCACCATCTTGAAAGTGTGATTAATGTTTTAACAAGGAGCCCTGTATTTCTGCATTGGGCCCTGCAAATTGTATGGCCAGACCTACCTCCCATGCCCCTCATCCTCTGTAAAATCTGTATTATATCCTCTAAACATACCATGAAATTTCTCGCGTCCATGTCTTTGAACTCATTTTCCCTCTACTGAGAATGTCTCATTTCCTGACCAAATCCTCAAATACTCATTTCGGTAGCTACCACCTCCCCCAGCAAGCCTTCCCTGTATAATTAAGCTAGATTAAGTACTCCCATAATAATACCATTATAACAACTCTATTATTTCAATTATAAGACTGTACTTTTACCTGTTTTGGTATCTCATGTTCCATGAGCTCATACAAAGGAAGGAAATAGGAATTATTTTGCAACAAACGTAGTATTACACGAAACACACAATCAACTTTTGTTCTATGCACCAAGACATGATGAAGGAAAGTATAAGTAGCTGTTTTTAACTCTCATGTGTTTTCAGAACCAAAATCTATTGGAGTTTAGTTTTTTAAGCAAATGAATTTTATATATATATATATATATATATATATATATATATATATATATATATATATATATATATATTATATATAATCATCAATTGATTCTACATTCCAAATGAATTTGGAAACTATCTACTTCTCCCTAGATTTTTCTTCACTCCCAATCAATACGATAGCTTTCATCTCCGGTCTGAACTATTATAAGGACTCTTGTGCCTTCCTTCAATTCATTCTCTGCAATGCAGTCAGAAGAATCTTTAAGATAACAATCAGACTGTGTATCCATCACAGTTATTCCTTGCCTACATCCTCCAAGTTTCAGCTCAAATATTACTTTGTTAGTGATGTCTAGAATAATTACTTGTCCCCATATATTAAAACAAGCCATTCCCTACACACACACACACACACACACACACACACACACACACACACATAATGTCTCTCAATATACTTTTTCTTTTTAGCACTTAGCAGAGTTTATAATTTATAACTTTTGGTTACATAAGTTAATAAAACTTTTCTTTCTCACTAGATTGAAAACTTTGATTTAGGGACAATGTCTACTTTGCTCCACATTCTATCTGCCACCTAACATGGCAGATATTAGGTGCCTAAAAAATAATAAAAAAGGATATGGGGACTTCAAAGACTATCCTGATAGTAAATATTATTCTCCTTCTCTGCTCACTTTAATACAATCATTTGTATTGGTTGGCCTGATCATGGTTCTTCATATTGCACTTCATTCAGCTGCAAATATGATGGGTATTTGAGGCATCCCAGAGTGTATTTGTTCAGTTTACACATCTGAGTCCTTCCCTGAAGATCCTGTTAGACATCTGAGAACTTCTGGGAAATGATGCAGAAGGCCCACAACTTTCTGAACAATAAACACCACTTCCCTCACATATGCATTAACACAAGTTTGCACATTTTATAAATATGCAACTGGGGACTATAAAATACTCTTCTAACTCAAACCTACAAGGCTTCAAACTTATTTTAAATGTGTCCTTTTAACACTGTCACATGTGCATAAAATGACTCCAAGAATGACTTCTCTGTGAAGGAAAACCTAGAGCCAATACCACTTTAGAAACCTATATTCAATTTGAGGATCCTACTTAACTATTTCTCTGCCTCTGATTGTGCTTTCAGAGTGGCTTTCAGAACATTGATTCTTACGTGTTCTAAATCCCTAAGCCTCAGTTTCCTCATCTACAAAATGGTATGGTAGTGGTACCTCCATTATAGGGTGACTGTAAAGATTAAATGAGATGATCTACATAAAACAGTATAATGTTTCTCAACTTATGACTACATAATAAATCCTAGCTAAAATAATAAATTCTGGAAATCACAGAGAAATGAATAAAAGTGATAGCACTACAGAGTTCAAACTGAAAGGCAAAAACTAATGCTGAAAGACTGTGCGTCTGTCTTTCAGGCAGCTTGGTTCTCATGAGCTCCTCTCTGGCTCCTACCATGTTGGTACCACTGTGCAAAAGGACACCTCCAATTCAATCAGATGAAGAATGCAAAAGGAACCATTGCAATTAATTTGACTGAGAACTAGGCACGGAAGATAAACGTGCAGTACCCCCCTCAGGACCACAAACACTTTACATTTATCTCTTTTTATCCACATGTCAATTAATGAACCAATCGGCCAGAAGTCTTTTAATCAGAAGTAATCATTCCCAGCTAAAGTTGCCAAGTTCCTATAAATCAAATCTGTATTCTGTGGTGACTTTTAAATGAAAAGAAAACATGTTTTTAAAAGCAATGTTCCCTCCTTGAATATTTCTACTTTATTGCTTTTGAATCGCCCAAGTTCAAATGAGATAATTAAATGCTGTCTTTTTTTGTTGTTGTTCAGAGGCGAGATGAAGGTAATTTGCTGCTTCGTGCATCTGTTTCCTCATCAACACAGTGAGGACTAGGCTAATTAGGGGATGAAAACAATATGGTCATATGGATAGGCCAGATTGCTTGTCACTCAGTTTTCCAATAACTGGGCTCTGTTTTGAGGACAGGAAACAGATAGTGATTCTCTGGTGTCTCTCTTGCAATGCATGAAAAGAAAGAACTGGGAAGTGTTCCGATGTTTACCTGCTTATTTTTAGCACTATTCCTAGGAATGATCTTACTGGGCTGAGTCATTTGTTTTGTCTTTATAAGAGTATTCTTTATTGGAAAGCATCAACCCAGGCTACTAACTTCCATTGAGAACACAGAAATCCAACCAACCCACTCTTGAGTTCACTGCAGTATTCTGAAATATTCTATGGGCCAGAAAAAATTAAATCCAAAGACAGGTAGATGTGCCCCCATTTTCAGAAAGTCTAATTTAACTAAAGTGATTCAGTAGGGGGAAATCAGCACCTGAAAATATAAGATTAATTCTAGAGTTTGTACCAAGCATGTGTTTGGTGCCACTTTGATCTTAGCCACTTTGCACGAGATATAATTCAGGCACAGGACATCCGTTCACAGGCCTGGCTCGGATATGTGAACGAGTAAAATTAGATTCTCTCTCTTGGACATCTGAGCTGGGAAAGTCCAAACGGAAGAGTGGAAAAGAAGTTGAAAACATGCATTGAGAGATTCACGAGTAAGCACAGACAAAAGTTATAAGTAAATGTAAAACAGGAGTGAGCAAGAGTAGCGAGATGGAAAGATAGTAGTCTAGAAAAGTAATGAGGAAAGCAGAAGTACTGAGAGAGAAAGAAAGGGAGAGATGCTTTCTATTCCTGACAGCCCCAAGATTCTCATCCTCTAAAAGTCCTTGATTTCTAGTGTCAGGTAGCAATTCCAATGGAGCCTGACCATTCTGCTTGTCCGATCCTTGAATTTTCCCCAAGACCATCATTTCTCTTATTAATGATGTCATTCGCTAAATGCCACTGGCTACTCCAACTGGATTCAGTCACCAGTTTTCCAAGAGATAAGTACAAATTGGCTGATATACATTCATCTCCATTATCATCAGAAACCCTGTATCTCTCTGAAAATCTCCAAAGACCAGTTTGGGGTAGCAATAGTGACTTTTTATCTACACTTCATCCCTAGCTTTGGGTTCCCACTTCTACTATATTGCCTCTCTAAACCCTAGATTCTGCCTTTAGCGTTGTCGTGCTTCTTCTGCTTCATGACAGCCCAACTGGGAACTTCCCGAACCCCTGAACTCTCCAAAGTACCACACATTCAGAGGGGTTTGTATAGCCAATTTTATCAAAAATTGGAACCAGAGGAGTTTATTGCAGCAATTAACTTAAATACCAGACATCCCTATTCTCAAAGTCCCTCAGCCATTCTAGCATAGAGGAATTTATTCTCCTTCTCTACTCAACTTCCGCTTCCTGCCATGTGGTTAGATTTGCTTTCACTCCCCTGATTTCTTGGAATCAAACCTTCGTAATCTCCTAGAGCTGCCTCGTTCCCTTAGCTATCTTATCCCCATTACCTATTAAACATGCCAATTACACCATTCTCAGAAAGATAACCCCTTCTCTCGGAATTCTGGTATTGCAATTTTTAAAAAGTGGCTTCTTAAATGAAAACAAGAAATATATTGTGTCCCAAGAACTATGATTAGAAGTCATTAACTCCTTTAATTCTTACATCTCCCTCATGTTGAAGATTCCACTAATATCCATATTTTAGGGACTAGGAAACTTGCTTGAGGCCCACAATGTTAGGAAGTACAGGGCTGAGCATGTAGTCAAATCAAAACTGGAACCAGAACCTCCACTCACAACCACTGCAACTTTGTATCTGTCTGGATGTCCCATACATAACCCTACGATAAAGCTGCTGTGCTGATGATAGAAAATACATTGAACGTTCTCTGGGATATGTTGTGTCGCAACCATAAGCATAGAACTGCTAAAAGACTAGAACAGAAAGAGGCAGAACACAGAGGGTTTGATGAAAGTAAGTGTCATTTTAACAGAGCAACTTTATGATGATTCCTGCCTCATAGAAGGTCATGGTCTCACATAGCACATTTCTCATGAGGTTTCATGTTATTGAAAGACATTCCTGCATTTATGATAGTTCTATTTTTTCTGTTCTATTTATAAGCAAAGAAAAATTCTGCAGGTATTTCTGCTTTGTAATAAAATAAAAGCAAAAGTAAATTCCCACTGTTAAGTTATATGGGGATTAATTATTACTTAAGTGAAGACCTATTTTCAGCTCTGCCTCTAGGTAAGTAGACACCATCAAAGGCAGATAAAACATATAAAATACTTTCTAACAATTTTGAAAAACTAGTGTGCTTCCTATATTCAATAAAACATGACATTTCATTGAATATCTATGTAAAGCAGAGACTCCTCATGCTTGTGAAATTAGACCTTATTAATATAAATATACTATCAAGGGCACTTTACAGGGAAGGCACCGTATGTAAAACGGTTGGTATGTAGGAGGAAACAAAGGAAAGCCAGTGCGGCTGGAGCACAGAGAAGCGCAGCAAAAATATCGAGAAGAAAACAATGTATTATGCAGGGCTTTCTCAGCCAAGGTGGAGAGTTTGAATTTTTTAAAAGGGAAATGAGAAATCTTTAAAGATAACTGGATGATATTCTCCATGAGTCTTCAAATAAGAACTAAGGAGCTCTATTTCTATTGCAACCATTTAAATATTGTGCATTATATAGAGCATGTGTGTCATGAAGAATGTATGTAAACACCATGCTTGCGAATTGAACTGTGGTGCACCGTGGCACTTGCCAATGACAGGGAGACACCACTGAGAGTCAAGAAATAAGCCATATGTGCAGTTGGCATCGCTGACATACTGTACAACTTTGGCATATGCCTTGAGTATCTTAAATTTATGTTGTTGCTAGTTTTACTGCTACATTTGATTATATATTTAAGTTTATTTGGAGGCTTTCGAAAAAGAAATGACTTCACACTACCAATCTTATGATTATGCAGTTAGCAACTAATGACAATGTGCGGTTTGCTCATTTGGAGCCAAGTTTCCTGAAGCAGCCTTTGACTTTACATAAGCGTAGTAATTGTACTCTCAATTTTTAAGGATTTAAAAATTTGTATTTTCTGAGCAAGTGATATGTTACATATGTAATTTATATATCTTATAAAATATAAATATGCAAGTTATATATCATGCATGCAATATGTGCATGTATATACACATACATATACATTATTTTTGAAAGCAGAATTTAGTGCATCCATACATAGAACCTTTCCAAAGATACAAATTGTTCATTATCCTATAATGAAAATAATTATATGCAAGTCTTATACTATACAAATTAGAAACTCTAATACAGAAAACTTGGAAAGTGGGATAGTTTTCAATCCCAGCCTGGATAGGTTCTAGGTAAAACCTTTCTTTCTCTGACAAAGAGGACAAAAGAGAAACTAATAGAAGATACTGACCCTTGAATCAAATTCCACTTCCTCTAATATCAAGCATGCTAACAATGGGAAACATACCTCTTTAAGCCCCAATCCTTTCAACTCTAAACTAGTAATACATTTTCCAAAGCTGCAAAGAGATTAAAACAGATAATATTTTATACCATGAATAAACTCAATACCCATTTTCTTTCTATCTCTTTTGGAAAATTACATCAGCGGCGTGCCATGAAAAAAAGAATTCACAGCAATGTTTCCCAAAGATGAAGCACCCACAAACAATTGCTGTGAACTGTTACAGAGCCAAGAGTGTTTAAGGAAAACTGGAAAAATAACTTTTCATCAAAATATTTCCAGATTGAGAGAACTTTAACTGCGCTAAGCAGTGGTCAATTGTGCTTGGGTGTTTAGTTTTTGGTTTGTAAGTCTTCTCCAAACAACAGGCCTAGGGATGGTAAGCATCAATCAAAACTTGGGAACTTACACATTATAGAATTGCACACCTGAAAACTATATAATTTCATAAACCAATGTCACTCCAATGAATTAAATAATTTTAAAATAAAAAAAATTCAAGATGAATATCAAATACACACACTTTTGAACCGAAAATGCAAATTTCAGTTAATATGGTAATAGTAGACATCACGCTTCTAAATAAATTTCCTGCAGATTTACTCTTCAGGTTAGACATAGCTGTTTTAGAGTTCACTTTAAACCTTGCTGACACTGACAACTATAAGGTTTCACATCATAACCATGTCAGTGAGTACGATAGATTTCACTTGGGAAAGGATGCATGTTGCCTGGTCTAAAGTTTAAGAACAAACTAAAAATCTCGCCAAGTCTGAATGAATGTGCTATGGTCTGCAGAAATAACTCCACAACTGAGCTTTCCTAGCAAAAGAAATACTTCTCTTTCAGCTAGGGGATGAATGTAAATAAGAGTTTGAATTAAATGGGAATGTGGTATAAAAATTAGTGATCACGTCTATAATCTGTGTAGATTAGAATTAAATTATTTTAAAATCCTTAATCAAATGTGATCCTTACTAACATCCCAGGATAAATTTTATTATTTTAAAGATGAAAAAAATTGAAATTCCAAAGGTTTATAACTTTGTGGGGTTCACATAAAGGCAGATAAACCTTAGAGAAAGTTCAGTAATATACTTGTAACTATAAGGAAGTAAAACATTTAACTCAACTTTCTTGTTGATATTTTTGGAGAACTTACAGATTTGATTAACATCAGACAGTCAGGCCGTAACCGGTTTGGCTCAGTAGATAGAGCATCAGCCTGCGGACTGAAAGGTCCCAGGTTCGATTCCGGTCAAGGGCATGTACCTTGGTTGTGGGCACATCCCCAGTAGGGAGTGTGCAGGAGGCAGCTGATTGATGTTTCTCTCTCATCGATGTTTATAACTCTCTATACCTCTCCTTTCCTCTCTGTAAAAAATCAATAAAATATATTTAAAAAAAAAAAGATCAGACAGTCAGGATCTGACAAGCACTAGAACAAATACCTTCTATTCCCTAGCCTAATATTCTTGCCACCAGACCATTCTGCCTCACTAGTAGATAAACAGGACAGGGTGAATGGCTGGGACCAATCATTTCACTGCTCTCAGTGAGCTTAAAACAAAAAGACAGGTACCCACGGAGTGACTATTTAACCCAAGCTACTCTCTGAGCAAAGGTTGTACCATCTGCTGAGCTTCCATCCCCATCTTCCTGTGAAATTAACTAGAACAGATGACTGACATGTTGTTCTCAGTGCTCATAATTTTTGCAGGAAGAAAATTAAAAAGGTAATTAAGTAAAGAACATTTGGGTTTCCAAAGGACTATTGATTATGTCTTAAAGGTGAATCCATGTCTATCAGATGTGATCCTCACTGAATCTCCTTTGTTAGACTCTTTCTGAACTGCAGATTCTTCTGATAGTGTTTTGCTAATGCTAGTTTTTGTGTTTATTTGGACATTTTTAAAACCTCATGAGTACTAACCACATATTTTAAATTTATCTACTTGCACCCAGTAATAAGCTCTTAGGCAAAATGCTTTAAGGCCCATTAGCCAATTCTCCACATTTCTCCATAGAAAGTATCTACAGTTCAGACACTACCAGTAAATGTTTTTTCTTCTCGTGGCTAAAGATACTGTCTTACTTTAGATCCTCATCTCCTCTTCTTAGGCTCCTGCTAAAATCTGTAGTCTCTTCCTATTTCTATTAATTTCAAAAGCACACAATCTAATCTTATTATTGTGTTCCTTAAACACTTCAGTTGCATCTGGAGTAGTATTAACGTTCAATTTCTTGACCTGGGTGCTAGTTATACAGGCATATTCAGTTTATGAGAATGTATTATTCTCACACTAATGATTTCTCTCTTTTTTGTATGTGTGCTGTACTTCAATATTTAAAAATCTAAAAATAAAAAACTCAGTGTCCTAAATATCAGTTGTGACTTCTACAATGCCTCTTGAAATCTACTGTATAATAAATGTTTCACTCAAATAAAGGAGGAACATAATTGAAACTTGTGTCCTAAACTCAAAGTAAGATTTTCTTGTGAAGAGTAGAGTAACACCCTCTTCATGATCCAGGTTTCTAGTGTTTTCTCTCATCTCTTTCTGAGTTGTCTATCCATTCATTGCAAGGTACATTTATAATTATTATAAAGCATTGACATTTTAAATGTACTAAGAGTTTTAATGAGATGAATTTATTTTTTGTTGCTATTTAGATTTTTCTTCCACTTTCCACCTCCTCTTTCTGGTCTGTTTTTTGTTGTTGTTGTTGTCGTTGTTGTTGTTTTTATGACTTCAGGGAAAATCATTAAAAAAGTAAAGAGGTTTAGAAAATAAGGTTGCACCTAACAATAAAAATTGTTTAAATTATAAAAAACAACTCTTTCATGTCTCTGTCTAGAGGAAAAAGAAAACAGGGTTGGCATTGCTTCAAAGGCCCTTCTAGATTAGGACGAAGTTACCTTTCTCATCCTCATCAGTCTCCCTCCGACTCACACATTCCACCCACCCTATGCATTCTGCTTACACTCAGCCATTTGTTTCTAAAACTTCACTTTCACTCCTCCCAGCATCCATTTCTTTCACATGCTGCCCCTGCTACCTGGAATGATGTGGAGGCTGCTGCCACTTCCCAGGGCTCTTGACACCCACAATTCCCAAACAAACATGACTACTTTGGACAAGCTACAATGCTGCCCCGTCTCTATCTGGCTATAGTGACTATCCCAGAAATGAACATATCAGCAAAATGCAGCCATTTAAAGGCCTTCTCCAATATTTTCTTCTGGAGTAAACAGGAAAACAATGATGTCATTTCATTAATGAAAAAGCCGGAGAAAATAGGAAGAAGACAGAAAGTACCAGAGACAGGAGATAGGGAGCATATTGATGCTTTGATTCTAAGAACTCTGATTCCAATCACCGAAGTACAAAAAACCCAAAAAATACCTTGTTTCTATAGTTCTTCATTGAATTCAATCAGCTCCATCACCTGCTCTGTGAAACTCTCTTTAAAGCCTCCATTTCCAGTTCCTTACAGAGGGAAAGTTAGTCTGTGCCTTCTCTGTATTGCTAAGCCTTTGTAATAAATAACACTAACCTGAAGTTATTTGTCTTGCTAGTCTGCATGCTCAACTAGAACTATAAACTCTTGGAAGGCATGAGTTTATATCAGGTGTAATGTCCCCTTTACGCTTTAGCACAAAAGAAAAAAAATCAACACCTACTGAAGATTATAAAAATAACTACCCAGAAAAGAATACAGAAACTGGATGAGTAAGTGAAAACTGCAAGGAATTTCAAGTACTCCAATATGAATATATCGGTAATATAATGACGTATTAAAATTATATGCATATGAGCATACCCAATGGACACAGATGGGGGGTGGGGGGTGGGGTGTGAGGGCACATGCTGGGGATTGAGGGCAGACAGGGAGAGGACAATGGGAATAAAAGGAGGCTTATGTAATACATTAAATAATTAAAAGCTAAAATAGGTTTTATTTTAAAAGCACATGATGTGCACTAACAGGTCTGTAGCATGCTATACTCAAGCAAGACTGGCCCTTAAGACTGAACAACAGAACACCTGGCAGTCCAGAAATTTCACAGGGATGGTGGAAAACAGAAGATAAATGCAAAAAGAAAAAAATGCAAACATAAGGGAGGAACAACAAGGGAAGGAAAGTAAGTCCTTAAGAACATTAAAGTAAGCAGGGATATATAACTTGAGAAAATGGGTAGAGAATGAAGGATAACAATAATCATAAAACACTTAAAGCTACTTCAAAATGTGATGTATCATTTTTATTAGAATTAAAGTACAACCTTATAATTGCCATGGATGTTAAACAGATCACCCAATATATTATAAAATCAGTATTTCCTAAACAAGACAGTTTATGATTTTTCAATAAAAATAACTTTGTAGTCATTTTTGTTTCCAGGACAACCTGAACGATCGATATGAACGTTATAATGACAACTCTGAATCAAATTTTGCCCCACACTTCCGGGACTGAGTTTGTATTGCCATTCCCTTGCCACCATGTGGTACTTGATTTACTGTAGTGGGCTAAAGAGTAAAGAAAGCTGGGAAATTTAAGACATGAATGAATTAGCACCAAGTGAAAGCTGAATGATGATGAAGGTGTGCGTTATGAAATATGTGAATGATGGTGAAAGTGGTGGACGAATGAAGTCACTTGGGCAGACAGAAGCATGAACATGGGGAACTACAAAGACTGTGCCTCTGAGAGGTGGGACCATACAAACTATATATAAAATAACACTATTGCTTTACAGTAACGATGCTCATTTAAAATTTTATTGGTTTTTTATTTTGTTTGTTTTAATTCATTTTTTTAGGTCTATGGTTGGAACTAAGCTATAATACAATGAGTATATAATTCACTTTTTAGTTATACTATATTAAATATATATTTTTAAAAAACACCAGATTTAAAGCAGCAGTAGAGAAAGAGAAATATTCCCCACTGTGGTTTTCCACACTTTTATTCCCTTTGAAGTTTTCACTGGTATTCATATTTGCAAAAAAATTACTTTTAAATATATATATATTTCAGAGAGGAATGAAGAGGGAGAGAGAAATAGAAACATAAATGATGAGAGAGAATCATCAATTGGCTGCCTCCTGCACATCCCACACTGGGGATCAATCCTGCAACCTAGGCATGTGCCCTGACCAGGAATGAAACTATGTATACCTGGTTCATAGGCCGACCCTCAACCACTGAACCACGCCAGCCAGGTACAAAAAATTACTCTTAAGCATTGTTTTTAAATATCACAGGCTAGTGGCAATTACTGAATTATATTGATATATCTTGTAATTCTCTAATTCTACAATGATAAAGATAGTAGTGTACCAGAAATATTTGGTTTGCTTTGGGGAGAGAAAAGGGATTATAACAGTATTAAACATTCTGTTTAAAGCAATAATTCAATAACATAAAACATATATATCTTCTTTCATTCTTATTTTCCTTAAGTTTAAAATAAATGAAAAGTAGCTTTTATGTGTTTATCTCATGAAAAAAAATACTTTCAAATACTTATCAGAATATATAATTGACTTTGGTAAATTTTTCTTCAATAGAAGGAAACAAAAAAATGGGTGATGAGACAAATAAAAACTAATATTTTAAATGGGGTCTGTAAAAAACTGTAATGTTTTAGGGAAGGAGAAATTAATTAACATTTACTACATTCCTACCAGGTTAAACATTAATTTATTTGTCTTTTTTTTTAATTCAACAGAGGTATGTTGAGAATCTATATGTGAAAGCAGTACCCCAGGAGCTGAAAATACCACTAGAAAATAATCCATATTACATGACAAAAAAGTGACTAGAGTGTAGAGGAGGAACTAGAGAAATAGCAAATGTCCACTGGCATGATAGCATAAAAAAGACACCTAGAAAGTGCTGTCTAAGCACCAAGCTCAGCTGACATTATCTCTATCTTCACAGACACTATGTAATGTGGTTCCTGTTATTCCAGTTTTACTGATGAGAAAACTATGTAGGATTCCAAGAAATAATGTTTCTCAAATTGTGACTTTGCTCCTTTCTAGCTTTCTTGAGTTTTCTCTACTTTGTGTCCCTAAGCAATGACCTCTTTTTCTTTGTTCTTTTTTAAAATATATTTTATTGATTTTTTTACATAGAGGAAGGGAGAGAGAGAGAGAGAGTTAGAAACATCAATGAGAGAGAAACATCGATCAGTTGCCTCCTGCACACATCCTACTGGGGATGTGCCCACAACCAAGGTACATGCCCTTGACCGGAATCTTACCTGGGACCCTTCAGTCCGCAGGCCGACAATCTATCCACTGAGCCAAACCAGTTAGGGCGACCTCCTTCTTTTTCAAGTTGCATGATAACATATACTCCCCTCTTACCCTCTCAGCCAAGTTTTATTAGAAAATTATCCTGCATTTATTTTGTCACGTTGTTCACCTCCCAAGCCGCATTTGTTCATTTTGTCACATTGTTCACCTCCCATTTCAGCTCTGAAATGCGGCTTCTAACCCTATCATTTCACCTACACGTTCAGTTCATTGGTAACATCGAACCCACCCACCCTGCGGCTATCTTATAACGTTCATTCTTCTTGACTTCTAGACACTTTGAATCACTTCCTTTGACAGGAAAGTCTCTGATCTCTTGGCTTCTAAAATGCTACTCTGCCTAGCTTTTCCTGCTATTTCTTTTCACTTTTTACTCCATTTTCTTGCTGGGATCTCTTTGCCAGTACGTTACAGGCCACCACGGAGAACACCTGAGAGTACTCCTGAACTCTTTTCACTTCCTTACTCCTTCTGAAATAATTTCTAAAGACTATGAATTCCTACATCTCCTATTTATCCTCACTACCTTTTATGAGTTTAGGCCCTCATTGTCTCCCACCTGAACAATTAAGTCTTTTAATTATATTCATCCCGATAGCTCTGACCTTTACACTCCATCATCCGAACGAACCGTTGTCCAAGTGATTCTTCTAAATCACAAATCTGCTCTAGCTGCTTCTCCACTCATGCTCAGGAATAGCTTATGAGCTAAAAGAAATAATGTGTAGACAGAACATTTCAATCACCCTACCAAACTGTACAATCAGGATCTGGATTACAAAGGACAGAAACTGACTGGTTAGCTTGAGCAGACAAGAGCTGGAAATGTACAGGGTAACTCAATGAATCAAGAATAAGTCCAGAGAAACTCCAATAAGAACCAAAGAAGGAAAGGCCCAAATTCCTACCACAGACATAGTCCGCTTACAAGTGCCCTCATCATTGTAATGACCACTGGACACTCCGAACTTGTAAATAGACATTCATTACCTCGTATCCAAATTCTTGAATTCATTTCAAATATCATTAAAAAAATCTCTACTGAACCTTCCCATTTGTGTTACTCCCTGAAAACCTTAGTCCTGAGAAGAAGTATCTGAATAGTCACACATAGGTCAGAGATGGACACATCTTGCTACCATCTTTCTTATGATGCTCCCAAAGGAAGAATTTATCTGCTAGGCAATTGATAAGTGTCACGTCACAACCCCATTATGTCTCAAACAAAATAAGTTCTCTAGTTCTAAAAAAAAAAAGTTATTAAAAAAGTTTAAAGGAATAATTATTGGGTGTAATAGATAGAATAAGATAGAATTGGCACCAATGATCTGACACTCATGATTAAATATATTTTCCTGAGGGTAGATACAACTAATAATGAATATCATATTAACAGCCCAACATGACTTATATTTCCCTGGGAGCTCATTTTAGTTGTTTTTTGTCCTAAGGTGACAAGGGTGATTTAAGGCTCAATATATGACTAAATTAGTAGGACATCTACCAAAACAAACCCATTGACCAAGACTCATACCCTGTATAGTGCTCCCTTTATAGCCCTCTCTCCCAAATTTGGAGTCATAAAGATTAACAATCTATTGAATACATTTTCTCAAATCTATTAAATCACGAATGAGGTATAGGATGTTTATCTTTCTTGGATCATCAACTTTATCCCACAGGGAATATATGCCTATATCAGAAATAAAAATATTAACCTTGCTGGATCATGATTGCTAATAAAAAATAACTCTATATCATTATGTATTTAAATAAAAACATAATTATTATCTAAAACTCAAACATCAGTATATATAGGACTTACCTATTTCAGAACAGAGAAAAAAACACAAAGTAATGAATTTGGATAGTCTTCCCTGATGAATACATTATATATATATATATATATATATATATATATATATATATATATATATATATATATATATATATATAGATAGATAGTTCAATTACCTTTCCAAGGCTAGCTAATCAAAAACAGGACTTTAAGATAACTCTGCTGCTATAATTCACAAATTCCTCTGCAACTTAAGACCAAGTCTCCCCATTGCTTAAAAGTCATGCTCCTTTATGTGGTCACAAAGGCCTTCTGGTCTACCATCCAGATTTTTCTTTTATCACTTTCCTTATTTTTTCTTCCAGTATCTTTCAAAGAACATTATATTCTAACAATACTGAACTCCTTATAGTTCCCTAAAACCATTGCACTGTCTCTACCCCCATCTCTTACCACTCCTTGGAATGATTTGGGCACATACAACTTCTAACTCTTAAAATATTTTGCAAAAGCATTTTTGTGAAGTCTTCTCTTGCCTGTCCCCTAGCTAAGGAACATAACTAATCATTTTCTTCAATCTGTATTTCACATGCATACTTCTATCGTCTATATACTATATTTACCATAGTAATTAAAATCTATATTTTATTCACTGTTATATCCAAAAAAAGAGCAGTGTCCAGCACATAATGAAGTATCAAATATATGACAACAGATCAAATAACTATTTAACAGCATCTCCATTGTGTATGCTTCCTTCTGCTTTTCATTCCTTTTATTTGTTTCTCTTTGATGTTTGCAAGGACCCACTACCTAGTTCTTTCTGCCTTCTATTCTACCCAAAAAATTCCACCTGAAATTTCACATCTCTGTCTCTTATTAGTATTAATAAGCATTAGACATAGTGCTCTCTGTTTACCAACAGTTTTGATATGTAATTTCAGTGCAAATTCAAAATGAATTTTTAAAAATTGGTGTTTTTTGGTTTTTTTTAATGTTAGAAATCATTGGTACCTTTGTAGTTAATATTATCTTTGTCTTAAAATGGATATTTCTTTTTGTCCTAGGGTCAGTCTAAACCTGCTTTACTCTGATCCTCTTTTTAAAATTTTTTTTTAAAACTATTGCCATACTATTTTCTTCCCTTTTAAAGGTAAGATGTTCAGGCCTGGCTGGCATGGCTCAATGGTTGAGCGTCAATCTATGAATCAAGAGGTCACAGTTTGATTCCTGGTCAGGGCCTATGACCAGGTTGTGGGCTCAATCCCCAGTATGGGGCATACAGGAAGCAGAAGACCCATGATTATCTCTCTTCATTAATTTTCTCTCTCTCCCTCTCCCTTTCTCTCTAAAATCAATAAAAATATATTCTTAAATAAAAAAGGTAAAAGTAAGATGGTCAAATTTTAAAGGGTGGTGATACAGAGTATTCTAGCATCTAACTGAGGCTGGCTCTACAATTACATCAGATGAACTAAAGAATCACCAGCAAAAGAAAAGATGCAACTGTCTGCATTGTTTTAGTCCTGGAGCATGTGAAGTTTGCAAATCAGTTTATTTCCAAGCACATCTAGAACCTATTCTATGTGAATAGAAAATCTATGATGTATAAATTTTCTTAAAAATCAATGACAAGGGCTCATTCTGATTCCTAGATTCATTTTGTTTTATTAATATTTAACTTTACAGAAATAAAGTTAGGAATAGGACAAAGTTAAGGCCTTTATAACTCAGGATCCCCCTCATTTTAAAAAGGTAACAGGTTCTTCTTTAAGTTATAGTATCATGTTACTTAAGGGTGTTTTATTATTTGTTTTCTTTCTGGTACCATAAAAAAATAAAAAGGAACTTATTCACAGAGGTTAAAAATGGAGTTTATTGCTTTAAAGTGGGTGAACTTTGAAAACCATTATGCTTGGAATAGGACTATCTCAGTAGATAATTTCAGTGGAATTTTTAAATTTCTCTAAAGAGTATATGCAGACAAAGATTACTGTCTTTAATTGATTCACCTTGTAGAATTTTCTTCTTTTAAAATTATAGTCTACAAAGTTATTTTTATTCCTACTATGGTGAGTCTATTATTTTTGGCAAATCCATCCTTTAGTTTCTAAGATATCTTCTAAAATGTAGATACAATGCTTTATTTCTTTATTCACCCTACCAGTATGGACATTCAAAACTATTGACATTCCAAATAACACATAGAATCTGGAGTGTTTAAATTTCCTAACCCTGGTCTCCATTTCACAACATTTGTGAATACTATCCCTGTCATGAGAACAAACATTCTTTGTTGTATATAAATGTTGCATACAAAGTAACTTGCATGCAAAACTTGAAGTGATATATATATATTTGCCATGCTCTTATAATCAAAGACAAAATGGACATATGTTGGAGATTCAGTATTAGGGAGCAAAGGAAATATAAATGTTGTGTCATCAATAAATAGATCTTATCAAAATATATATGAAGCTCTGAAAAAAATCATTAAGCTTAACTAAGGTAAAAGAAAAAAAATTGATTGGAAGGTTGAAAGCAGTGCACTTAAACAAGGTTATCTACATGTCACTGAAATGTTGCTATCTAAACAAGAGCAATATATTAGATTTTAAATAATGGATTTTCACAAAAACAGGAGACTATAACACAACAGTGTTTGACTATAAAAATAAGTTTATTTGGATTTTTGAAAGTCTATTATAATGCTAATTGAATTGTGGTCACTAAGTTAAATTTTAAAATAGTAATTTTAAACTCAATAATATATTAGATTCCATACATCCTAGTATCAATCATTCTACCAGAAAAAAAAGAAAATTAAGTCATAAATTAATATTATGACTGATTTTATAAGTAGGTATTGATTTAAGTGTAATTGAAATAATATGGTTATGTCTTTATGTACAAAAGTGCTAAACCATGAGCAAAATAAAAATCAGTATCCTAATGTAACTAGCATACATTTAAAATAACTTGATCAAATCTGTTATGTTCTATCAGGAAAACTCAGGTATAGGGTAAAGATGTAAGGGTTGGGGAAATAAATCTATGCTTCAGGCTTACCTCTCTACTTATTTGTTTTAGAACTTTAAATAAGTCATCTACATTTTCTGTTTTGAGTCAACCATTTATTAAAACAGAAGAATTGTTTCTTTAGGACAAAGTGGCTAATATATACAAAAATCACTTTATAGATTGTAAAGAGTAAGTATAAGGAAATATACTGTTATCCTATATAATAAAAGGGTAATATGCAAATTGACCCTAAAGGCAAAACAACTTGGAACAACCGGTCACTAAGAAGTGCACTGACCACCAAGGGGCAGACGCTCAATGCAGGAGCTGCCCCCTGGTGGTCAGTGCACTCCCACAGGGGGAGCTCCACTTAGCCACAAGCCAGGCTCATGACTGCAAGCGCAGAGGCAGTGGCGGGAGCCTCTCCTGCCTCCTTGGCAGTGTTAAGGATGTCCGACTGCGAGCCTAAGCCAAGTCAGACATCCCTTGAGGGCTCCGGGGCTGCCAGAGGAATGTCTGACTGTCAGCTTAGGCCCAATTCCCTGGGGAGCAGGCCTAAGCTAGCAGGTAGACATCCCCCAAAGGGTCCCGACTGTGAGAGAGTGCCGGCCGGGTTGAGGGACCCACGTCCTGAGTGCATGAAATTTCATGCACCAGGCCTCTAGTTACAGTATAAAGTAGAGATAACCAGTTTTTTTAAATTCCATAGAGTAGTCATCCTATATAATAAAAGGGCAATATGCAAATTGACCCTAATGGTGGAACAACCAGAATGACTGCTCGACCAGTCACTATGAGGCTCAATGACCACTTCTCGGTCTCTTTCCCCAGCCGGTAGGCTCCAATGGTGAATGGGGAACCAGGGGTAGGTGGCGGGGATGCGGGAGGTGCCAGGCCAAGGCTCCCGCCCCGCTGGTCGCCCCACACACAGAGGGTGACCAGTGGCAGGAGCGGGGCAAGCCAGCTGGCAGGAATGGCCGACCTCTTGGTCCCTTCCCTGGCCGTCAGGCTCTGATCGCCTGATGGCGAATGGGAAACAGGAGGTGGGTGGCAGCAGGGGGAGGTGCCAGATGCTGGCAGCCGAGATAGATTGCCCTGATCACAGGCCAGGCCTAGGGACCGTACCCATGCATGAATTTTGTGTGCTGGGCTTCTAGTTTATAAAAAACATGAGAAAATGCTAGTACCAATATAATTATTAATATTTTTTATGATAAGATTTCTGCTAGTTTAATAGTCTTAATAAATGTATAGTGTCAATTACATTTTGATTATCTTCGTGAAATCTAACCAGACTTGTATAAATAAAGAAGCAAATTATGTGTTCACATAGCCACACAACAAACGAACTACAGTTTATGTATAAAAGTGTTTCAATTCTTGATTGGAAGGTAGTTTTATAAAAGTCTATTTATGTGTACATATACACACATACAGATGAAATACAATTTTTCTTGTGCTTTTAAATAATAAAAGCATCTTATGCTACATATTCAAATGTTTAACATTTAATGCAAAAAAGTGGACAAGTTTAAGAGTATTACATTATTTGGAAATAATTTTCCTTTTATAGAGTTTTTGTTGTTATTAATTCTTGCCCAAGGATGTTTTCCCACTGATATTCAGGAGAGTGGGAGAGAGAGGAAAAGACAGAGAGAAACATGCATGTGAGAGAAACACATTGACTATTTGCCTCTTGCACTCACCCAGACCAGGGCTTGAGCCTGGGAGGTGCCCTTGACAGGAATCAAACCTGGAACCCTTTGGTCTGCAGGCCAACACTCTATCCACTGACCCAAACCGCCTAGGGCTACAACATATTTTTCATTTAAAACTATAACATTTGAAACTTCTAAATACGTTAATTATTATGAGATGGTAAATTTTGTTAACATTGTATAAATAATCCAAAAATTTTAAATATATTAATTAGCTCTATTAAACTAAAAATATAGTCAATATCATTCATATTTAGATTAACTAGCAATTACTTCTCAGATACTTATTCAAATTTCATAGCAAATTTAACAGCATTTTAAAATTTATTTTCTTTGAAGCCAGTCAAGGATTAGCATTAGAATTCATTGAAATCTAATCATATGCAATTATGGCAACAACAAAAATTTATAATAAAAATAAACAAATTTTTAAATCTAATCAACATACTTCATTCTGTCATGACACTTGAAAGTTATGTGTTGACAGTCTTTAAATTAACACTCTTTTCTGTAACTATGCCTTCTAGTTTATATACTGTCTTCATTACAAAATGGGATTTTCAGTGGTAATCTTCGATATTTTTGTTGATCAATTGTCCTTTTCAGTCTGGAAAAAAAAACTTTTTAATTTTTGACTTTTCCAATAAAGCATTAATTAGTAATACATTAACAAAAATAAGTAAGTTGGCATTATTAGTAGCACATAATACACCATTAAGAGAAACACAAGGGAAAAATTTAGTAAGAATATATACACCACAAAAATTAATGGTCAACAAAACCAATATATTTGTACTGAATAAGAATAATATTCATAGATGACTGATTGATTTTTTTTAAAAGGCAATCATTTTTCCAAGTTGAACCAGGGTAAAAAATAAATTCCTTCAATAGAATAAAAACAACAAGCTAATCTGATGAAATTTATTCTAATAATCATAGGTATGATCTCTACCTACTGAGTGTTTATATTAAAAAAAGAGGTAACTTTGAAATGGAAAGACTCCATGGATACCTACCATTATTGGATATGTTTCAGAAAAACAAAATTGCACTAGAATTAACATTAAAATAATTGAATGCATTTTTATTCTTACCACACAAAAATGACCTCAGTTAAAATAAATTCATAGAGTTTAGTGACCAACTGAGGTTAATGGCCTGAAACTATAGGTTCGGCCATTAACTCCACCCAGTCATTCATTAATCCCCAGGAAATAGCCAGGCCTACAATTGTTACTGCTCAATTATAACCCAAATGGAACCATGAGACCAGCAATATGATTGACTAATATGCAAAAATTAAGTTCTCCATGAATGCCTTATACATATCAATTAAAAGTGCATCACACTTTAAAAAAAAACTCATATGCCAATATTTCTTTTCCATTTTCAGATCATAATAGCAATAAGACTATGATGCGGGGCATTTTCTGGAAATTAATGGCAGGAAATGTTAATGGTCCTTGGCTGTACCTTGAGCCATCCACTCCTCCCTGTTAGTCATTAATCCCTGTGAAATGCCCAGCTATTGCTTAATTAACTTTACAATACAGTTAATGCAGATATGACATGATAGAATGAGTTTTATTTATAAACCTCAAAAAAAAAACCCAACCAAATCTTTAACTCAAAAAGTCTTGCAAAAATCTACTTTCAATTTCTGAAACTTACACTAAAAATTAAGAATGGGGAGGTGACATTAGCAAGATGGAGGGCTAGGGGATCCATAAGCTCATCTTCCCCCAAAAAAACCAACAATAAACAATTACACACTGAAGAAATAAGTGTGGAAAGCTCTGGACTATAACAGAGCAGCAGCAAAAACTCTGTGGAGCTCAAAAACCATGGATAGCCACTTAGAAAAGTATAGAAAGCCTATGACCTGTGTGACCCCATTCTCCACTCCAAAGAACCTGGAAGCCAGGAGGAATACTCAGAGGAATTTTACCTCATGAGGAAAAGGAGAGCAGGCAAACCCCAGTAAGCCTTACTATTGTGGATGTCTGTAGTCTTTGCTGTAGAGGCATTCCACAATCTTCACCAATGCTGCTCCCAGCTGATGGAGCTGCCTAGAGTCCCTTCAAAGCCACCAATCTCCGGCATTAAAGCTATTGCTATGGTTGTTCATGGATGCTTTCTGGGGACCCAGTAGCTATGCTCCCATGTCCCAGAGAGAAATACCATACCACCTACTCATATTTGGAACCAGAGCTGCCACTGCTCTGCACCCCACCCTTGGGTGCCAGGTCTTGGTTCTGAACCCTCGCTGACGGAGCCACACTGTCACTGCTGTAAGCCCCAATTCTTTCCCAGATAGGGGCTCTGATGGTTCACGGCCAGGAAATGCTGCCTCTGTTCTAAGCTCAACTTTACTGTGAACAATTATTGGCCAACAAACAGAAAAACATAGAAGAGGATACATTCCTGGAGACTTACAAGGCTATCAAGACTGAATCATGAAAAAATAGAAATATATCCCATGTTCTTGGGTTAAAAGAATTATTATAGTGAAAAATTCCATTGTATCTAAAGATTCAATGCAATCTCAAAAATTCAAAAGATAATGTTCACAGAAACAGAAAAAGCTATCCTGAAATTTGTATATAATCAAAAAAGATCCTGAATATCCAAAGCAATCTTGAGATATGGAGGCATCACACTGGTTTCAAGCGATATTACAAAGCTACAGTAATCAAAACAGTGTAATAATGACATAAAAACAGGGCCACAGACCAGTGGGACAGTATAGAGAGCCCAGACATAAACCTATGCATATATGGTCAAATAATTTTTCACAAGGGTGCCAAGGACATATAATGGGGAATAGAGAGTTTATTCAATAAATGGTATTGGGGATACTGAATATCCACATGCAAAAGAATGAAGCTGAACCTATACATTACACCACTCACAAAAATTAACTAAAAATGGATTAAGGATTTGAACATAAGACCAGAAACCATAAAAATCCTCAAAGAAAACATAGGGTGGAGGGAAACATTGACATTGGTCTCAGCAATATTTTTTTTATTCTAATTCTCCCACTTTCCTCCCCTTTGGCAACCATGAATCTCTTTCTGGTTTTTTTTTTATTCATTTGTTAGTTTTGTATTTTTAGATTCCACATAGTGAAATAATATGGTCACAAATAGCAACATTTCAATGTTTTATAGCTGAATAGTATCCCATATTGTGTGTGTGTGTGTGTGTGTGTGTGTGTGTGTGTGTGTGTGTGTGTGTGTCCAAAGTTGTGGGTTATTGTTAAGCTGTTAGTTTGGTTTGTTTGGTTGGGTTTTTTGTTTGTTTGTTTGTTTGTTTGTTTTTTAACAATCGCTATACTTCTTCTAAACTTGACAAATGAACAGCCAAGTTTCTTGAAACTAACAAAAGATAATTTGTAGTCAAATTTGCTCTTTTGGAGAGTTCTTTAAGCTAGCTTTAAAAAAAAATGACTGTAAAACTTATTTTAATTTACACAGAATTTTAATCTAGCAGGCCTTTTAAAGTTTTTTCCTACTTACTTTGTTTTTATGTACTCAGGACATTTTAGGAGAACCTAAGTGGGAAATGTGTTCAGATTATTAAGCTACAATAATATGTGTTTTTCTGTTGATCTTATTCAAGCAGAAAATTGTACTAGAGACTAATAAATGATTTTCTCCTTGCAAATCTTAATGTTTTTGGTTTTTGTTTTACTTTGAATGTTTAAATTAATTGAACATAAGATTAATTTTTAAAAATAAATTTAAAGTTGGAAAGGACTGTAGGGGAAATGATATATTTCTGACTGCTCTTCAGATATACACTAAAGCTATCTTCTAGTAAAATCTAGGGCAAAATAAAGGATTATCCTGCTGCCCTATCACTTATTCTGATGCTTATTTAACATCATTATGTTTGTCAAACTTGTTTTTCCTCTTTAAAACCTTGATAAAATAAAGTCTTGTTTTTATGTTAGAAAAACCCCTTCTTCTCATCTATGTGACTTTTCTCTGTTCTGCCTTTCAGAGTTTATAAACAGATTCCATGAATGGGAGTCACTTACTTGTGTCAGGGTAGTTAAAACTTGATCAGTTTTAGGGCCCATTCTTCTTCAAGGGCAAACAAGAAATTGCATTAAATTGTAAACCTACTATTTTATTAGCTTATTAGGGGGTATTTTTCAACCCTACTAGCAGCTAATTAAAGAAACACAGTCTCTGTCTCAAACCATCTGGTCTACTAGATGTTGTTGACAAGCGTTTCTGTTTTCCTGCTGCATATAGTTAAACGTTTTAAGTTAATACCTAGCCATGGGAGAAAGCTACCTGGCTGATCATGTGCTTTGCCTCACCTGACAGCACTTGTGAGCGTATCATTGATGCCTAAAATTACCCTTGTCACTTAATCACAGCCTTCAGGAAAGATCAGATCCAGAATATATTAACTTCCTACAAAATCAACATCTCTTAAATTACATAGATGAGTGCCACACATGTACATGCCTAGAAATTTAGGATTCCATTTTTACCTATTAAGCATATGGTTTGCAAATGTAACCATACAATATGTATTACTATTTATTATGTTTATTATTTTTATACATCTCAGCTTTAGTTTATGGATTTCACTCACAAAAATAACAACCATAGGTTTAAAGTTATGATTTTTACAATTACATTGTAATTTTTTTATTTAAAAATACATATAAGAAACTGAACAAAATTAATGTTTCTATAAGTACTTGTGTCTTGAAACATGAGATTCCAATGCTTATGATAGGGATACAAAAAATGTTACACCTCGCTGCTTTGGCTCAGTGGATGGAGCGTTGGACTACAGACTGAAAGGTCCCTGGTTCGATTCCAGTCAAGGGCACATGCCTTAGTTGTGGGCTCGATCCGCAGTGTGGGGTGTGTAGGAGGCAGCTGATAGATGATTCACTCTCATCATTGATGTTTCTGTTTCTCTCCCCGTCTCTCTTACTCTCTGAAATCAATATTTTTTTAAATGTTAAATATGCACAAAATGGATGGATTTGTTTTTTCACTCTATTTTAGGATGGGTGAAAAAAATTTGAACAGAAGTAGAGGTTAAGTCTAAAAGTGGGAACGACAAAAATATGATGTTTGGTTCCTCTAATCCAAAAAATGTGTATTGTGTAGACTGTTCTATATACATGTACATGTGCGGGTGCGCGTACACGCGCGCGCACACACACGCGCGCAAACACACACACAATCAACCAACTTAAGAGCAATGCTTGGGTCTTGAATGGATCATACCATTTCTTGCAAATATCCGTAAAAATATTAGAAAACCAATGACTGAGAGAAACTCATTGGTCTATATATTAAATGGAGAAAACTGTCAACCCAAAATGTTGATGAACTTTTTTTTCACAATAATTAGAATTTCAAGTCTTCCCAACACACAGTAATAGGAAATTGTTAGAAAAAATTTTATTCTCCTGTAACTTGATGATACATTCTTTTTAAATGCAGGTAAGTAAGTTTTTTATATTCCAGTTTCATTTCCCCAAACACTGGGGAAAACCCCCCACAAATATCAAGTCTATCTCCATGCTGACTTTATAAAGTTATTTGAATAAAAACAAGTATGATTTGAACATTATACAAAAATTTTTTCCAATATGCTTAGATTCTATGTCCTACATATCCACTTTTTTTTCAAATAATGGATAAATAATTTATTTTTGTTTTATTAAATAACTGCATTAAGTACATATGCTTGAATATTACCTTTTGTTTTAAGTCCTAGTTTTCTTCCTTTATAACAGAATCAATCTAATCTAAGAATTCTTAGACTTAAATCCAATTATTTGTCCATTCATTAACCTAGACATGAACTGTTAATACATGAAAAGTATGAATGTTTTAGTGAAGTAACATATAAGCATATAAATAGCACCAATAGATTCAAAATGTGGAAAATTTGACCAAATACCTTTGGCAATGATATAAACATCTGGATAAGGTTCTAGAAAGCTAAACACTTTTAATTTCAATATGCTTTTTGTGTGTGTAAGCCCTACATACTAGCTCAATTTCATGAAGGAAATATTACTCTGCCATTAATAACGTGCCTAAAGTATTAATCCGTTTAAAAATAGAGAATTACTGCAAGATCTGTAAACAAAATAAAAAAGATCTTCTTGATGTTTTCACAATACCATAAATATCTAAGGGAATAATATAACAGATTGAAAATTAGAGGCCAGTGACTAAATTCAACAAGAAAATGGCTATTTTTCCTTCATAAGGGAAATTAAGTTGTGCACATTTTGAAGTTGGGGGTATTTACATAAATTTCATATATCCTAATGTAGTATTTGTATAATTTTATAACCAATGTCACCCCCAACAAATTAAATTATAAAATGTATTATTTTTTAAAATTAATAAATCCACAACAGATAACTGGAATAGTGTAACTATTCCCTTAGAGAGAAGATGCATTCTCCAGTCACTACTGCTCCCTACTATCTCCATAATATATTATACCCAGACAAACACTATCTACATTTCCACCCAACAGGGAAATAAATGGCTGCCTCATTTTGGTGTGGATGTGTGTGCATGTGTGTGTGTGTGTCTGTGGAATCTCTGATGTATGTAAGTCTTTTATCTTCTCCTGCCTGAGCTTCCTGCATACACCTTTTTTGAACCCCAAGTCTTTCAAATGAAAATGAGCTCCTAGAATCAAATGAGCTACTGTTCTACTAAGAACAGATAGGGGATTAATTGTCTTGCTTCCTTATTTTTCAACAATGACTTACATTTCCAAATTGACTAATTTGACATTGTATTTCAGCTATTTAAATCCTAAAATCTACTAGAATACTCTATAGCCAATATACAAGTAAAAATAAATTCTTTTCAATCTCTAAATGACTCTCCAAAGAACACATATATATTCCTTTTACAAAAATAGTTCAATTATTTTCAGATGATTTTTATTATTTTCATTACATACATATTCCATTTTAGGTCCAGGAGTTTCAACATGACTAATACCTGTATTCTAAGCAATTATGATTAATTATATTCTTTCATTTATGGAATCACCCAAAGTACAGTGAGTTACTATTTTTATGGTAATGCATTAATATTTAGATCTTTTTGGAAATCCATCAGGATAATGGAGAGTTCTATAAGAAATAAGATTCTTAACCTTTAACCCTACCCATCTATGTATATATCTATATATAAAAAAGCCTAAGCGACTGGTCGACCGGTCGCTATGACATGCACTGACTACCAGGGGGAAGATGCTCAAGGTAGGAGCTGCCCCCTGGTGATCAGTGCCTCCCACAGTGGGAGTCCTGCTCAGCTGACTGATGGGAGCCAGATGCTGGGCTCACAGCTGGTGAGTGCAGCTGTGGTGGCAAAAGCCCCTCCCGCCTCTGTGACAGCACTACCGAGTGGTGGCAGGTGCAGTGGGGCTGGGATGAGTGGGAGCAGCATGGCTCCCCAGCCGGGGCTCAGGCTCCTGCCCAGCCGCCAGCGGCTTCGTGCACTACTACATCCCTCAGGGAATGTTGGACTGCTGGTTTCAGCCTAGGCCTGTGGGGATCAGGCTGAAACTGGCAGTCCAACATCCCCCGAGGGGTTCTGGATTGCGAGAGGGCGCAGGCCAGGCTGAAGGACCCCACTAGTGCACGAATCCGTGCACTGGGCCTGCAGTTTCACTATAAAAAAATCATTGTCTTTATTTTCAGAGACCTTAATTTGTAGTGAAAGTTAATTAATAATGGTGTGTAGAAGACCAAACACATAAGGTTGTGGGTCTCTAAACCAGCTGAGCCTCAAAATCACCTAATCATATGCAAAAATACATTCCAAGGCCCATACATATTGAGATTCTGATCAAGTGAATCTCAGAAGATCAATAAATCAGAACCTGTCAGAGCTGGGCTCTGGCAATAGAATTTTATGTAAAGCTCCTTATAAGGTTATACTTCTCAGTGTGGTTGAGAAGCACTGGTAAAAGCAATAACATTAAAAAATTTCTCTCCTGAACTATTAGGATATTAATAAAACAAAAGTGCTTAGTTCAGCCTAGGCTGAATTAATCAACTATTAGTTGGCTCTGTTGAAACTATTTTAAATGCCATAGTAGATTCCTACGAGGAGTCTACAATCTAATTGGAGAGTCAGAGCACTTAATATGCATGGATAACATTAAATTAGGAAGTATTTACACCAGCCCTTTTCAGTAATTTGGTACTAACTGATCCTTTCCTATGAGAAAGGCAATGCGAAATTACTGAAGGCCTAGAAACTAATGCAAATATTTCAGATATTTGATACTTGATGTATTAGTCCACAGAATAGTTTTCTAAATAAAGGAATTGTGACTAAACCAGGGGTTTGCTATTCAAAGGATTATTTAGAGAAATTAGAATGGTTGGTCAGCAAAGGCTATTTCAGCACCTCAGTGTGAGCCTTTAAAAGTCTGAACAGAAATGACAGCCTAAACGCAGATGAAGGAACTGATCTAAGACATTTTCAAATGATTATTGACAAAAAAGGAAGATGATAATATGGAATCAATGCCTATAGCCATTCATGTCTGAAAGAATGCTAAAATAGTGGTTCCCTTGGCATTGACAAGAACACCTAAGTTTGAGAGAGAGAGAAATCTTATTTTTCGGAAAAAATATAATTGGTTTATATCTGTTGAAGTTCACAGGATGGGAAGTGAAGACACTTAATTGGAAACATGCAGAGGATACCTGGAGATTTAGAAAAGGAGCCTGAGTGAAAAAAGCTGAAGATATGGACCAGAGAAAAATCCAGAATTTATTCATGCTATCTTTCTGCCTCACGTCATATTTCAGGGGGCAAAGGTCACTCTATAAGTGACTCCTCATAATGAGATAACAACCTACCAAAACACGTTAAATACAAAACATGCCGAACACCAATTGTTAATGTATAATCCCTTTCCTCTGATTTTATTTTTTCTTAGAGAAACAATGTCTAATTCACAAAAAATCAGCTTAGCATTTTAAACTCACTTTTTCTTGATCAAGTAAGTAAAAGAATATGGACTTGCCTCAGGTAAATTACCCACCATTTCACTGAAGTGTCTTTGAATGGCATTTGTTTATTTTATGGGCTCACATTATAAGGATTCAAACCCACAGCTTAGCTCTCCTTCCTCTAGGCTGGTTACCTAGCTGTCCTAATCACCCAGTAATTAAAATAAAAACCACTCCAGATAATTGGCAGTCTTTTCTAATTGAAAACTGGGTAGATAATCATTGGCCCAAGGAAATGCCCCACTCTCATACTGTAATATGAACTGCCATCTGTCTATTAAATTAGTCATTGTGAAATATTAACATATAAATGACTATCATAGAGGTATTTTAAAGTGGTCCCAGCATTTAATTAATTATTTCCCTCCATTTTGTTGACTCACTGATTTCTTTCTAGGGAATAATAAGGAAATTTATTCTAAGCTGATGAGAGTGGGGCAATAACTTTTATCATGAAACACAGACCTGTTTAGAAGACTTATAACTACCTTTGCTATATAAAGTATTTACTCTCCAGTGAGTCACATAAATGTTAAACCCAGAAGTTAGAATAAACTACATAAAAATAATTGATTGAGCTGATAGATTTTGATTTACACATTTACTTCAAATGGAAGTAAAAGTAAAAGAGGAAAAGAAAATAAGTTTAAAAAAAAAAAGAGAAGCAACGTGGAATCTTAGAAACTGTCCACTGAAATAAAAAAATGCCTGGAATACACTTGCATAAATTGAGGAACTAGCCTAACTCTATCCTTCCTGAAAGGAAAATTCTGCTTGAATGAGAAAAGAAGGGGGGAAATTAATAAATGTCAACAGACCCTGAAAAGAACACCAATAGGCATGATAAAGGGGTAACTTGATTCTGTGCTTTGTGTAGACAATCTGCTACAACACTCTCTTTGTAGAACAACAAATAATACCTGTAGCAGGATCTTCAAGTAGAGGACAAAGATGCATAGTGACACATCTAATGACACAAATTAGACAAAAGCAGCATGAATAGATTCTCCTTTTCCAGTCAAAGTCAATCCTAGCACTAAAAGAATGCCCCTCCCCAAATTCTCTATGTTGCCTTATAAGGTCTTGGGCACCTGTGTTTTGTCTATTTGCTGGCATGAAATGGGCCTTGTGAAATGAATAACTACATTTGAATGTGAAGTGGTGATGCTCCAGACAAGGGCAAACCCCATTCATGTAAATATTCATCAACTGATTGGGCAGAAATTACTCAAGATACTTGATAAGCCAAACTAGCTCGATAGCCATACCACTATAAATGAATGATCCAGAATAATATGTGGCCAATGATCTGGAGTCTCTGAAAGTCAAATGGAAATATAAATTTTGTTATTAAAAGCTCAGTTTTATATTTTTATACTTAGTTGTAATATGTTCTTTTTCTCCTCTAGATTATTTTATGTGCAAAGCAGAGAAGCATTTAAATTACATTCCTGCTGAAACCAGTTTGGCTCAGTGGATAGAGCGTCGGTCTGCAGACTGAAAGGTCCCAGATTCGATTCCGGTCAAGGGCATGTACCTGGGTTGAGGGCACATCCCCAGTAGGAGATGTGCAGGAGGCGGCTGATCGATGTTTCTCTCCCATTGATGTTTCTAACTCTCTATCTCTCTCCCTTCCTCTCTGTAAAAAATCAATAAAATATATTTTAAAAAATCAATCAATCAATCAACCAATTACGTTCCTGTTAATAAAAAGCTGTACTTTTTCTAAAAGTGGATTCTCATGTATTATTTATACTGTCTCATGACCAAGTATGCAGCACACTGTTTCCTTTTTAAAGGTATAACTAGAATTATATTAGATTTTAAATGACTTGAATGACTAAGAAATAAAAATATTAAAATTATAAGAGATATATTACCATAAGGTAGATAGATAATAGAGAAATGATAGAAAGTCTCTCTCTCTCTCTCTCTCTCTCTCTCTCTCTCTCTCCATATATATGTGTGTGTGTGTGTGTGTGTGTGTGTGTGTGTGTATCACATACACTCACACTCACACACACAGACACATACATACACACACCCTGAAATTCAAATGCTGAAACCTATACCCCAATGTGATGGCATTAGGAGGTAGGGTCTCTGGGAGGTGATTAGGTCATGAGAGTGGAGCCCTTATGAATGGGTTAGTTCCCTTATAAAAGAGACCCCAGAGAGCTCCCAATGTGAAGATGACTATTTATGAACTAGTAAGCGGGCTCTCATCGGTACCAAACCTGCTGGCACCTCAATTTTATCTCATCTCTCGCTGTGTCTCTCCTCCCACCCTCATTTTTTTACTCATTTAACTACCCTGAGAGTTTATAATTTATTTCCTTAATGAATTCAATCATAAGGCAATGTTTTCCTGGTAATGCCTTTAAAATTAGTACCTGCTGCCTAAAAAAAATCAAGTACATGTGGAGTTCGTGTTCTAACTGCCCCCAAACATAGGTGTGCAGAATAAATACTTCTGTCTTGATCTGCTTAGGACAGCTGCTAAAATGCACTTTTTATTTTCTGAATAGCTATGTCTTTTCCTGCATTGTGCTAGGCACTTCCTACACATTATATCATTTTTCATAATAACGCTGTGAGGTAGGTGTAGTTTTACCATTCTATAATTTAGTATACTCTGACAAATAGAAGATTAAAGATTAATAATTTGCCTAGGGTTATGCAGCTTATAAATGGCTGAGCTACACTGTTTACCTTACGGCTGATGACCTCAAATTTAAATCCGTCTCCACTATAACACAGAATCCTCCCCCATTAAGTTTCCTACAGGAGATTCTGCTGGCGGTTTCCCACACCCACTTCTAAGCATACAGCTTGAGCGTATTTCCCTTGGCGTTGGCTATGTCAATGAATTAAATTCTAGCCATGAGAATATAGGCGAAAATACTGCATGCCACTTCTAGGCTTAGCTCACGGAAATTTCCCGCATGCAACCTTCCATTCTCTCCCCCATTTGGCTGCAGGTGTCCACGAGGGCCCATTGAGAACCATGGGAAGATTGTAGAACCCCTGGCAGCGGTTCCAACAGAAACATCTGCATTAACTGTTATGCAATGGAAAATAAACCTTATTGGGCCACACCGCTATAATATAAGGTTTTTTATGTTCTACCAGCTGTCAATACTGTAAGTTATACAAGTCATGTCATCTTATAGTTACCAAATCAAAATATGACTTTGACTCAAGTTTTTAATAAAAATATTTCAATTAAAAGTTAAAATGTATTTTCCTGACCATCAAAACCTTTCCCTGAGTGGCAGAATGACCTCTTCTACTGGAAACCCAGATATTTAGTAAAAATGGTAACTTCAAGACGGAAAGTCCAATTGAACTGCATTTTTATCGCTTCAAATGCAAATAGCATCTAAATGCAGTTTTGAAGTGATGTCTAGACACTTTTTTAAAGCAAATTCAGGTGTCAGGGATAATAAATGAATCGTGTATTTGATGCACATAATGCTTTAAAGAAATCAGTACAAGCCCCCAAGGGAAAAGAGCAACAGCATACTCAGAAGCATTTCATCAGCTGAAGTTGCTATAACGATGCTGACAAGTACAAAAGACAACTACTTTGTTCTGTCATGCCGTGTCATGTTGTAGAAAACACTAAGGATTATGTGACCTTTAGAGAAATAGTCAAAAAGTAGCTTGCTCTGTGGGGTTTAACACGGGCATTTTTGAATTTTCAAATGTCCTGATTTTTGCCAGGTGTGGCCAAAGCTGTGTCCTAAGGGATTTCAGGCATGAAGAGAAAAGAATGCTGATGCATTAAACAAATGCAAGGGGAAGGAGTGGAAGGAAAATGCACTGCTGTGGAAAACAAATCTAGTTGTTAAGTACCTGTATGTAGGCTCCTTGAAAATTTCCATCTAGTAAATATTAGTTCCAAAATTGGTGTAGATAGATAGATAGATAGATAGAGGCATAAGTACTTAGAATAATCATAATGGCAGTGTTTATTAGAATACATTTCATTTACAAAATGTATTAGAAATCAGCTATGAAAGTATATATTCATTTTGGGGGGACATATATATACTATTGGTTAGCATTAGACCATCTGGAGACTACCTGCTAATCCATTTATTTTTTAAACTCCTTTTTCAAGTATTGACTACTTTCATGCTCCCCCTGACTGACTAGAGACTCCTAGTGCAACTGCTCCAAATTCCAGTCCCAATAAACCTCAGTAAAGTGCAGGGTCAACACTGATTCAAAGGTGGTACTTATAAGTGACAGGTAGATACTGTCATATTTTTATTTATTCATTTAGTTTGTTAGATAGTTAATCTTTCCCCGAGGACGTTTTTCCATTGATTTTTAAAGAGAGTGGAGGGAGGGGGAGAGACAGAGAGAGAGAAACATCGATATGAAAGACACATGAATTGGTTGCCTCCCACATGTGGCTAGAATAGACCAAGACTGGGGGATCGAGCCTGCAACTGAGGTACTTGCCCTTGACCAAACCAAACCTTCAGGCTAATGCTCTAATCACTGAGCCAAATGAGCCAGGGTGATAGTGTCATATTTTTAGATATGCATTACCAATTATGAGGAGCTGAGCTATATTTTTATTGGGCACCTCTTCTTCTAAGGTTAATTCCTTAACTCAAAAAAAGTCATTAAGAAAGGAAAATTCAACCCTCTAGTTTGATTCCTTAAATGTATAAATATTATGCATTGGAATTCCCTAAAATATATAATTTAATCTTTGGAGTATTAAAATAATATAAAAATATACACTGAAAAAGCCTATAGAGTAGATATATAAAAAACTAATACTAATAATATGACATGAGTAATCAAGTCCTTTGTTTAGGACCCAAGAGTCACATTTCTTCTGACCCCATGTACATATGACACAGTAGCAGACTACTTATTAACATGTAAGAGGGTAAAATCAAATCTCAGAGATTACTATATAGGAATCAGGTTTGGTTAACTTTGTTATGAAACTGGCTAATTATATATAAGGCCCAAATATTAAACATAATTCATTTATGGGCTCATGAACTGTGTCATAATTTAGCAATCACATTTTATAGATCAACTAGGGGCCCAGTGCATGAAATTTGTACACGGGTGCGGTCCCTAGGCCTGGCTGGCGACCAAAGTGCAAGCGTCTGGCATGGAAGGGCAGGTCCCAGCTGACCTCTGGGCCCTGGGCAGCACCTGGGCCGCCAGGCTCCCACACAGCCCCTCTCCCTCAGTGCCTTGGAGACGGGCGGTGGCCCTGCCCATCGGGGCCCCAGCGCCTCCACTGCCCAGCTACCAGTATCACATTGCCCATGCCCACCATGTTCTGCACCACCCCCTGGTGGTCAGCCCACATCATAGTGAGAGGTTGAACCCCTGATGGAGGGGATAATTTGCATATTGGCTTTTATTATATAGGATTGTCCGAGAGAAAATTATTTTAAATTTCTAATTTCTCCGTCAAATCCAAAGATATCTAAAAAGAATTTAACTCCATAATATGTGCATGTATCAAATCATATTATATGCCTTAAACCTATACAATATGGTATGTCAGTAATATCTTAGTAATGCTGGAAAAAATAAATTAAAAGAAACTAAACTCACATTTAAACAAGCATAAGATTCTTCATGTACTTTATCAAATAATCACTGAGTTAACATAGACAGTTGGAATGCTATTAGAGACCCAAGGCCATCATAAATATAATCTCTTAAATGATGTATAAAGTTCAGGAGCATCTAAATATATATGTGTTATATATATATATAAATCATAGTGGGTAATGATGCTAATTTTAGCATTCTGGAACATTTTCTTTAGTAGTTTTTCTAAAAGGCTCTTAATATTCACAATGGCAATTATGCAGTCTTCCCTCAAGCATTTTTTGAGATTTAAAAGATGAGTATATTTCTGAAATTTTTCCAGTATTGCTTTTATTGCATTTCCAAGTTTTCCTTCTTCATCATCTGCCAATTCCAATAATCAACTGCTTCTGAACTTTTGAGCCTGCCAAGAACCTCTGAAAATCTGTAAGTCTTTGAATTAATGTGACATTTATTTTCTAATATCCTCTGGCCTTGTATCATTTATTGTTATACCTTTTCACATATGCTGAAATTTGAGTTCAACCCTTCCTAATGTTTCTCTTTCCAGAATAATATCCTAAAAGTAGATGCTGGGAACAGCCTACATAAAACTTTGCTCATGGTACTTTGTCAGTGTCTTTAGGAATAATGAATAAGTAATTGTCTAAAAACCCTATTACCCAATCATGATGAGAACAAAGGAAATAATTGCAATTTTTTAAAAAATCTCAAAATAAAAATGTACAGGGGAAAGTGAACTTTAGAAGGTTACCATATCATTTCATAACCGTTGCTACAATTTCTCTTTTGACACTTGTTCAGTTGCTATGTGCTATTCCTAATGTTGCGTTCTTATATAAATAATGCTAATGTCTGAACTAATAGCAATAGAGTCAAATTCTGTCAGATTAGCATCAAAGAGATTAATAATGTTGATATGCTTCTTTAATTTTTTTATAAAAATTATTACAAGTGTTCTGTAGTCAATCACTATGAATGATCACTATTAAAATTACTTGTAAATAACTTACTTAAAATAAGTTTACACTACAAATATCTATTATAGAGTATCTAAATGGGAAGATCTATACCTGGCTCTGGAGTGAGACAAACATGAATTTAAATACTGCCTCCACTGTTTACTAGCTATGTAAGCTTAGGAAAATTACTGTCCTCTAAACGTCCTCATTTCTATATTGGTAATATATGGATGAAAATCCCTACTTTGCAGGATGTTTTTCAGATTCCAATGAAATATTTTATGTAAGGCATCTATCACAGAGCCTGGCACATAGTCTGTGTTCCAGAAATAGCAGTAAAAACAATTATTGTTACTGATACACCATAATGATTATTAGATGAGTTAAAATGTGCATATTAGTTTTATTTTCGTTAGAATTTATCTTAATGAAATAGTTTACTAAATTTGGTATCTTTACCCCCAGAATTTGTAAGCAAACACCAGCAGGAAGTATGCACTTATAGAAACATTCAAAATGTAACATAAAAAATAAAATAAAAACGTAACATTACTCAACATTTAATATTGCAAACATTATAAATCTGAAAGGACATGCCCCAACTGTTACAGTTCACTTTGCTCTCAAAATGTATTTTCTTACTTCTGAGCCTTGAAAAACCTGGGTGTGAAACCTGGATTTGAACTGTACATGTCTACTTATACACTGATTTTTTTCAATAAATAGACAGTCAGTTCTCCCTATTTCTAGGTTTCATATTCATAGATTCAACCAACCATGGCTCAAAAACAGTCACTTGGATTCATGTATGCAGAGGGATGACTGTATGCATTTACCTGCCCCATTTTATTTTATTTTTATGTTTTTTAAATTAGTTCTTTTTTAAAAAATATATTTTATTGATTTTTTTACAGAGAGGAAGGGAGAAGGATAGAGAGTAAGAAACATCGATGAGAGAGAAACATCGATTAGCTGCCTCCTGCACACTCCCTACTGGGTATGTGCCTGCAACCAAGGTACATGCCCTTGGCCAGAATTAAACCTGGGACCCTTGAGTCTGCAGGCTGATGCTCTATCCACTGAGCCAAACCAGTTAAGGCAACCTACCCCATTTTATATGTAAGGAACTTGGGCATGGGCAAATTTTGCTATCTGCAGGGGGTCCTGGACCCACCCTCCTGGGGATAACAATGGATGGCTATAGTTAAGTTTTGGGAGAATCAAAAGTTATACACAGATTTTTATTGCACAGGGGTTGGTGCCCCTAACACCTTCCGTTGTTCTAGGGTCAACTGTAGTTACTTACTAGTATTTAACAGTTAACTACTAGACATTACAAAAAAGCATAATAATTTACCTATAGGTAAGATAATTATATAACTAGTCTCATCTAATAGATTCACTCAATAATAGCTTTGGATAGCTTCCAGTATGACTATTGTGTAATGTAAATAAAACTGAAGTGTACAGAAGTCTACAATTATATAAACTAAAGAAGTAACAAACTGGTTTGACAGGTACAGAAGGAGAAAATTGTATAGGTATCTTAAGCATTTTAAAACATTTTATGGACTCAGATCTTCGTGACCTTGTCAACTTGCATCTCATGGTTTTAAATCATAGATAGGATTTGGTAAAAGGGTTTTTCATAATCAATGACACTATTTGTTAAGACATCTAAAAAATTACAGGAAAATCCAACTAATACAACATTAGGGCATGGTATACATGAAATGAATTATCAGACTATGAACTTCCTTAACTAATGGGAATTTCTATATAAATGCCTATACATAGAAGAGCAGGTCAATTCATATTTTGTACATTGCTGGTATATTTATCTGATTGAAAAGCCTAAAACCATTATGTCAATCTTCAACATTTTAAGTGGGACATTTGCTTATATAAACACTTCCTTCATATTCCACCAGTAAAATGTTTATCTGGAAAAGTTATATCTGAAAGAAGCTAATAGTCATTAGTCATAGTAGTTTAAATGCCCATTAATTAGTAGAAAATTGAAGTAAAAGTACTTTAAATATATATGGAATCACCTAGAGTATCAAATGACTTTATTATGACTATTTGATTGATAGCCAAATAAGTCTTAACAAAATACTAAGAAGAAATATGCAATGCAGTAAGTCATGTGTCAGTGATTAGTCCAGTTTCTAGTGTATGGTAGGAATCAATAAATATATATTTTAAGATGGGGTAAAAAACAGCTGGTGTTTCTCCAAATTGAATATTTCTACCTGAAAACATATTAAAAGTTTGACAATGTAGATGTATAGAACAAGCCCTGGCCTGTGTGGCTCAGTTGGGTGGGCATCATCCCATACAAGGAAAGGTTGCCAGTTGATTCCTGCTCAGGGCACATGCCCAAGTTGTGGGCTCAATCCCTGGTAGGCAGCGTGGAGGCAGCTGGTGGATGTTTCTCTCTCACATTGATGTTTCTCTCTGTCTCTCTCTAAAAATCAATTAAATATTTATTTTAAAAAGATGTATAGAACCAAATATGCCATTTCAGTTTTAACTCCTTTTTGTCTTTTCTCAAACCACTTTAGGCCTTCTACCATCAGCATGCCTTCTTGCTGAAAGCTGATAAACATTCTATACAAGGCTTCCCAAGGCAAAACTTTGTGGGGAGTAAAACACCTTCTAGCCTAACCACAGAGCTTTTGTGACAATCAAATAACCTTACCTAAAATTCCAGTATATTGTTCAGGGAATAATGGACACAGACATGTACAAAATCAATTCACTTCTATCATTTCCCTTGTAACTATTACAAAATTTAGACAAACTTAAAACAATGAAATTACACAGCAAAGGTTTGGAATTTATAACCATTTTCTGTATAACTCTAAGCAAACTGCCTTTTTTAGTCTTTCATCTCCTTTCTCACTTCTTTCAGATCTGGATTGTCTAACAGTAATAGATACCTGATTTTTTCCTTCACACTTCTCTACTTCTTCCTCATGGTGACAAAGAGGGAGTGAACTTAAAGTGAGGAAGAATATGTATGAATGAAATTGTTACATAGCTGAGCATTTGAAAGTTTAGGACTTGTATCAGTTAAAACAGTTTGGCTGAAAAAGGGGCTAAAAACCTAAGGGGTTTAATTCCTTGATTATATAAGGTCCAGAGCTAGAGATAGTCTAGGGTTGGTTCAGGGGCTCCAAAATGTCATGGAGAATCCAAGTCTTTCCACATTTGCCTTTCTTAGGCTTCCATCAATGTCTTCACCTGGGACCACACGATGGGTTCCCACAAGTACAGGTGTCACATGATGAGGTCTAGTCAAAGGAAGGGGGTGCTTTCCCTGTGTATCGCTTTTGCCTAGAACCAAACCCTTTCTCTCGAAGCCTGCCCAACTTCCCCCGTCACCGACCGGTATTCTATCCATGTTCATAACGGAATCAAGCACTGGGACGGAAAGTAAAATGATAATAATTGCTCTAGACAAATTAGGATTCTCCCCCCAGGAATGGGGGAAAACGCAACCAAATTTAACTCTGCCAGCAAGAAGTAAAGGAAGTCACTGATGAAATAACTACTAATAGTCTCCACCCCATGCCTTTGGAGTAAAGGAAATTGGACTTAAATTCCCACTTGGTATCTTAAGAACTTTTCAACTTTATGTGCTTTCTTAACCTCTATTGAAAGCTGTAGATGTACATATAGAATAGATACGGATACATAAAACATATATACCTTTAAATTCTGTGTTGTAGGAAAAGAGATATCTTCGTGTGAAAGTGCCTGGCACAAAACCTGGTACAAGGTGAAAGCCAAGCATTATTATTCAGTTTGTTTTCTTTCATCTGTAGGCCTTCCGCAATTCCTTCCTGACCACAATTCCTTCCTTACCAGTAACCAAGGAGTACGGCATAAATTTCATTCTGTCTCAAAAATATTCAATTATAAAAAGTCTTAGACTTTTTAGCCTTTTTTTACAGAGCCTTTTAGACTTTGTACCTTAATATTTTTTCTTAATATTCTACTATGCTAAATATAAGGGGTGCCAAATATTAGTTTAACTGTAGATCATGTACCTGCTTACCACACACACACACATACATACACACACTCTATCAGACAATAAACTTCTGCAAAGTCAAACCAGCATATAAAACCATCAATTGCTTTCAGAAGGAAAACTAACAAAACAAGCCTCTATTTGGGCATCAAAGTTCCCTTGTGGCCTATCTACATTTTCAGTCACACCTTTTGCCTATCTCTGACATATATAAGTTTTAACACTGAATTAATTGTCCACTATACTTTCCATGATAATGAACATCTTCTTTAAGTCTGTTGTTGCAGGTTCTTCAGTTTGGAACACCCTCTCTACCACTCACTCTTCATTTGAGCAATTCTTGTTCATCTTTATGATTCATTTCAGAAACCATCTCCCCTCAAATATCTCCAGCCTCCAGATTGGATGTACCTGTTTTTCATTCCAGAGCACATTTTGCTTACCATTTATCATTAAACACTGAATGTGGCCATTTTTTCATTTGCCTTCTTCAACAGAGTATTTATGTTAATTATATAAGATATGTTTCCTGATGCAATCCTGCTAGATATAGTGTAGACAAAGTTTTTTATATAAGTCCATGTAAAATTTTAAACACAACATTAAAAATTATCACCTAAAATATTTTGATACAAAATACAGGAATATTTCTCAAGTATTTACCATGAGCCATATGTTCTGCTAAGCGCATCATACACATTTTCCCCATTGTAAAGATGAGTATACTAAGGCACAGAGAAAGTATTAAGCTTTCCAAGACAACACAGCTAAAAGAGAGTACATTCTTTGGTTACCTTATTTGTTATCTATTCTTTTTTTTTTTTTTTAATATATTTTATTGATTTTTCACAGAGAGGAAGGGAGAGAGACAGAGAGTTAGAAACATCGATGAGAGAGAAACATCGATCAGCCGCCTCCTGCACATCCCCCACTGGGGATATGACCGCAACCAAGGTACATGCCCTTGACCGGAACCGAACCCGGGACCCTTCAGTCCGCAGACCGACGCTCTATCCACTGAGCCAAACCGGTTTCGGCTGTTATCTATTCTTAATTGCAAAGGGTCTCAGAAAGCTCCAAGACAATTAAATTTTATCGGAAAACAAACAAATAATCACTTATACAGACATGAGAAGACAACAGAACATCTCATGCCAATTAACTTTTTCTCCCTTTACTGAAATTCATGTTTATTCACTATCAACAGCACCTGTGCTAATATATTGCACTGAAATTGCTAAAACATGCTTTGTTGTACCATAGTAAAACCTTCTAAAAGAAGTTTTGGCATATATTTCCTTAAACAAAATGACCAAATTTTACTATTACATAATAGTACTATCCTCCTCCCTCTTGAAGAGGAATGTTAAGGATTACAGTTGCTATAAAAAAATTTAGTAAGGTGCTTTAAAGCAGTGATATACATATGTGTAAAAGTTTAATGTTATTGTTTAAATATTATCCTGTGTTCACATAATTTTCAACATTATTCAAATGCAATAATTTTCATATAGACTGAAATATTATATGCAGGCAACAATTTTAGTGATAGCTGTTAAATATAAATTTATTATGGCATTTAAAAGTAGACTAATAGAAAAAGAAAAAAAAACAGAACAACGTAAAAAACGTAAGTTTGGTCACCTAATTATATATTGCTGCGAATAGTTCCTTAATATGGGAAGATAGGAAACCAAAACTGTGGAAATATTTCCTAAAGTTTATAAATTGTTAATTTTAAGATACATTAGTTAACATTCACTGGTTTATATATTTGAAAATATAAAATGATAAATAAGAAAGACTAACATAAGAAGTATCAAAATAGAAGCCAGTATGAAGAAAAGGAAAACGAAAATGTTTTGGGATGTGTATATGTGCATGTAGCCCTGAGCTTTGAACACACTGAATACACAGGTTTCTTTTATGGCAGAAACACCAAGTGCTGTATACAAGAATATTTCCAGTATCAATTTATCACCACTCAATATCTGATACAGATTAGGTACTTCATTTCTAGTCAAATAAATTATTAAAATTAGCACTATTATGTGAGATCAGGTTAAAGGCTTTTAAAAATATTTACTTTTCAAACGCTGGAGTTAAATAATTTGGGAGCAAAAGAAAACTATGTATTTTAATTTCTTTATGGACATTAATTTTTAAAAAGTGATTAAAATTTAGAAAATATAAACAGATGTTTTAATAGATACTCATGAATTCATGTTGCTATATGTAATAATATTAAAGAACAGGGAGTTTCAAATTTAATGTAATTTAAAAGAGATTAAATTATAATTAATTAACTATATACATAACTTTTAAGAATACTCTTAGGAAATAACATTACCATAGAGATATCTTACATATCTTAATATAAAGATAAAGACAAAAAATAAAAGTTTAATTAATATATTGATATTCAAACTACTCATTAACATCCATATTCATACTTAGGAAAACTACTAAATACAGACAAATCTAAAATATTGTAAAAGAAATCAATTTCTAAACAGTTAACAAGAGAGTAGATTAGTAGAAACTTTCTTCAGCATAATGAACCAATGAATATATAAAGGTTACATTTTTCTTAATTTTTGCCCTTGTATAAATTTATTCTGAAAAATAATCACAATTACATACACAGATTTGACTAAAGGATGTTCTCTTTTTTTTGTTTAACAAAGGAGAACAAGTAAAATTGAAAAAAAAATAAAGACCAACATAAGGGAATTTAGTAGTTAAATTGTTTCCAAATCATGAAAAAAAAATTGTACCACTAAATATATTGGTATAAATAAGAATTCCAGATATAAAAATATGTATAAGGTACACAATAAATACAAAACTTGCTATGAAATTGAAGAGAAAATAAATTTTTGTAAAAAATTACTACAGACACGTACATACACTCACTTGCATATTAAAAGGCATTTATCAGCATGCACAATACATTAGTGCAAAGTATCAGTAGTGGTTTTCCTAAGTGATAAGATTACAAATAATATTTTCCTCACTTTTGTATATATTGATTTTGCTGATTAAATATCTTATTTTAATAATATAAAAGTTATATTTTAAATGTACAAAATAAAATGCAGTCTAAAAACTGTCTAGTGATCTATTTCTCCTCCAATTGTATAAAATAGTTGCGGGGGTAATACAAATATGTCAGGTGATGTGGGTCCAGTCTTTTACACTAATTGGCTACCTATATTTAGGCAAATACCTTCTCTGAGTATTAAATTTATTTTCTGTAAAATAACTGGAGAAAATGCTCATTTTAAGAACTCTTTATGGAAACAAAGTCTTATATATGTTAGAAAAGGGGTAAACATTAAAATCTATTAATATGGTAATCACCAAAATAAGCAGTAACCTCAGTAGACTGAACTGGATTCATGTTTATTTATAAAAACCACCCAGAAGTTTTGAGCATCTCAAGTGTTACTTATGTTCAAATACATTAAATCCTAATAGTTCCAACTTCTTATATAAATTAAAATAATCTAACTGTGGAGCCAGGTCCAAATTTCCTTGGTCTTTGTCTTTGTACATCAGACTGCCTGATCCCACTGCTGTGCAATGCCCGTTAGGTGCTGGCCAAATGAATGGCTAGGCAGAATGTATAAATAAGTACAATGGGCTGAATCCCATTGAACTATGTTTGCATGACTTCCATAAATTTCAATGAGATCAGTCAGACCAAAGGCTTTAATTTCAGGCTGACAATCACTGCAAACATTTCTTAATTCTCTGTATAACATCTGTTGAAAGTCTTAGCAAAACAATATTTGTGAATCACAATGGACAATTCCAAATGAAAGAATATTTTAATATTTTCATTGAGAATGAATGTAAAGGTCTTAGTTTTAGTTCTATAGCATTTGGTTTCTTTTTTATTTATTAAACATGTCAATGTTTATAATTAATGGAATTTTTAGGGAAAGTACAGGACAGTATGAAGATGATATTGTCATGTCTTGTATTTAAAAAAGCTTTAAACATAACTTTCCATCTTGTCTAAAACTGAATTTACTTATAATCACTGCATCATTATGCTCAACCAATAAAAATGTCTCAGTACAATATTTTACCTGTCGATAAAATGTTAACAGAAAATTATACAGAACGTGGGGAAATGAAAATAGACGGTTTATTTTATATCCACCATACCATTCTTATCAATGGCTTTCCGAATGCTTAAACTACAAGGAGTCATTTGCCATGTGTTGAGGGGTAAATTCAATGTAAAAAAAAAATAGTCAGTGTAAACTCCCGCTTGTTGGCATAAGAGTGACTGCAATCCAAGGGCGGTTCTTTTCTTTCATTCTCTTCTTTCTTCTTCTCTCTCAGCCATGGAAAGGGCTCCGTTATTTCTGCATGGGTGCAAGGTGAATGAGGCTGTCACTTCTCCTTGCAGGGCTATTTATTACAGGTCACTGACATCATACAGCTATTTTTTAAATAAAAATAAGTTATCTAGCATCATCTCACTTACACGGGTATTTGAGAGAAATGTGCAATGTTATTTATTTATACAGAAATCTGCCAAGCAAGAGGCATCCTCTTGCTTTGAGGGGCCTCCTACTGGGAAAGTGAGCTACCCTGTCATTCTAAGAATTAAAGCACTGCTCACTGTAGGCGAGAAAACATAACACTATCTGACAGTTTGGAGCTCTTTTGATTTTCAACCTGCAAAATAAGTTATGCCAATAAAGATTAGAAAAGAAAACGTCAAAGTGTATCACTAACTGAGAATTCCTATGTAGTTTTAACTGTTCTCAGCTATGAGATATGCACATTATGCATGTTTAATGCATAGTTTCTGGTGTCACAGACCTACATTGACCATAAAGCAGTCTAGTACACTAATAAATTAATTGATAAGGAATTGACTTTCTAGATAAGTGCATCTCATTTTGCAGTTTTCAAGGGACAGAGTGTCCATCCCTAGAAAAATAGTCTTGGAAAAGGTCATTCTCATCATTGTCTCTGATTTCAGCCACAGATATGACACCAAGTAGTTTTTCCTGTGCAATGTCCTCACTGCAAATTATATTCATGAATGAATGTTATTTCTCAATGATAAATTATATAATTTTATCTCAGAATTTCCCAAGACCCACCTAAAAATCTTGGGAAATGACTGGACGTTTAATAGTGTCAGGACTATTAAATATTCTTCAACATTTGCATACTTGTGAAAACTACAGAGCATTACAAGATGCTCTAAGAGAACCGCAGCAATTCACGAAACCACTAAGAACCAAAATATTTGTATACACTAAAACCATTTTTGGCTCTGTTAGGCCCTGCTAGGTCCAATTTTGATCCTTGGTGTAAAGGGCAACTTTGGCAATCCACTTCCACTTAATAATTTCTAAATAGGTGAGACAATCCAGAGCTCAAAGTAAAAGAACTTGTTCACAATCGAAGTATAGGCATGGGAGGGAGAACTGGCCAACGGGAATGACTACAGTGCTGGAGTAATATCTGCTGGCCCAGCCTCCAACTCCACATCTGACTCTGGCTGGAGAAACAGCGGTGGGGGAGGAGGCAGAGGGTGGGGGTGAATGTAAGGTCTCAGGACAGGAATAGTTGCATGTCAGAGTGTAATCCTGGAGAAGATTTCTTTCACAGGCCCTGGGACTATTCCAAATAGGGATCGCAGTCGAAAGGGACAGCTGCTTATAACCTCCTCCGAAATATTTATTTGGGACTCCCATTGCTACCATTCTTGTGTGTTCCCGGAATCGCATGCACCGGTGTTCCTCATCAAGATTTCTAGTCAAGAAGAGTGAGAAACCTGTAAAACCCAAATTGCTTTTCTAAACTTTATTTCTTTAAGTGCAAATAAATCCAGAGGAGCATGCTATACTCCTTCATAGCAATATAATGTAGTGTAGATCATTCATCCCTGAATTTTTTTAAAAGTACAGTAAATTCTACTCAGTTGGAATCATTTTAAATCTTATCATTATGAGAAAACATAAGAATTATCATTTAAGCTGTAATTTGGAGTTTTACGTAATATAGATATGCCAAAATGTGATCAAACAATACACGCAACTTCCTTAACACTCTTCTTAGAAAAACTACAAATCATCATCATCTTTTCCAGGAATGTATTGATGGTGATAGCGACCTTGGTGATATTACAGCAACTGCATGAAAAGATAAAGGGTAAATAAAATGGCTATTGGAAATTGGCCTCACTAAAGGCTGAGGAAAATAATTCATTTTAAAAATCAATAAGTTTCTGCTTTAAAGCTGTATTCATTTCAGGCAGATATTTCCACAGACAACTCACTTGAGTACATTTGCAAAAACTAAATAAGGGTATACAAAATGATCTGAAATAAAAAAGAAAAGAAAAGCAAAAAATACAAAGACCTACACACAGATGATGGCTATATAGCTAGACAACATTGAAGGAAACGAGTGGCACATTTAGAATCATGACCAATTCCTTCAAATGTACAAGCAGAAAAGAGGAAAACTGCTTTGTTACTTGGTGGCAGGGGTTGGTGAAGGGTGTTAATTCATAAATACCTGAAACCTAACAAATTTCAAAATACTTTAAAGTCAAAATTCGTATCACAGCTGATAGAAATGGACTGTCCTTTTCTAAGGGGAAAGCCACTCTCTCCACTGGTTTTTAAGTAGGATATTGACGGGCAGTGAAAGATTACGACTGCTTTGTAAGAACAGAATGAGTTGGTTCCTGATTCATGGATGTAATTAGAACCACTCAGGGGTGGAGAACAACTGGCTCTAACACAAAAGCCGGCATGGAGTGAGAGAAAGGCAGGGGAGCTGAGCTGAAGTCAGGCGGTGGTCATTTCATCACTAGCACGCTAATTTACCCTGTTCAATATCTCTGCCTTTCTCATAAACTCAGCATATCATCTTTCTTTAAATTCAAGCATTGAATGTTAATCACTCTAATTTCCATTACCTCACCACCCTTATTGTAGAATAGGACTAATTCAAATTATACCACCAAGTACCTGGTAAAGGTTACCATAGTAACAACTATTGTCTTTCACAGAATGCATTCATGAAGTTTAATCTGCTCATGGAATCTTCATTTAAAATAAGTATATCAGGACATTATAATTGGATATCTTTGTAAATGTCTTTGTATTCAAATATGCAGATAACACTTTGTTCTCTAAATTTGTGATCAGCCATAGGTTAAAGAGAATGTCCTATTAATGATCAATAATAACAAAATCAATGGAGGAAAACAGTTCTATTCACTTAGATTATGGTTTAATATTCCATTTTGTTGGTTTGCATTTAAGTAAAAAAAAAAAAGTATAGTTATAACCACATAAAATCTTGATACCAAAGTCAACACCTGCATCTAAAAATATACATTTAATATTTTTTAAAATGTTAGCATGTGATAATTATTTTGTTATGTTATTCTCCTCACATCTGAAATTTTTAGTAAATCAACTGCTACAAGATGTTTATTTCAAGGGTATAACTCATAGTTTATCCCAGAAACTCTGATAGAAGCCTAATCAAACATCCCTATGGCCCATATTATTCTGAAGTGCCACCTTTCAGCTGAATAAGGTAATAACATGTGATGGAGCTGGTGAAGTAAATTTCTACCTGCCTCTTTAGCTAAAAATAACAGCCTAAATCTTTTTTTAAAAAATTATTTATTTATTTAGCCCCAAAATGGGCAATTCACAGCATCCTTTAAATTTTCAGACTTGCAAATTGGAGAAATAACTATTTTTTTTTTTATGTAACTCCCTGTCTGTGGTAAGTTTGAGCTTGTTGCAAGGAAGCAAGCAGCTAACTTCTAAGGAGCAAAAACTGCCCTTTTCCATAATTAATACTATTTCTAAACATGTACGGTTTTGCAGTATTCCAATGTTAATCGATAAGTGAGCTCTAGTGACATAGCTGTGGGAATTACATGTATGAGGACATGAGTAGCTCTTACCTGATGCCTTGATTATCTAGATGAATGTGTAAAAACCGTGATGTAGGAAAAGCATTTAATAATCACAATCATTTTCAGATTATTTTCCATGTGGCAAAATCTGTGCAGCATTTGTGTACAGACCTTGAAGATTCTGCTCCTAGCATGCAAAAATGTTTCCAAAAATATTCAGTCATACTTTATATTCATTGTGCCCTATCTTGAAAAGTTTAAATGCCTATAAAAGGTAACATAAAAAAGTTATCCCATAAATTTGATTAAAAACCACTTTCACTTGAAGGTGCTTTAAAAAACAATAAGGATGAAAGGACAGAGGGTTTGCGTTTGCCAGGTAAACATAAATCTTTGGAACAAAACTCTCTCTCTAAGCACTTTTTTTTTTTTAAAATACCAAAACTGTAAAAACAGAATATGAAGGAAAAATGATTTGAGAAAACCGCCCCTCAGAGAGAGCCAAATTCTTCCCTAAATAGCCTACGTACAGTATCACGCCAATCCATATATACAATAATTCTACAATATTTTATCACCTGTTTATAAACACAACTTAAATTCAAATGATGAGAAAGAGAAAGTCCATGGTCTTATCACATTTAACATTTTGTAACTTTAAATTTATGATGCTTCATTTTTGCTAACTGCCTTAGCTACAACACTGCTATAATAGCACTATAGTATATATATGGTAATTGACATTTATTGGGCATTTACTATGTGATTGATTGACATTGTTTTACATACACTATATCATTTAATCCTTACAAGTATAGAGTTCTCATTAATATCAGATCCCAGTTTTAAATGAAAAAAAATGAAGCTTAAAAAGATTAAGTAATTAACCCATCTTTACATGGTTAGAATTCAAACCTTGGCTATTTAATTCTTAAATTCCTCTATTTAACCTCTACTGCAATTCTTTGCAATATTTTACTTAATATTGGCAATTTTTAAAAGTTACTAATCTGGTTCCTCTATTTGAAGTATCAAATATACTTAAATTATAATGACAATAGAAAATTAGCATATATTGTTAATATACATGATCCTGTTTCCAAGTTTGGCATATTCATAAAATCACTTGGTTACTAATAATTATTGTGGACATCACATACAATACTTGTTAATGGCAAATAATAGTTAATCAATGTAAGCTATATTATTAATGTACTTCTTAGATGTTTTAGCTTATTTAGCTATATAAAATATTGACATTGATGTAAAATTAATAGTTAGAATTTGGGGCATTGCTGATCTGCCACCCGCACAGGCATGTGTCATTTGGTAAACTGTTTAAACTCTCTAAGCTTCTGTGTCCTGGCTTGTAAAATGTGCGCAGCAGTGCCCATGTTGTGAAGACTGGGTGAGATATCATATCTTAGTGTGCTTCTCACCTTTCTTGACCCAACAGGCCTTTAATAAATGTTAGATATTATGATTTCTTAGGGGTTTTTTTTGTTACCAAATGCAGAGTTCATTTGTGTTGTTATAATAATGTATACCAATTAAGATAAGAAAAACACATTAAATTGTGAAAAGAGAAAAGTAAAATGATGAACAGACTGAAAACACTGGTCTATACAAGTAAAGAAATTTGGACAGCAGTGGTAACAAGGAGGCTGGGGCTCTGGAGAGAGCTAGGAGCTCCGAACAGTCTACACGGAAGTAACGCGGGAAGGTATCCAGAAACTAAGACAAAAGGGGCATTCATATGACCAAGGCTCCACAGAAGCTTGAAAAAGACATTTTTTGTTTGACTTGTCTTCACTCATTATCTCTTTAGAGATACATAACCAATATCTAAGTATAAAGTATGTCCCAGGATAGCCAAGTGGAGTATTAGAAGACTAGAGGCCCGGTGCAAGAAATTCGTGAGGGGTGGGGGAATCCCTCAGCCTGGCCTGTGCCCTCTCACAATCTAGGACCCCTCAGGGGATGTCCGACTGCCAGTTTAAGCCTGATCCCTGCAGTCGGACATCCAGCAATCAGACATCCCTCTTGCAATCTGGGGCCGCTGGCCCACTAACTGCTCCCCTGCCTGCCTGCTCAGTGCGCGGCATAGGGATCGGTCGTTCTGGTCATTCCAGTCGTTCTGCGGTAATGGTCACTTAGGCTTTTATATATATAGATGCCTTTGCTAAGATGTGGCTCTGTGATCTTGGCCAATTATATAATTCTGGGTCCCTGTTTCCTTATCTATAATGTGGAGTTAATATCAACTGCCATTCAGATTTTAGGGAACAGTGGAGGTAACGTATAAAAGTCCCAGTGCTTGGCGTAGAGGAGGCATTAAAATACATATAGACTGCATACAGTGGGAAGAGGTGGTAAATCCAAAAGACCCCTGAAAGGTACATATGACAGGACTGTAGTTTTCAAACCAGGAGAACCTAATATAATGTGTGGGGTTTTTTTTTTCCAAATGGCCACAAAAGAAAAAGCTAAACATTGTATTTAGTGTATCATACAGTACATATCTAAAAGAGACTGAAATGGCCCTGGCCAGATGGCTCACTTGGTTGGAGCATCATCCCATACACCAAAAGGTGCAGGCTTAATCACTGGTCAGGGAACATCTAGGAGGCAACTGATCAATGTTTCTTTCACACATCAATGTGTTAGGTTTTTTTTCTCTCCTTCCCTCTTTCTCACTCTTTCTGAAAATCAATAAAAACATATCCTCAGGTAAGGATTAAAAAAATAGAAAGATGGAAATATCAAAGGCCTTGAAGTAACACAGTTCCAAAGCTTACTAATAACAAGCTACTTTACTTGTAAGTAAGACGTACTAGCACATATGTGCCTTGGTGTTTTTGTAATCTTTTGATTTTCAGTTCCTTTAGGAAAGCACTCCTCTTTTCCTGTTTCTCTACAATTTACCCTACACTCACAACTGGAGGCCCAGATTTCTAATTTCCTGCTCCATGTCCTCACCTGCTTATATACTTCTCCCTCTAGCTGCGATAGACCCAGCTTATAAATACCTGCTGAGATAACACAGGAGCACAATGAAATACATATTTTTTAAGCTTGTCTATTTATTCTTATTTAATGTTGTCTGGTTTTTAAAATTGAGAATAATTTATTTGTGACAGTACATTAGATTTGAGATATAAAGGTCTAACCTAAAGACTGTTGAGAAAGAAATAATAACAAAATTTTATATATTTAAGAAAAACAATCTTTAAAAGATCCTTCTGATCTATGAAGAGAGGTATGATGGTGAAAAGCATGTGGGTAGGAATCCTACCCACAGAGACATTGGATTTGCATTCCGTGCCTCTGATTTTTAGAGCCCAGGACGGGCTATTGGGCATAGTGTGCTTGTGACAGGCTCTCAGGGTGGGAAGCGCCCTCGGAAGTCACGAACCCAATCCCCATCCCCAGCGTCACTGGCCAGTTGTCCCTCAGCTGCCTCATTCATTCCTTATCATCACAGAAGAGGTGAGATCAGAGCCTACCACCCTTCACCCGAAGGAACTCACCACCTCCCAAGACAGACCAGGCCAACTTTGGAAAGCTCTGACTGTGAGAAACTCCTGGATGGTGTTCAGCCGAAACCTGATGCCTTACAATTTCAAACAGCTGTTAATGTTTCTGTTCACCAAGGCTACACAGAACAGTGCTAATCCCTCTTGTATGTAACAACCCTTCAACTTTTGAAGATAGCTATCATGCCCCTTTCCCAAGGCTCCTCTTTTTCATGCTTGGCATCTACCTCTCCTTAATCATTCTTCAAATGAAGTGGTACTCCATTCCTCTGATATAATACAGTTTGCAATAATAGTAATAATAATAATAAATAATCACAAATTTAAGTTAGTAAGAGGATCATAATTAAGCTGATGTTAACTCAATTTCTATCACAATATTGCATTTTAAGTGTGCAGAAAAAAGCTTTTAATGGGATTGTTTTCTTCTCTTTATCCACCATAAATGGAAAGGGTACGTGTGGTGCCCTCCCGGGATAGTCCCCTTGTCTTAAGTGACTTAATACACACACGAGACAGCTGACACCTTGCCAGATAACTGTTCATTCTGATTAATAATATAAGCATGCAGCATGGTTATTACTCACATATTATGGCAATCGCAAATTCAAATTCGGATCCTTCAGCAGCCCAATTAGTAGATATATGACCCACCAGCATCCACACCTACTTGCAGGAGAATTCATCCCATCTGCCTCATTGAAGTCCTGTGGCCTGCGTCCCTCATGTGATTTTTCTCCTAGGGCCTCCCGTGGTTGGCAAACTGCGGCTTGTGAGCCATATGCGGCTCTTTGGCCCCTTGAGTGTGGCTCTTCGTAAGCCTTAGGAGTACCCTAATTAAGTTAATAGCAATGTACCTACCTATATAGTTTAAGTTTAAAAAATTTGGCTCTCAAAAGAAATTTCAATCATCGTACTGTTGATATTTGGCTCTGTTGACTAATGAGTTTGCCGACCACTGTGACCTAGCCAGTGGACGGCAAACTCATTAGTCAAGAGAACCAAATATCAACAGTACTTCTTCAAAATAGACTCGCCCAGGCTGAAAACCGACTTCTGCGCATGGGCCACGAAGTGTCAATCGCACTGTATGTGCACCCGCATGTGGTATTTTGTGGAAGAGCCACACTCAAGGGGCCAAAGAGCCGCATGTGGCTCGAGAGCCTCAGTTTGCCGACCACTATTCTAGGCTAATTCAATCTGTGGACCAGACGTTCTATCTATCATTTTCATTTCTTTTCACACCTCAAGTTAAATAAAAAAGCACCTATGCTGTAATACACAATTTAGAAACATGCCTCCTTCAAAGTAACTGATACTTCATTGTGGCAAAGTTAGTATAATACTATTCATATTCCTATTACTTTAAAATACACCAAAATTCTTGTTATGTGTAAGAGTAACTAAGTCTTTAGTGACTATAATGGCAAAGACACATCAGAATGGATCAACAGCATATGCCTAAGCAGAGATCTGAAGGTCCATTATTATGCCGGGTATTAATTCTTTAGTTGTTTGATAGGCAAAAGTCTGAGGAAGCAGAGCCAGGGAGGGATCTTGGAAAGCCAATCAGATGAGAATGTATTTCAATATTTTAACAATCAGTAACATAGCAAGAAACATAGGACTTGAATATTTGTCCTGGTAAAAGAATATATTTTGTTGCTCATACCTTTACAAAAGGGTTTATATGATTTTTAAAATGCCAAACAAAAGTCTCCACATTCTTACTAGAAATAAAAAATAAACATTGAAGTTTTGTTTTGTTTTTTTTTCCCCTCACATATTTGAGTAGGAAGCACTGAAAAGCATTTGATCTTGACTCGGTATAAAATCAAAGATGTCGTTAGTTTAAAACCTTCATGTGCTATATCAGCACATATACAATTACTATGAACTTTAATCAAGAGAGAAGCTGTCTGAAAAAAAATTAACCTTGAAATAACCACTGGAAATGTGATGAGATGAACAATGCATGAATATGAGTATTATTCTCTATAGTGAGCTTGATTATGGGGAATGTAGTCTTGAGCTCTAGCAGATATATGAATAATATTATAACTTTTCAGATGCCTTACAAATCGTTATGCTACAAAATACTTTTAGGAATTCCTAAATGTGGATATTCTTGTACAAATTCCTGGCTTTTTCTAGTATCGCATTTCCATCAAATGTGACCATTTCTTCACACAAGTTAGCCTCCTTTAGAAATGTCTCTAAAATTTCTTTTGGATGATGGCACTTTTTTTTTTACAACTAAGGACTGGGTTTTACATGTTTTGTTTCGTTTTACAATAACTTCCTGATAATTACGGTGGATCCCATCCTGTTGATTTCTACATCCAATGAATGACTAGTTTCAGAATATAAGTCTAACTATATACAAGATTCAAATCACAAAATTTTCATAAAATAATGGGACTTCTGATTCACTTACAAATAATCAAATTCCTCAAATACCCAAAACCCACTGTCTATGTCCATGAAAGAAAGATATTTTGAAAGTTTTGACATATTTTATTTTCTGCAGGCCTGGAATAATTGAAATGTTTTTGTTTTTCCTTTTTTCAAATTAATAAATCTAACTTCACAGTGCTCATCCTGCCAGTGATAAATATGGTACTTAGAGAAATTTATTTTTGTATAGCCTATAAATATTGAGTGAAAGCTGTTAAACTGTGGGAGACCAACTTCATCGGCACCTTTCAAAGAGTGACTGAGTCAGTTTGTCGGAGTGAAATCGCATGTATCAGATCTAAATTTGCTCAACAAAATTAGCTGCGTGCCATTCTATTTGTCTTATCTCTTTCTCTGGCTCATGGCGAGCTAATTCGGGCCACAAGCAATATAGTAAGTACAGAAAAAATAATGAATGTCCCTTTCACCAACAGTTGCATAAAATGTTTTGTCTATTTCAATTTATCGCAAAGCTTTTTATACTTTCAAATTTCATCCTGTACTTAAAAGAAAAGGAAAAGGCCACTAAAGAATTATATCTGAATACCAATCACTTGAGTTTCTATAAACTCCAAGTATACTTTTAGAGGTATCGATATATCACCAGAGACAATGGGGCTGCTAAATATGAAGTTAAAACAACTGGGAAATATTATTAACTGTTTAGTTGATATTTTTTACATAGTAAAATTGTGACTTGTAATACTCCTTCTTTTATTATTACTTAAATGTGCCAGTATATTAATTAAAATATGAATATTGGAGCTGAGTACTGACACTACTTTAGATGCATTGTTTTTTTCACAACTGGTAATAATGTTTATTGTAGTTAAAATGGTCAAGTTTAACTTAGCCAGAGGATAAAGTCAAAAGTAGATTTTTATCTGTGCTAAATAATAAATGATTAAAAATTAAAAGTGTATTTCAAGAGGTAGAGCCTTAGGAATATAGCTTTTATATACCCAAACGGGCAAGATCTTTTAAATCACACCCAATCATTATAAACTATACAACTGCGTAAGAGACAGCACATTACCCATTTTTAAAATATGATGTCAAGAAAAAAAATTGTATATATATACCTGTATTAGGCACATTTATATTTAGAGAGAAAATATTCTTAACATTATATCTATACAGTACATTATTTTATACAAAGATATACTGGAGTCCTTTACAGTGTGATTTTACTACATGTGACAAGTTTTGTGTGTTTTTCCCGTCAAAACAATGCATTGTTCTATATGAATAGTGGGCTTAACTACATCCAGTAGAAAAAAAAATAAGTAAAATTATATAATTATACCCGAAATTCACAGAAGAGGATAATATTATTTCCTAAAATGTATAATTTTCTAACAGAGGCAGATTTTAGATGATGTTTTGTTTTTTTTAAGACCAGCTTTAGAATCCCTTTCTCAAGTAGGGGCCTCTGTATTTCCTTTGCATTTCCCTTTCTATATGGCTTCTAAAGGGGTTTCCCAAACTGTATAAACACACGTCTCAAAAACGTGGGTATGTCTCTGCTTTGAATTTCTTCACAGAGACAAGGCTTATATGATGGTTTCCTTAACATATACTAGTACAGCACAAAGAAAGAGCTCGGGGATATAATGGAGGAGAAATACATAGTAACCCAAAGGAAGACTCCTTAAAGGATAGATATATTGGACAGGGTCCTTTGGCTACAGGAAAAGCAAAAAGAGCTGTTGACCTGCAGGCAGAAGGATCTGGGAGTGCTAAGCATCCCTTTCTCACACAGTGGGGCAGGTAGAGTGGAGGAGCCGCGCCTCTTAGAGGCCTCAGTGGCTCTGTCCTGGGAGAGGCGTCAGAGCAGCTGAGAAGCAGAGGCAGAGCCAGCTGGCTCTCAGGACAGGCAGACGTGCAGCTTGGACCAGACTGAGGCACCAGGCCAGCTTCACCCTTCCGTACTACTTCTTTATATCTCTACACAAAGAAGGAACAAGAATCGCTGACTCAAATGTTCTTCTCAGGTGTGTTCTTAAACAGAAAACATTCAGGAATGTTCTAAAGGAATTTCGGGCAGAGGTCTGAATGTCTCCATTGCCCAGATCTATAATTAATAGATTGCTCTGCAGACTATTATGGGAGTTTGAAAGCTATATTAACTCTCAGGCCATTGTAAATAAAGATACAAGTAGGGCACCATGGTGATCTAGAAAGATTGATTGTTTCTCAGAATCTAGTAACCTGAGAAGAAATGTCTGGAAGAGTATTTTCACTGGTAGAAGTTGACTCTATAAAAACTAAATTCATCATTAACATGAATCGCATAAAAAAGCAGCCAAGAGAATCCCAGTCACCTCTCAGCCTCAGTTATGTTGCAAGGGCTTCCTTTACAGGATCCTTTTGAAACAGTAGGCACAGGACTAGTTGTCTATTTTAAGACACGGAGAGGTCTTAGTTATAAGAAAGCTGTATTATCACATACCTCTAGGAATAGAAAATGCCACATTCTGTTGGAACCCTTTTTTTTTTCCATAAAATGCTATTACCATTTCTCTTGAGGCAAATATTCCTCCTAAGAGTTTGGAAAATCACTTAGTGACATATTTTTTGTATTGTGTTTTATTGGCCTTGTCTAACCATCTTTAAAAGAAAGGGAAAAGTTGGCATTTTGAGTTTCTTATATGTCCTCCTCACTTCCTAACATGGTCCTGAAATACAATGATGGGTTAGTGAATGCTTACTGCTTACACTTATTGGATGGTGAGCACATAAAGAAATATATAGAAGATGTGTTATAAAAACGCACATCTGAAATGTATATGATGTCATTAACTGATGTTACCAAATAAACTTAATTTTTTTAAAATCTTAATTAGGAGGTAAGTAATCACAATGTAATGGCCGCATAAAAATAATGGACTACAAAACACATGTTTAAGAATAATATTCACAAATATTTAACTCACTAAAAATAAAACCAACAGAAATACTTTATACCATATTATGAGCAGATTCTAAAAATGGGAATGGGGACAAATGATAAACTCTTGGAAACACTCCATTGAAAGAAATACCCTAGGAAGCTCGAGAAAGCAACTAAAGAAATTCCCAGAGTAAACATGTCTAATATCTATTATTAAGAATTCTATAATTATGTTTTTAGACCAGCTTAGTTTGCGCACTATATGGTTTAATTACAAATAATAACCATCTGTGAATGAGCTTAAAATTGTTTTGGTAAATGCATGTTATTCTTTCATTTAAAATATTTTTTCAAGAGCTTACTATGTATGTGGTACCACATTAATCTTTGCAGGGAATAAAAACTCTTGCTTTTAAAAAGTTAAAAGAATAATATAGTTTGGGATTAAATTCCAGGCAAGTGGTATAGACAAGGCTTATTCGTAGTCTAGGGTCATCAGTGAATGAAGATGTAACGATGAGGTGTGACTTGATGTCTAGCTGAAAAGACTGAACAATTGGGACAGGAAGAGGCACCAGGCAACCCATAAATTCCAGGGAAAGGTGTCAGCAAAGGCAAAAAAAAAAAAAAAAAACCAAAAAACAAGCAAGGTACCATCACAGAATACTGACTACATAAGCCCAGTTCTTGGAATACCTGGTAAGAAACTCCTAAGACTAGATTAAAAGGGAAACTAAAGACAATTTTAAGAGGCTTTGAATTTTACAAGGGGAATCCATTTGAAGGCTTCTAAGTAGAAACTGGGATGATAAAAGTATTAAACTCAAAATGGTCATCTTGGCAGTGACAAGAGGGAAGACTTAGAGGCAAGAGGTCATTGAGCAAAGGAACCAGGAAAAAGGATCTTGCCATAAAACTGCTCTGAGGTTTTTGAGGGCTGGAGGAGGTCAATAAAAATGTTAGGGATGGGTTTTAATAAGCCATGCAATCAATTGTCCTTTAATAAAACACATATTTTTTAACTGCTCTAATTCTAGACAAAATTATCAGACAAAGGAAACTCTAAAAATAAAAATACATGTCTAAAAGAAATACTATTCTGTTTGTTTGTGGGGTTTTTTTCTGTTTGGTTTTCATATGTCCCAATAGAAGCAAATTCATATTGCCTAAACATACAGGGAAGAATAGAAAATGATGACAAAAATAATTTCAGTAAAAGGAGAGTTCATGTAAAGCAAAGTATTCACGGCCATCCATGACCTCAATTGCACACCGCCCTGCCAGTGGAGGGAGCCATCCTGAAATACAGCTTTGCACAACTTATTACTAAAGCCACAGCCATGCCAGATACAGTCCAAGAAACCAGAGAATCCAGGGCCATTTTCTTTTCAGTCTTAACCAGACACGAGGTATCCTCAGAAGACCAGCATATGCCTCTTTTGAAGGCAGGTTTAGAATCCCCACTTGTATCCTTAAGGCTTAAAACCTGGATGTCCACCTATGCCAGATGCATGTGGCACCAGACTTAAGTAAAAGTCAGAAGATTAGTAAAGATGTGGTAAGTGAAAGTGAGTATTTACAAGTCTGATCTTTTTGGAAAACAAGCTAATGTTTATCACACCATTCATTTTCTTCTCTTCAAACACCTTTAGACTATGTTACAAAGGAAATATATTCATTCATACAGCCTTGATTTCTATTACTTTAATTCTCTAGATTCAGACACTGAATCTTACATATTCTTATTGATGTTTAGTATGCTTCAGTAATACCTACAATATTGGAAATGACGTGATGAACAATGATACTGACCTACCTCTATCTCTCAAAGAAGAGGTTGAATGATGTTACACAGTAAGTCACATAGTATCTATGTTAATGTTTTACAGGGCCCCATTCTCATCTCAAATTCCTAACAGGAAGTGATCATCCCTGCCAAAACAAGTACCAGCCCTCCTTTCTGTCACTATGACCCATGTGAATGCTGACCATCACTGAAAAAGGTCTGGTGCTTGAAGAAAGTCAGCGACAACCAGAGAGAGTTATAAGTCAACAACATTGCAAACTCGCTAAGCCTGGAGGCAGCATTTGCAGAAGCCAACTAGAGAGAGGCAAATGTGTAATTGAAATAAATGTATAAAGTCTTAGTAGTTAAAACTTAGCTTATGCCCTTCTGCAAAGAACACAACTGTGATACTGGCAGGTGCTTGAAGAAAAAGAAAAGAAGACCCAACAAAGACAGTGTAAAAGATACATAGCTGGGATCTGAGGATGGATGTGGACAAATCTGAAGTATTCCCATGGGTTTGCTGATTAAGGGTCCCATCAACTAGTTGGTGCTGAGAAACCCACTGTTCATCCTTCATAATCCATTTTGTTTATGCATCCATACCACTTAATAAAGAAGGAAGAAATAACCATTCTGTACTTACTGGCCATAATTATAAGTTTCACATAAAACAAACTCTTGAAGGTGCTGTTAGACACACAAACTAGCATAGGCAACTCTTATCTGACTTTTAGGATCCAAATGCTATGTTCAGAAAAAACCCTGCCAAGTAAACTGATCCTCTTACAGACCGTCTTAACAAATGTGCTTTATTTTTTTTAACCTCCATGTGCTGTACATTATCAATACAATCAATGATTATCTCCTCAATATAAATTACAGATGTTGATGATCCCACAGTCTTACACTTCAAAGGAACTTTGTATCGTTAGGCCCATGGTTCCAATCCATGTGTTTTCATTTCAATTTTACAAATCTCTTTTAAAGCAATACAGCCTTGTATTTATTTTTTAAGTGTCTGCAACTTCTCGAGTGCTTCTATATATGTTCAAAAAAATGATATTGGTATCAGGATATGCCAACTACGTTATGTCACCTAACTTCCCTGTGCTCTCAGTTTCCTCAGTTAAAAATGCGAGGACAGAAGGCAGGCAGGGGAAGGTGGGTGGGTGGGAAAGCTCAACCAAAGAACTTGTATGCATTTATGCATAAACCATGGACACAGACAATAGGGTGGTGAAGGCCTGGGGCAGGGGGTGGAGATGGGCTAGAAGGGGACAATGGAGGGAGGAGGAGACATATATAATACTTTTCAACAATAAAGATTTTTTACAAAAAATGAGAGGACTAGATATGTGATTCCTAAATAGAGCTAGATTTCTATGAAGCCAGCACAGGAGACTAGAGAAAAGAGTGGATGAACATTGGGGGAGCGCTGCAGTCAGGACAACAGAGCTGGCTTCTTGCTGCAGCTGTAACAAACTCAGCTCTCTTTTCCCCCTTTACCTGTTTTAGATGCCAGGGCTACACGTGAATTCACTTAAAAAAGAGAGCCCCGCTTGTAACAATAACTGAAATGCAATGGATTTCTTTTTTCATAAAAGTCTAAACATCGTTTTTCTAATGAACTCATTTTTTTAAATCATGTTAATTGTGTAGGTATCACTTCTAGTTGCACTAATGGAGATGAAGAAATTGAGGCACAGAGTAAGGAGTCTAACCCCAAGATCACATAGAAAATGGCTGTATGACCAGAATTCAGTTCTCCTAACTTTTATCCTGGTGCTTTATTCTGTAGCTTCACACAACAGCAGGGCTGCTACTGCCCTGCCCACAGCTCAGGCATGTATGTATCCATTAAACACTATGTGGCTGCTGCCCTCTGGAGTTGTGCAAAGCAACATGCTTGCAGAATAATTGCATTCAACATGAAAACAATCATAAAACAATTACTACATGTTCAGAAAGGCAGTTTAAAATTAGGCTTCAAAATATTCATATATTTCACCTCTATGTCATAAATGTGAGGCAGTTCTCTCCCCTCCTGAAAAATTAGTACAAGTAGAAAGCACTAATCTAGGTGTCAAATATAAAAACAAGGAAGTAGCTTTAAAGCTCTGATCAAAGCATTGCAAAATAGGTCAATTTCTTTAATAACCATGTCCGAATGATCAACAACTCAGGGAGAGTAAACAAAAGTCATATACAATGAAATCTGATGAGACCATAGAGCAATTCTGAAAAGTAGTATTTTGGGGAAATGGCCTCAAAGACAAATATTTTAATAACCTCTTTATTTGTCTAAGACAGGTGCACTTGTAACAAAGATGGTCTGCTAGAAACTTTACATTATGTTTATTAGCATATGTGTACATGTTTTAAATATGTCAATTAACTTGTTACTGGAATGTACCTCAATGTCACATTTTTCAAAAAAACTGCTATTCAGTGGAGAAATAGAGTACATGTTCCCCTACACATCCCCCCACCCCCCAGCACACAGGCCAAGTGACAAAGACATGGAGTTGCTCAAGGTATTAAGAAGAAATAGAGGAACTGTCCCCAGTGTAGAAATCCTTACCTAAACCATCTGCTTATGTCCTGTGTCACACCCACAAAATTACTTAAAATCTTAAAATTATGCAGAAGAGTGACAGCTTCAGGAAACATTGATTTAGGATCTTTTCATTGGGGAAAAAAAACAGACAAATTAAGAAATCATTTGTCATTATAAACTGTAATCCCCAATCAATAACTGTATTGGAAAGCAGGAAATGTAAGGGCTTATTCCAACTGCCCAATAATCATAATAATTTAGAAAATGAGTATTAGAGAAAAGATGCAATTTGTTTCCAAACGCTCAAATGTAACATAGTAGGTAATTTCCAAAATGATGTAACCTGGAGAAAAGTTTATAATTTGATTAATTTCTAGCCTGCACAACACATTCAATAGATCATTTTAAAAGATAACAATAGAATATAATTGATAATTAATTTCTATAGAATAGCTGTAGGCTTAAACATGTATAAGCTAATTTCAATGTAGGCATTAACATTTCTACAAAACAGTATTCCTCAAAAAGGATGAAATTTGTCGTATGATGTTTTAGGCACTTACACATGAATATCCAACAGCAGCAGAACACTGTAAAATAAAGCAAAAACTTGCTGCTATTTTTAATATATGTTAAATTTTCTTAAAAATTTGTTTGAAATAATGTAAAAGTGACACAGCATCGCAAAGTATAAGGCACCCTAATTCAATTTATTTTCTAAAAGTACACCTTACATAGTCATTAATCTTAAGAGGACTCTAATCACCAAGTTACAGAGAATATTCAAAACATTCCCAAACGCTTGCATCCCTAGCTTTTTTGTTCAATGGCAGTGGTCTACCTTCCTTCCTTCCTTCCTTGGTCAGGGAGAGAAAAAGGGACTTCTCTGTAGAAATATTTGGCCTTGGAGTCAGGACTTCTAAGATGTGCTAGTGATCTTGGATCGATGCCTTTTTATTTTCTTTCAGGAATAAATCTGAGCAATGGAATGGCTTGCGATCGTCCAGCCAACCAGCCATATCAGATTTATCAGAAAGAAAGAATGAAAACTGGCTTAGAGGACTCCTGCAGAGGCTGAGTGGCAGGTTGCTGGTAAACACACAAACACACACACACACACACACACACACACACACACACACAAAAGAATATGCTTAGTGGTGGAGGGAAAATATATATTCATATGTGTAAACTCAATAAACAATAAGATATAAAAAAGAATCCATAGTTATGGAAAAGATGAATGCATAAGACAGATGATAAATAGTACTTCTATTTAAGAACCAAAGGGATGAAAGCTCATGAATATTAAATATTTGAATCCACTTTAAGGAGGAAATATGATTTTCCCTCAAATGAATGCAAACTCTAAAATTCTGCCAGTGCAAACTTACTGTGTTCACATTAGAATAAAAAAAAAATGCAACTCTTCCATGAAACCCATGCCCTGGGAAATATTCTAATGTAATTTCTTAATTAAGACACATTTCCAGTGACTAAATGAAAAATATATATACAGCAGTAAGTGGCTTGATTTTCAGAAAAACTGACTTTTGATGCATGCATGATTAAAATAAATAAAGGCAGTTTCATTTGAGAAGAAAGTCAGAAAACAGGAATCATGACACAACCAAATATCTTTCAAGTTTTATCACAACAGCCCATATTAGAGTGTTTTCAAGTGATGTGCAGTTATATTAATAAGCATAAATTTATTAAGCTTTCTGAAGAAATAAATAATAGCTTCTAAAAGACCCCCTTTACATATGTAAGTTCAAAATTAAAAGAAAAAAAAGGAAGAGTGTACCCATGGGTGTGCTCACAGCAAACACATGTAGGAAAAAGTATTGATGTGTGTTTTTTTTAAAATATCATCTTCATCTTTTAACTGTTTTAGTAACCGTTTTCTTCTGACTGTAAAAACAGCCCCTAATATTGGAGGCATATCTTAAATATGTAGGAAAATGTATGTTCTTTTGTAGAATGAAAAGCAGGACTAAGATAGTTGCAAATAAGAAATAGGAACTGGACTGGTTAGTCACTTATCTGTTAAGGTAGGTAAGGCTATCACTGCAATGCTACCACATAGCTCATTTCAATACAAAGGTAATATTGATTATCTTTCAGGAAGACAGAAATTTGGGAATTATTCCTTTTAGTGATAAAGGCTTTATAGTATCTGTAGGAAGGGCCCTGGACTATAATATTTCTCGATAAAATAAGTCACTGGAAACAACAATCGCCTTCTCTAAAGCTGATATTTTTTCCAAGCAAAGAAGCAAAGGTCCTCAGCAGTTACAATTATTTGAAGAAATATCTTAAATCCATACAGGAGAATCGTCTCCGCCCCCCATATTTTTATTCTATCCACATAGAGCAGTAAATAAGGTGCATTCCTTCTGCTCCTTAAGAAATTAGCATTTCAAAAATATGCCGCTTTCCCCTGAACTCCAAGTGTGTCTAATAATGCGAGAAGCAGATTGTCTTCCTCGTTCCCTTAATTTGTTTCATCTAAAAGCAATTCACTCAACATCTTGTCGCCCTCTGGCAGCTTAGTTTACTTATCCGCACTTAATTTCTCATTTGGACCAAAACAAACTCCTCCAAACTGCGACTGACTGCTAACCACGAGAGGGGAGATGCAATATGGATTTACTGGGGGACAGGCAGCCGCCGCACATGGACAGCCACAAGCACACCGACCTTCACTCACACCCCAGACAGTAACTTGGTTCTCTACAAGCACCACATTGAAACCAGCTGAACTCTCCCTGCCAGGTGCGGCGGGGTGAGGGTGGGGTCGGCTGAGAAACCCAAGTCCCCAGGGGCATTTACAGTTTCCAGTGGATCACCTGAGCCTGCGTGTTGCGATTAGACCAGGGGGTGCACCCGACAGCTTTTCTTTGTGCGGCTCTTTCATCTGGATCACTTTGTGTTTGGAACAAGTGAGGCTCGCCTTTGTGTCCCCAGAATTTCAAGTACAGAGTCACACACGGAACAACAATGGCACGCTAATCCTCGCGCTCTAAATGGGCTCACTTGTGGGTCTGACAATTCGCGGGGGGCGGGGGGTGGGGGAGCGAGAGGAGACCAGCTGCAGAACTAATTTGGATTACATTCCTTGCAGAAATTCTGAAAAGGGCTCTTCGGCATAGCTCAACCCCAAGCCACACAGTGAAGACCGAATTGCTGCGGACTCGGAGCCCGGTCCCCCAGCGGCTGAAGCTGAACCAGACAGAGCCCCCAGTAGGTCGCCTCCCGCAAATTCCTCTCGGCTACGTCTGCACGTCGGTCGCCCCTGCTATTGAATGGGTCAATGTGCATAATCAACCCATTGAGGGGAGATATGAAGGGGCTCGGAGGGAGAGGGAGATAAAAAGGGATGTAGCTAAGAGGCCGCTTGGAATCTCGAGTCCGTGCTGGTGCGATGCCGGAGGTGGCTGGAGCGCGGACCTGGTATGCGTGAAGAATGTCAGAGGCACCGGGAGCGGTGCAAACGGCGCGCAGTGTGCCATTCGAAGGTCATTCTGAAAGGCTCGGGGATTGTCACTTGTTACTTACTGGGGAGAGAGAGCAAGGAGGGGGAGGCAGCGGCGGGGGCGGAGCGGGAACACGGCGGCGCGCTGATTTCTCGGTGAGGTCAGAGGACACCCTCCCCCGGCCTAAAGCTCTCTCCCTCGCCACTCCCGGGGGCTTTATCTCCCGTGGCTGCCTCCCACGCTCGGTGGAGCAGCCCGGATGGTTCCGGAAATCTCTCCGGCTCTCCTAAAGGGCGCCCCCTTGGCCGCGTCGGACACCGGACTCTCTTCAGTCCTTTTCTGTCCCACTTTCAGCCCCAGGAAACTCCAGGGTCAGAAACTTTGAGTCCCCGGCGCTGCAGGTGCTGCCAGGAGCCCCGCGGGCCGCGGCGCGCCAGCCCCACGGCGCTGCCTCTCGAGGTCACGTAGCCTCCGCCCGTCCAGGGAGCGGGGGCTCGGGCTGTCCGGCCCACGGTGGCCGCGCACCCGCACGGACGCGCCCGCCTCGGCTTCCATCAGTCCGCACCGGGAGTCGGATCGGTAGCCGCGCTGGGCTGTAAACAGAGAAGTTGGAGGGACTCCGGCCAACAGCAAGTTTAACTTCAGGAAGAACTCTTCCTGGAGCCAAACCCAGCGGGAAGGCCCGGCTGTCCGAGCTCCAGTATGTCAACCTTTTTTTTTCTTTTCTATTTTTTTTTAAGATGACAGGCAGGCAGGCAAGCTCCCTTCAGGTCAGTTGGGAGAGAGCTCCAGGACGCCGGGCCAGGAAGCCGGGAGTTCCGGGCCCCCGGGCCAGGGCGCGCCCGCCCGCCTGCCACTGCCCGCCCGCCTGCCGCTGCCCAGCCTTGGGCTCAGGTGGGGTCGGACCCAGCCAGGCTCCGGCGGCCGGAGGCGCAGTGGCCGCGGGCAGCACGCACAGGTGCAGAGCCCGTCCTCCAAGCTGCACTCCCCCCGCCCTCCCGCACCGAAGGGGCCGGCGGCACGGCTCGGGACCCGCACTCTCCCGCGGCCCGGGCGGTGCGCGCTTCTCCCACGCTTCTGCCCTCAGGGTCCCCTCTCACTCGGGGTTCGGGGCGCCCATGTCCCGCACACCAGGCGCGACCCGAAGGGATCCCTCTCAGGCTCCCAGAAAACGTGCGAGAAAGCCCAGGGGGTTAAGGAGAGCGGAAGAGGAGATAGGGGTGCACAGTGTTTCTGTGTTTTTCTTTTTTTCCACGAGAAATAAAATGCACGCACACAGAGACGGTTAAGTTTGGGGACGGAATGAGAGGCGAGGAAGAGGACCCGGTGGAGTGGTCCCTCCTCTCCGGAGAGCCAGAGGGTGGCAGGTTGAGCGAAGGGGGGAGAGAGGGCCACCCCAGCAGCCGATCCGGCCGCGGCAGGTTCAACCCCTGGAGCGCGAGCCGGAGTCACCACCCACCTGACTGCGAAGCGCTGCGCCGGACGGTCCCCGCCGCCACCAGAAGGCTCACCCAGACGCACAGTCCCGCCGCCAGCTTCATTGTGTGCAAGTCTCAGATCCCGTGCTGACAGTTACATGTCCAAATGGCATCGCCCCTTTCGGGCACCCGGAGGAGACCCGTCAGCCAGGCGCGCGTGGGGGCGCGCGGTGCACCGGCTCCGAGCGCGGCGGGCGAGGGAGTCCGCGGCCGTGGGGCCGGGCCGGGCCGGAGGGGGCGAGTGTGCGCGGGAGTGCGCGCGGGGGAGAGGCGCTCGCGTTTGAGCGTGGAGCTCCTGGCCGGACTGCAGCGATGTCCCCGCGCGATCGCCCGCTCTCTCCTCCCCGCCTCACTCTCTCTCTGGTCGGGCGACAATAAAAAGGAAGGGGGGTGGTGGTGGAGGGGGGGAAGGTTTCCCAAAAAAAAGTTGCTTGCAAAGAGGCGGTAGGTTTCCGGCCTCTCGCCCCAGCCCGGCTCTGATCGGCTCTCCTTTTAGTTTCCCAGCGCCTCCAGTCCAAATTGGGAAGAAAGTGGGGAAGGGGAAGCTTCTGGCTCCTTCTCCCCGTATCCAGTCCTTTTCCCCGTCAGCGTTCCTCACTCTTGTCCGGCGGCTGCGGTAATGAAAGCTCCAAGCATAATTTCCAATGCTTCGCCGTCTCCAGCTGCAGCCCCGCGGAGAAATTAATAAGACTCCCGGAGAGGGGGGGTGGGAAGGTGGAGGGGGGCGGCGGATAAAACAGCCCTCCACGCAGGAGCCGGCTGGCCCGAGCCGCGCTAGCCCCGCCCCGCTCTGCCCCGCAGCCACGCCTTTTCTCCCGCCCTCTCCCCGAAAGGGAAATCTTATTGGCTCAGCCCTCCCCAAAAATCCTGGGCCTTAGGAGTTGGGAAAACACCTGTCAGGGCGGAGGAGCTTGGTCTGGTGGGTAGAGGAACCTGGATTTAAAGGGCTCACCAGAGGCCAGGGACTGAAGGCAAGAGAGGCCCCAGGACAGCTGGGGCACGGAGTGCCAGGACACTGGAGGGATGTGCCATATATATATATATATATATATATATATATATATATATATATATATATATATATATATATACACACACACACACACATACACACACACACACACATGTATGTATATATCCCCATTCATGAAATTTGTGCAAGGGCCTTGGCCCCCGCCACCGTGGCCACCTCTGCCTCTACCCCCACTTGCCTTGGCTTTCTCCAGAAGGGAGGACATCTGGTCTAATTAGCATATTATGCTTTTATTATTATAGATTATCACCTCTTTTCCCGCATTGCCCCACGGTGCTCATCTGAAGACCATACTTAGAAATAAGGCCATACCTAGAAATAGGAGAAAATAACGTTGCTTCAGGCATAAAGCCTCCACACTTTGGTCCCCCATCATGCTCCACACTCAGAAATCAGTTTAAAACTGGTTCTGTGCATCCATAGGCTCTGCAGTGGAGGTAGTCCAGAGGTTATGATCACCTGCCTTTTCTCTCTACTCCCGTTCCCACCCTCCCAAACTGATCGACACTGAGTCAAAGGACAAGTCCACAGTTTACATACATCGTTGGCTTTTTAAGTCTCCGTGTCTGTTCACTTTTCCCTTGGACTCCTAGACAACTTGGTTTGGGGTTCATTCTAATCCAAAGTTACCAATTTGGTTATAAAGGGCCAAAAATTGATCCAGGTCTGAGTTGTTCAGTCTGCAAGAAACTGAAATGATTACCTGTATTCTACAATGGACCCAGCTTTAGACTCCTCTATGTTCTCTCTCTGCAGGTTCACCCACCCCAATCCTCAGGTCATTGCTAGCTATGGGAGTGTCTGGGCTTTTCTTAATCTAAAATATCCTGGCATTGGGCCATATCAGAGTACACTGCACTTGCCTATTGCAGCTCAGAAATTGTACCCTGAGCAGGGGCCAGAATCTCATGCAGGTAGTAGTTTTATTGGTTTGCTATTTGCACAGGCATACTGTGAATTGTTTTCTTTTCTCAGTTTCTTCAGGAGCAGCAAATGCATAAATTAAAAGTACTAGGAGAACTTAAAAATCAAGCCACCCGGCCTCCTCACTCAACATTTGAGACCTTCCCACTCCTCCCCCACATCTTTTATCTACAGCCTTGTCCCCATAGAATGTCCATGGAGCTGAGAACAGAGAGAAGCTGCAGTTTCAACCCAGAAGCCTGAAGTCTTCCCTTAGGCCCACATCAAGTAACAGGCACAGAGACGAGGCCAAACAACCTGAGCATACTGCTTTCACATAGAAGCAGCCTTGGGCCTGGAGAAACTAAGCCGAGAGCCCACAGTGGTGATGTTGATGATGGTACTGATTCCAGAGCTATGCACACTGTTCTTCGGGATTATCTTTGTTTTCTATTTTTATGGTCATCCACTCGTCCCCCTTTGTTTCCTTTCATTCAATCTCTCCTCAGTCCCCTTTCCTTAGGTCCCTTTGGGCTTCCTATGATGACTCTCAGATACCTCTTTTCCATGAAAACGGTTTATTTTTAAATTTCCATTCTGTCCCCACAAAAACAAGTGATTGAAACAAAACAAAAACTTCTGGCTTTGGGAAAATTTTAAATATCTATGTGTTGTTGTCTTTTTAAGTCTTATCCATAATAATTGTAAGGAGTGAAAAAAAAAATAGATTGTGTATTTTAGCTTACAATGAGGGGAAAAAGAAAAATGCTTAATATTTTTTTTCTACTTGTGTCCATTGTGATAATTTTTACTCCCTCATCAATTTTACAGTTCTACTGTGGCAGGAACTCTCCTATATACCTTGGTCTCACTCTTATATCTAAAATAATTATTGGTGCCCTAGCTGGTTTGGTTCAGTGATTGAAACAAAACAAAAACTTCTTGCTTTGGGAAAACTGTTATTTGTTGGCCTGAAGACTAGAGGGTCCCAGGTTCGATTCCAGTTAAGGGCACATGCTCAGTTTGTGGGTCCGATCCATAGTAGGGGGAGAGCAGAAGGCAACCAATCAATGATTCTCTCTCATCATTAATGTTTCTATCTCTATCTCCCTCTCCCTTCCTCTCTGAAAACAATAAAAATATATCTTTAAAAATATTAAAAATGAAATAATTATTGGCAAAAGAGGAATTTTAACAATATTCAGTGGTTAAAAAAAAAGTTAGAGTCTATTTTGGGGGGATGCTACATACCCCATATAGGTATCCACCAATCAAATTACTTGGCACAACCATAATTCTTAATTTTTTCTGTCTTGATACAATTTTCCTGGTTCTAGCTATTCAAACAATTATTGATTCCTGGCCAAAATTGGGTATCTGATCAGCAGCCTATAAAGTAAATTGGCATGAAGCTCTACCCGACAGCATATCCTACATTCTATGATGACTGGTCTACCCAATCAGAGTCTAGCCCAAATAAGAAGGTGCTACCCTGGGTGGCCAAACCAAAAGAGTAGAAAAGCAGAAGCCATGAACTAGAGTCAAAATTTAATTCTTTATGTGTCTGCTCTGATTGGCTCCCCATATAAGCTGAGTCATCCTAAGGAAGGAACATCAGAGTAGGAGACATTGGCTATGTGATGTGGAAATGACAAGCTAACTGGATTGCTAGAGGATTTCTAAGATGAATCTCTTCACTTTCCCATGTATCCTTATAATACATCTTTACCAGTTAAATTAACTAAAATATGTTGTTATTTATAACCTTGAAAAGAAAAAACAACCACAAGTGAATACCCACAATTATCTGTTCAATACCCCTTTTCTAGGAACTACCCTTCCCTCAGTTTGACATTTTTAATTTGGATCTGCCTCCATTGTAAAACAACCCCCACTTTCTTTTCTAAGTCGAACCAATCAGAATACTAAGTTGGACCAATCAAAATTCTTGGTCACTGTTGATTGGTTGAGAGATGGTCACTCCCCCTGAGTCTCTTTTCTGGGAAGTTTGTGCATGGGAAGAAAAGAATTAATACTCAGTCATTCACTGGTATCTTTTGAGCTATAAATGTCCACTGCTGGTCTTTCATGAAGAGATGATCAGGCTACAATGATGAAGAATGAAGCTGCCATCTGAAAGGAGCAAAAGTCCAGATAGGTCTGGAGAATGCTCTAAATCCTCTTTTGGCTTAGTTGTTCAAATCCCCTTTTTCCTTATACTAGTTTAATTTTTGTTTTTGTTACCTAAACCCCAAATAGCATGAAATGATAAAAGAACTTCTTCAACTTGAGTGCTATCATGAAGGCCTAAACACCCCCTGTGGAAGATATCTTGGTAATCAAATCTGTGTCACTTTTATGTCCATATTCTCTCGTTTCCTTCTGAGTTTTTCTTGATTTCCCACGGCTGAAGCCATGACACCAACATAGAAATTCCTTTAGCCTTTGCCCCTTCCCAATATTCCCTTCTTACCTTCATCTCTTCCATTAGTAATAGAATTTGAGGAAAGTTTTGACTTCATGAATGACAAAGCTGCTAGTGGAAGAAAAGAATACATTAATCTCTGAGTTCAATGTTACATTAGATATATTGTCCCAGTCTTATAGTTCACCCCAATCTTCAGCTAGTTTCTAAAACTCCCCTAAAGGTAAGATTAGAGCTTGCTGCTTTAGACATTTGCATTGGCTTTGAATATAAATTTGAGACAAAAAATCACTAAGAAAGAAAACAAGATACTATGATAATTCAATTATATTCTACAGAACATTTAAATATATGGGATTCTAATTCCCCTCCCATCATCATCTTCCGCATCATCTACTAGTAAGTTATATTGTGTGTTCACAAGCAACTTCATATATATGAGTCCATTGCCTCATCTTGAAAGGAAGAGGCTGTTATGTCCCAAATTTAAGATTTCATGAGTCTATGATTTATTGATCACCTACCAAGTGCAAGTCATAATTTTCACATACTTCAGTTTTCTTATATTTTTTTCCTCTTTTTTTTCCCCATTTGACCACATACAGCTCTTCTTATGGGGCACCAATACAGCCACATCTTAAAATGCCTTAAGGAAATGTTAAAATCAGCTCACTACTATAATACTGTGAAGGTATCAAGACTTTGGATCTTCACTATTCCATCAACCAAGAAGAAATTTTGGTAAATACAAATCAGGCTCAGTAATATGATGATCTTTCAAATGAGGGACATGTGGTGGTTTTGTTTGGTTGGTTTTGTTAATTAACCAGTACTTGAAATAACATTTTTGCTCTTAACCCTCAGAGTTCTGACATTCTCTGATATTTTGGTACTCTTCTGTGTTTCAAACATAAAAAAATTAAAAGTTCAAGCATTTTTAAGAATGCATCAATACACATTAATTAAATAGATAGTTTTGTTATCTTAGTTAATTTAATATCCAAAGTGGTAGACTTCAATTTTGGTTAATAAATGTTGTTTTCTTTCTATGTGCATAGTTAAGCTTTAATTTTTAAAGTGCTAAGGAGGAGTGATTGAACATAAATAAATCAAATCTGTGTCACTTTTATGTCCATTCCTCAGTGTCTGTCCAAGTTTTTACAGACATGTTTGGTTTGTGGTTGAAACTCCAAACTAACTTCAGCTCCATGGACAGAGTATTCTTTTCCAAAGCTATGCAAAAGTAATTTTCCTACTAAAACCTTTTCCTGTTGTGTATCTGCTTCATATATTTTTTTAACCTAAGTTCTTGTATCCACAAAGCAGTTTCTTCTACTGCTTTGTAATTTTTAAGATAAAGCAAATCTTCAGTATCAGTTGTCAATTAAAAACTAAGAAAAGAAACATTTCTACTTTTTTGTGTTTATGTATTTATGGGTAAGTTAACAAATGAGGTTACTTATTGAGGCTATGAGTGTACCTGGCCTGAAATCGGAACCACAATAAAGTTGGTTAGTTTCTTTTTCAGGTAGCCTCTTATGTTTCACTTCCTCCCTTCTTCTTAACTTAGCCAGGAGCTTGACTGTGTTATGGTTAACACATAGATTTGTCAATAGAATCCAAAGTTACGTTTGCAATGCACGCAAAAAATGGATGCTATTCTGACGAAGGTCACAAAGAGTTTAGAATTTTTCTTGAACTCCTGACAAGTAGTCAACTAAAGTAATCATTTAGAAACCATGTCTTTTCTTCTTAGGTTTGTACGGGCATGGAGGAACCTTCACACTTGAGCGAACATCTTCCAATGGTTCAGAATGGGTCCTAAACTTCTTGAGTGTTCTTCTCTCAACACTTTCATAGCCTGGTACCTCCTTGCCTGACCAGTTACTTCTCAATATAATCTAGTTCCTTTTCTTTTATTGCAGTTCTCCAATTCTCTTGGATTCTCTTGGTGCCCACCCATACTAAGCCTCTCCTCACCTCTGAAAAATCTGTGAGTGAGGCCCAAGCCATCCAGTGGGTTCTCTTGGTCCTGGGCCCAAATGAATCAGTTTTCTACTTTCCCAGGTTATGCATGTCAGAGAATATTCCATGTTCCAAAATATTTAATACTATATTTTATCAGTAGAGAAGGTCCAACATATAACCTATTGGAATTTTTTAATCTCACAAAATAGTAGCAAAAATGTTTTAATAGAGAAATGGCAAAAGTTAAACTTTTCATCATGTTTGATGACAAGGAATCAATTACTAATAAAAGAATTTGTGGTGGTATTTATGTCTTTTCTAGAGAAGGGTGGTTATTAATTTATATTGATCTATAAATGTTTTCCCTTTTGATGTGCCATAAAGGTCACTAAAGACTCTACAAAAGAAAAAACAAACAAACACTAGCTGGTATATCTTTGCTTTTGAGGTTTTAGTTTACCACTTAAGAAATCCAAACATGAATATATTTTTATTCACATTTGAATGTTTAAACTGCAGATATAACAAACATATTACTAATGTACTATTTTATCAAATCAATATGACTTAAGAAAAATACAAATATCTCAAGAGCTGATAATATTGAGCTCAATATAACAGCATCCAATATAACTTTATTAAGATAGGAAAAGGTTGGTCTGGGCAATATTTTGAATTTGAGGTTAGAACATCCACATTTACAAAAATAATTTTAGTAAGGAAAAAAATCTAAAGATATATATAAAGTTAGAAAAATATTTTTTGTTCAACAAAACTTTTACCTAACTCTAATTAGGAGCATTTTCTTAAAAATTTGTAAACAACACAGGTTTTTTCAAATATGTAGTCTATTGAAAATAACTGTATTAATAATCTGTAATGCCATAATGTACACTGTCATTTCCATTTTTTTATCATGAGCCTAACTTACTTTTAAAATAAAACTAAGTCATAAGCTACTGATATTCTATATAAATTGAATTAATAAACACTGCGCCAGCCCTAGCTGGTTTGGCTCAGTGGTAGAGCGTTGGCTTGCAGACTGAAGGTTTCCATTCAGGAAACCTTCCCTGGTTGGGGGCTTCACCCCAGTAGGGGGCGTGCAGGAGGCAGCAGATTATGATTATCTTTCATCATTGGTGTTTCTATCTCTCACCCCTTCTCCCTTACTCACTGAAATAAAAAAATATACATTAAAAAAGAAAAAAAGAAACACACAACCAGATTCTCCTTTGTAATATTTGCTTAAATTGCATAAAGTATTGCTAGTGACAAATTTGTGTATTTTATGTATATTTTCAAGAAAAACATATTAACAGTTATTATGATATAAGTTATTAATATTTATCTTAGCTAATAATACATGTACACTGACTCCACATTTTTTCTATGTAGACATTTTAGGTAAACATTGAAAGACAAAGAAAAATGTTCTAATCTATCAAATACTGAAAGAAAGTATACAATTGTGATAATTTATTGTTGTCTATTAGATAGAGTGAAGGATAGGAATCGTCTGCTTCATACAGCTGAATGTGACTTTGTTAAATGAATACTGTTAGACAAATGGAATTACTACTTGCCTTACTGCATCTACTTATCACTCTGTTTAGGAACTCCCCAACACACTGGAGAAGATGTAATGCATTATACTGAAAATCTAATGATCATTGTAGATGTTTTCTGTCTCTCCGGTATTTCTTTTCAACATACTATTCTGAATACTGTCACTGTGTCCTTTGAATAATAAATCTCAGCAAATATTAGTTAAAGATCATCAATCAGTGATATTTGTTATACTAAATTCAAAACTAATGATCATTTTGTCTTAACACGATTACATTTCAGCATAATATTATTTTCCGGCATTTGAAGTGAAATAAATATATGTTAAACACTAATACATATAATTATATACATATGTATATATATGCATATATTGATAATTCCACCCACATTTTTGCTGTATGTAAAATGAAAAACATTACTTTCAACTATCTTTTACTACCTGAAATAAACAATTCATAAGCTTTAAAAAATTTTTCAAAGTAAAATCTCCAGAGGTCTACCTCTTTCCTTTACCTTTCCCCACATTTTCCCCCATGGAGCAATTGTTTTCTAAAGAAAATAATTCTACTTTTACTTGTAAATGAGGAATGAAAAAAATAAAAATGCATTGAGCACTGCAATACAATACCATTTGTGAGGCCAACAAATATCAATGACAGCAAAATGTTAATTACAAAGGCAATCAAAAGACAGACAATAAGGTATCATCATTTAAAATAATAAGGAAAAGGTGCATAATTTAGGTGATTGGAATATTTTATGCATACATGCAATGAGATTATACATTCAAACTTATTACTTGAAAAGGGTTAAAATTCACTAATAATGAAAAATTGGCACTTTTATTTTTTTAACCACATAAATAAAATCAACATAGCTGGCAAGATAAAAAATAATTATTTCATCCCTTGCTGGTGTGGCTTAGTTGGTTGGAGAGTAGTTCCATTTCCATGCACCAGAAGGTTGCAGGTTCAATTCCAATCAGGGCACATACCCATGTTTCAGGTTCGGTCCAGTAGGGGTGCCTATGGGAAGCAACAGATGGATGTCTCTTTCTCACCTCTCTCTCTCTCTGTCTCTCTCTTTCTTTCCCTCCTTCCATCCCTCCCTCCCTCTGAAAATCAATAAAAAATAAACCTACACATTCAAGGATTAGAAGGCAGGGATCCTGAAAATATACTGAGGTTGGTTCCCACTCCCATGGCCTTCGTGTACATTAATCAGAAGTGTTTGCTGATGCAAATCTTGTCATGCAAAGCAATTATAGTTATTCCTAAACTGACCTCATGTTTATTACTTCCGCTTTTTAGTCCCAAACTTTGTCTGATCACACGAAATTTTAATGCTGCTTTTTAAGGGTACACAATAGAGTTGTCTTACTGTATTTGCATATAATATAAATGGGGAAGCCCTGCAAACCCCTCAATCTGCAATTCAGTGCTTAGTGAGTCTGCATAGTATTCCAGTGACTGTTCATGCAAAATATTTTCACCCAGGGTCTTTGTTAGGACAAAGAGGCCCTTCTAATAACTGAAGGCCCTGACACCTTGTTTGGCCTTACTCTGCAACATTAGCTGATAACTAATGGATACTGTCAGCTACAGTACACTAAGCAGAATATAAAAAGCATTTTATAGCAAAGTGGTTAAAAGTAAAAAATATCAAAAAGTTCATGGCTAACCATTTATTTATGTATTTCTCAAATGCACCTGCCCTCAGCCAATGCAACTTCTATGGAGGTTGAATTCATCAAGAAAAATAGTTGGGAAGCATAAAGCCTTAGTCAATAGTTGCAATAATGCTCTTTAACGGGCTAATATTATATTGCCACAGGAATTCCCATTTTGTGACTTCTGGTTGAGCAACAGTGGCATCCAGTGGCCAGATAATTGTTTCCACCATTAAAGTCTCCGGGACAGTCCAGGTGAATGGTACTCAATGCTTCAGATGTATTTAGCCTGAGCAAAGGTATTTACTAGGAAAGCAAATCCAATGCCTCTGTTTCCAGAGCAACCCTGGATCAAGTCTAGGTCATGAGATTAGGCTCTAGTGACTACTCTATACTGACACTCTCTCCAACACCCCTTAATAGCATCAATTTACGACACCTAGTTACTGTCTACTGTGTATGCTCTTGTTGACTCCATTAACTATAACCTTGCTGTACTAGAAAATTTCCCTGCAATCAGCTAGACACTAATTCAATAAAAAACATACCACAAAATCAAAGGCTGTAAAAGCTGATAACATGCCCTCAATGTGTTCATTTTGTACAAAAGTGTACGGATGTGTTAAATCTGATCCCTAATATTTATATGCAATCCATGGGTGAGATTTGGGTTCAAGTGAGTATTGCAGTGGTATAATCAGGAGTCCTGGACCTCAAAGGTATTGGTCCCAGATCTTTTATCTACTGGCAAGTCCTATAAACCTCTGACCTCAATTATATCTACCTCCAGGGGTTTCTGAAGCTTAATGTGATAAATAAAATGCTTCCAGCACAGTCATTGACCCAGAGTAGGTACTCACTAATGAAGAGGCAAGGAATACACATTCTGCACCCAGGCTTTCTGCATTCGAATCCTGGCTCTGCACCTACAAACTGTGTGATCCAGGTAAGCTATTTTCACAACCTGGACTCCTTGCCAATATATAAAATAGGGGATAATACTAGTACCTTCCTCCTAAGATTATAACATATTTAAATGAAATATTCCATTCAAATTTTTAGAATAGTTTCTGGCATATAGAAAACATTCAATAAATACTCCCTGTTCAAAGTTGCATTGTTTACACACACACACACACACACACACACACACGTTAATTAAGAGCAACAGTAAGAAATGCTCTGTAATTTCCCCCTAGTTCTGTTTATACTTATCCCTGAACTGTTCACTGTCTATATCATCTATAAGATTAATGACATACATCTTTCAAGTGGGCAAGCCATGATGAGAAGTGCAGTGTGTGTGGAGATAGAACTTGATCAAAGCAAATCGATTGCTTCTAAGCAGAACCTTAAGAACTGGGGAGGACTCTCATTCACTAAAAAGAAACAGCAATAGCCTGGAAGGAGAGGTGGAAATGTGTAAAAGGCACTAGAGGGAGGGAGGGAGGGAGGGAGGGAGGGAGGGAGGGAGGGAGGGAGGGAGGGATTCTGAATGTAAAATTCCAAAGACCTAAAGAAGAGTCTTTGGAGCTTTAGCTGCTTTCTCCACCTGGATGAGCCTTTATGTCTCCTCTGCTCTTTTTCACTCTTCTCCTCTTCCTCTCCTTACTCCTCTTCTATCTTCAGGACAGATTAATCTCTGCTTCCCTCCAGGATACTAATGAAACAAACGTTAGAAATGGAACAAACATTAGAAAAAAATAACTGTTCGAATAATTATGAAATGTGTTCCCACAGCATACCAGGTTGTCATATAGTCAAGCTTATTATTTGATTCTACCTTGGGTAATTATATTTCAATAAAAATAACTGATTTAAAAAAACAGAGTATCAAAATCCAAACCAGTTTGAACAACAGGCATGTTTGGCTACAATAAAACATTCTAAGGGGGAGACCAGTGAAGCTGGGAGAGCACTCATTCCTAGAACAAAGTGTAAGAATGACCAAGTAGGGAATGGTCCAGGAACAGTTAGCCATAGCTGGGTGAACCAAGGCACAGGGTCCAAAATGCTAAGCCAATTTTGATCAGAATGATTGCAACCATGGGATCCAGTACAGAAAGCAGAGTAGCAATTGCCTAAGACATTCCATTCAGAAATCAAGCAAGGGGACAACCTTGGTCATGTTTCATAGAAACAGACGTTCTGATTTGGTAGAACCTAGACCAAAAAAGGACTTGCCACCAGGACCAAGAAGCCCATTTTTAAATCTCAAAGTATACCCCTATTATTAAGACAGTCTGTGTGTTACTCATTTCTATATTCCTTATCTATTCAAGTGTAAATACCCTATAGAAATGAAAACATTAAGTCACTAATCCTTTAGTATAAATTTTATTCATCTCAAGCCTTTCAATATATCAATAAAGAGTAGGAACTAGTGGCATAAAATAAATAGGTGGGAGTTGAAGAAAACAGGAAACAAGGGAATTAGTAACCACTTCAGGCAAATACAATTTTCTTATTCAAAAGAAGTCTCCAAAGCTATCAAACCAAGCATGTCACCAGGCCACTGGCTGAGATCAAGTTAAACTCCTGGCCAACATTTTTTTTTCAGTTTTATTTATAGAAGCTCTCTTATAAGCACAGACATATGCAAACATTTATTAAGTCCTGACTCTGCATTGCTAATGCCATCATTAAAGAGCAGCGTGAGAAATACAATGAGAAAATGGCCTTTGGTTACAACTGAAGAACTCTAATTTCTTCATGTCACCTGTAGGGAAAATAGCCACCAACAGCGACTACTTTTCACCTAAAATGGAAGTAAACCTTCAAAAATATATGCTATCTTCTCTGTATTTCTTTTAAACTTCAGTTTCAAGAAGTAATATGAGCTTGAGGCATTTTATAACAGGCTAAAAACAAAAACAAAAAAAATCAAAGTAGAAATCCACTCCAGGGCCACGAGATTTTTAAAAACACCGCACAAATCATTCAGGATGGGGGTGCTGCTTCTGGGCGTTCCACGGACAATGCAACCCTATGCCAGTCAACAAAGAAGTGAGTGATTGGCTAAATAAACAGGCACTTGCCTTGTAGTCGCTCTTGAAGGGAAAGTAGTTGATATTAAGTATGCACTATATTGAATAGCGCAGTTCAATTGAAGAGAGCTTTATGGTAAAGAAATTGTATGTTTTTTTTTTAAAATAAAAAAACACAAGTTTCTTCACTATTTAGAAATAGAACATATTTCCCAGAGCATCTTGATAACAGGTTGTGTGGGGGCTGTCAGCTGGGTCTGGCTGATTAAAACAAGCATGATTCAGCAGTCTTGGAAGAAAAACTGGGATGTAAAAATCCTCCATAAATATTTTCAAAACATGAGAAATACAGGAACAGATTCTGCTGTCGTTTTGTGAAAGAGCTGAAGGAGAAAGGCTATGCTTAAAATTATGAGTCTGGATGTTCCTTTTCTGTTCTCTTCCAAACAGCACAGAGAAAGGCCTTGATGTATAATTTGTTTCCCTGCATTCTCTGGTTACTAGAGAGGATCTACAATAGATACAGTGTTGATATCGATTTATTTTCAGGGTTTAAGAGATGATGTCAGAACAAGTGGCAGGGCCGCACGAAGCAACAAGTGGATTGTGAAGTCAGCTTGTCCTCACAGCACCTACTGTCACTGCGTTTACAGAACAATGGATTGCCTATTTCAGGAACAAGAGTGTGTGTTTGTGTGTTTATGTACTCGTGTGTTTGTTGTTTTATGAGTGTAGGAAAGATTTCCAAAATAGTGAGCTTCTTAGCTTATCATAAATTAATATGTCATATATGAGTGTGTGTATTATGTGTGGCTGAAACAGTATTATGTAGGACTCTTCTACTGCCCAATTATCAATCACTGAAAAAAATAACTGATAAATAATAGGGGAGAGGGCCCTTATGTGAAGGTAGATCCAGTGAAAGATGAGTGTCGTAAACTGATAGTCTTTGACAGTGTCTCTTTGGGAGGCTATTTCTGAGGACAGGTGTAAAAGCTAATGATCATAGAGCAGAAGTAAGGGGGATGCTGATTGAATGCGAGTGGTGCGGCATTTGCCACTGAGGAAGTTGTCTTCGACCAAAGGATAGTGAATTCTAATCCAGAGGTGGTACATCCTAATCAAAGAGGTCTGAGATATAAGGCAGTGTCCTGATGCAACTGGAGAACACACTCTCTAGAAATATGCCTGTTATTGAACTTGACTGCCTATATTAGATATTAAGCAAGTGTATTTGTGTGTGTGTGTGTGTGTGTGTGTTTCTGATAGATAAATGGCAAGGAAGGAAGGAAAAGGAAGGAAGGAAGGAAGGAAGGAAGGAAGGAAGGAAGGAAGGAAGGAAGGAAGGAAGGAAGGAAGGAAGGAAGGAAGGAAGGGAGAGAGGGAGAGAGGGAAGGAGGAAGGACTTGGGCTATGTGGGCAGCAGTTGACACTAGGAATTATAAGTCTAGGAAACATCTCATCTGGAACATATATTGGACACTTCATAATCACTTTATCAAAATCCCTTTAAAAAATGAAGAAACCGCCCTGACCGGTTTGGCTCAGTGGATAGAGCGTCGGCCTGCGGACCAAAGGGTCCCGGGTTCGATTCCAGTCAAGGGCGTGTACCTTGGTTGCTGGCACATCCCCAGTAGGGGGTGTGCAGGAGGCAGCTGATCGATGTTTCTCTCCCATCAATGTTTCTTACTCTTTATCCCTCTCCCTTCCTCACTGTAAAAAATCAATAAAATATATTTTAAAAAATGAAGAAACCAAAATTAGGTGTGCTTCAGTAACTAGTCAGAGAGGGCAGAGCTAGTAAGAGTTGACTTGAACCCAACTCTTTAAATAAAAAAACAGTGCTCTTTCTACTATGTCACAGGAATCTGTGCTCTTCTGTTCTCTAATAGTTAAACGGTGTGGCTCTTTACAACGACTTTTAATTTTTTTTTAAATTGATTTCAGGAAGAGGAAGAGAGAGGGAGAGAAATGAGAATCATGGATCTGCTGCCTCGTGCATGCCCCCTACTGAGGATCAAACCTGAAACCTAAGCATGTGCCCTAACCAGGAATCAAACCATGACCTCCTGGTTCATGGGTTCATGCTCTACCACTGAGCCACACTGGCCAGGCAATTTACAGCCATTTTTGAGCCTCATACCTTCAAAGAAGGCCTTAAGTAAGAAAATCAGAAAAAATATCCTAAAATATGGGGGAGGGAAGAGCTGATTTTTTTTTTTCTTGCCAAATTCAACTACAAAAGCTTTAGGGACTCTTATACAGACACAGGACACAATCTTCAAGAGACGGAGCTGGGATGTTTTGGGAAATCCTGAATACATTCCTTAAGAAAAGAAAGTTAGGTGCTCAGATATAGAGATAATATACTTCATCTATAGCCAGTATTGTGGTGCTTTGACTCACAAGTGTGTGTGTTGGTGGAAAATACCACAGTATATTTTGCCCTGGTCGATAACCAAGTCAGAATAGAGAAGAGTTCATGTCTTGCCTGAAGTTATACCAAGCTGAAATAAAGGTTTTTCTTATTCCACTAAAAGTGATCTTGCCAAACTGCTTCTTACACCTCAGCTCCAAAGCAACCCATACCCACAGCAAATGCCCTCCAATCAACCAAACGACAAAACAACTCACCCAATATCCTATACACAAACAAAGCTATCCTAACCTTCATTCAAACTGACCAACCAATCCACCCATTATCAGCATCAACAAAACAGAGCCACCACACCACACACAAAAAGTGCCCAAACCAACCAACCAACCCAACACGTTGCCCCTCCCCCACCACCCTGCCCAGCCCAGAAGGCAACTAAAATACTATCTGGAATGAACCAAACAAAAAACTAGATGACTTCCCAAGAATAACAGAGTCAAAAGAGAACAAATTACCAGTAAATGAACCTATTTAAAATTTAACATTAGAAAATCAACAAAAAAAGTAATATAAATCACAGTATGTGCTTTTAGGACCTGTGATTTTCTGGATTTACTTTGATTCTATCATCAAATAAATAATATGAAATGTGCCATATCAGCTGGCTGGGAAGAAATCTGAAATCTTTACTATGTCAGATTCCTTATTGATCCTAACAAGGCTGTGAAGCTTTAAGATCTCCTGTACATCAGCTTTGACAATCTGTAGGATACAGAAAGGCTCAGAATGAATAAATTAATATTGTAATTTTTTGCTCCCTGCTTCAGCAAATAAGATATAATATATAATATAGAGATTATAAAGGAAAAACATATACTAGTATAAACATAGCTTGGATATATCAAGGGTTCACTTCCAGAACACCACAATCAAGTGAATATTGCAATGAAGCAAGTCACACAAATTTTTTGCTTCCCAGTGCATATAAAAGTTACGTTTACACTATAGTTGCTTTCTATTAAGTGTGCATTAGCATTATGTCTAAAAACTGTGTATACCTTAATTTAAAAATACCTTATTGCTACAAAATGCTATCATTTGACCGTGTTGAAAAAATGGTGCCCATGGATTTGCTCAACACAGGGTTGTCACAAACCTTCAATTTGTAAAACACACGCTATCTACAAGGCACAATAAAGCAAAGCACAATAAAACAAGATGTGCCTGCATAAGAACCACTTGCATGCATTATTTAACAAGCTTAATTTCTAAAGTACCCCCAATATTATTCTCAACAAATGGCTGAAAGTCTAAAAAAGCAAAATGACAAACATAGAGACTACTTGAATGGACATTCTTTTCCATTTAACCACCATATCAAAATCTGATGGCTCCTCACCGGAATCAGTGGAGTGAATCACCTTGCAGCAATCTAAAAATCAAGCCAATCTGCGATTCACAGCACAAGCCACACTTACTCATTCTTAGTGGGTAAATTATCAGTGGTTACTCTAGCTCAGCGGTTCTCAACCTGTGGGTCGCGACCCCTTTGGCGGTCGAAAGACCCTTTCACAGGGGTCGCTTAAGACCATGCTGCATATCAGATATTTACATTACGATTCATAACAGTAGTAACATTACAGTTATGAAGTAGCAACGAAAATAATTTTATGGTTGGGTCACAACATGAGGAACTGTATTTAAAGGGCCAGAAGGTTGAGAACCACTGCTCTAGCTAAACATTCAAAAAACAAGTGAAATAATAAATGAAATTCATTTCCAACCTGAAGCACAATTTTTAAAAATGTGCACACCATCACTGCATATGTTCCAATATGACACAAGGTTAACACTGCCAGAAGCATATAGTACTGTATCTGTTCAAAATACATTTATGAGAAAAACTTTTTGGAATGGCCACTGAAATGTCCCCTAGTTTCCAGACTAATGCCAAGATGTATTCTTAAAAACCGAACAATGTTACATTTGATTACATTGCCTTGTCCCCTTTCTTCTTTCCTTCTTTATCTAAATAAGAAATGTACCTTTGTTGTGCAACCAAAGATTTAAGTATTTGGAGTTTCCACATGATGCCCCTGAAGAGAATACAGCAGTATGATAATAGAATCACCGGCAACAACAACAAGACTCTGGTTACCTTGGACGTTGAATCCCGCCATAATTTCTGATAGTTTTACAGATGGGAACGGTGGCATATCAAGGAGAAATTAAATTCCATCATTTTGGCTCTAACACGTACACTATAAAAGTGACAGCTTGGTGCACTGTAGCTGACAGTTCCTATTAACTAGAAGCTAATGTTGCAGAGTCAGTCCAAACACGGAGTCACGGCCTCTGGCTACAGGAAGGTCCCCTTCATACTAGGATTCTCCCCCACTCCCTCACCCCATGGGAAACAAAAGCAATAAATATTTCCACTAGTTTCCTCCTCAGAGTGGTACAATGAACATTTACATATTGGGACCCTTTTCCTACCCTAAATCTTCTTGGAAAAATACCTCCACCGACACACTGTATTGGTCCGGGAAGGTGAGCCAAGCTGGCCCTCCTTCCTTTCACAGTAAAGAACAGCATGTGCTGGGTTTAAGGTTCAGTTTTTGAAACACTGGTAAACAGTAGATAAAGGGGGAGAAAACATGTTTTGTAGGTGTGCGTGTTTTGTAATGAACTGGTGGGAACTATTTAAAAAAAGCAGCTAAAATATGAAAAACAAATGTTACAAATTGGGTATGGCATGATAAATAGTTTGAATGAGACTTCAAAAAGAAATTAAATACTAAATAGACTTAAACATTTAAGTGCAGGAGACTATTTAAAAGTAAGTCCATTTTTTTTTCATATATTTACGTTCATGTAACAAGTTTTTTGAGTATGAGTTGTTGGCCATAGGCGCTGTGAGTGTGTACGTGTAGGCAGTGGGAAGGGAGGGGAGGCAGATAATACAAAGAACCTGTCACTGTTTACAAAGTGCTGACATTATAGTTTTAGAAACTTGCAAATCAAGTTTTCCAGAAGAGGTCACAGAGCGCAGGGAGTGAGCACCGAGACATGAGAGCTGCACTGCCTGGGGCCAGTGTCAGCACTGCCACTTACCAAGTGGCCAACCCGGAGTAAGTTACTCAACTTCTCTGTGCTGGAGTTCCCTCCTCTGCAAAATGGAGATAATAATAGTACCCCGTTGAGTTTGAGAATTAAATCAGCTAACATTTGAAAAATGATTAGAGCAGTGAGTATAGCGAAATCATAGTATATTTAATAAGGTTATTAGTGACCCCTGCGAGACAATCATGATAAATCAAAGGTAGCTCTTCCCCTTCATGGAGCTCATTGCCTACTCAGGAAGAGATAGGTAACTAATTTAAAAATCTCAAGAAAGTGGGTAATTGCAAAGTCCAAGATATGCATAAGGTACTCTGGGGATACAAAGGAGAGATCTACCCAACTAGAATAAGCTGAGGGAATTGGGAAATGTCCCTGAAGGGTTCGCAGAGAAGGAACGCTTGGTAGGACACTTGAAGGATGGACATGAGTTCCGGATGCTGAGAGTTCCCGGGGACCGGTTTGAGCATTTTGAGCAGACAGCAGAATGTGCCACAGCTAAGGGTGAAATACTTGGCATATTTGTGTCTTAGCAGGTATTTTGGTACGTGTGGATTATAGAGTACACTGGACAGCAGCAAGATGGAAAGGTCATGAAGGGCCTTGTAAGAAGTCTGGATTCTAAACGAAATTAAATACTAAGTAGTGGGAAGGGAGGGGATGAGATGAGAGTGGACTGAATGAGAGTGGACTCGAAGGGTTACAGGCAGGAGTGTTACAGTCATATTTACATTTTAGAAATATTACATGAGCAGGAGGGTTGAGAATGGATGGAGGGGGGTGACAACAGTGATTTAGAGATCAGTTGGTTGTCATAATTACTAAGGGTAATACATAATCAGGGATGAAATCAAGGAAAGGATTCCAAAGAGATTGAAAAGAACCTACAGAGCCAATTCTATGGTCAGATTGGAGGTGGGACTAAGGGAGGGGAAGAGTCAAGGCTGACTAGCCAAGTCTGGCTTGAAAGACTGGACTGATGAGATATCTTTCCCTAAGAAACAGAATAAAGGAGAAAGCAACAGCTCTATAGAACTATAATGAGTTTGACACTTATCTAAGGTTGATGTCTAGAATACATGTTTGGACTTTGAAAAGAATTCTAGTTTTGGATTTGTGTTCAAGACCCCAGCCCAGGCATCATCACCTCCAGGGTTCTTCTACGGTTTATAAATTTATTCTATAACACACATAATTGTACCACTTATCACATTATACTGCAATTTTATGTTTAGATCTATATCCCTTCATTTATTCATCCCATCATTTATTTATTTAAAAAAATATATATCCCATGCTACATGCAGGCGAGATGCTGAGGATTCCCAGCGAACAGCACCGCGTGATCTTTGCCCTCCTAGTACATTCAGCCTAACAAGAGAAGCAGATCCTCAGTCAATGCTTATTAAGTTGCATGAAATAGATTTGGGGATGATAAGTCTAAGTAGTGTTCATCTGAACATCCATAAAATATTTTTTTTTAGAAAATGAACGGTAAAAAGAGACATACTGAGTGAGAATGGGGAAACCCCAATATGGGAATGATGAATTCATTCAGGAAGGAGAGAGTGTAACGGAGAGTGAAAATAAGTAAAGCTGGCTCCTGTAGAGGAAAAGAACATAAAATTAGTTTTTAATCCAAGGAAGCAGAGCTTCAGTGAGTGAGTAATTCAGTGTCAAGTGCTGCAAAGTGGTCAGTGAAAAATAACGCCAGAGTACCAATTAAACCAGGTGTGGTGGACAGAATTCCATCTCCATGACCTTCACCCCAACTCTTACTCCTGTGGATTTGTTAGGCTACGTAAGAGTAATAGAATTATTAACCAAATAAACTTAAAAATGGGATATTATCTTGGATTATCTGCTTGGGCCTAATCTACTCACAATGCATCTACAAAGCAGAGATCTTTCTTCAGCCAGTAGCAGAAAGGGAGGCAAAGATGATGAAAGGGGTCACTTGCCAAAAAATAGGGAACCTCAGTCCTACAACAAGGAGTAACTGAATTGTTCCACTACCCTGAATGAACTTGGAAATGGAATCATCCCCAGCACTTCTAGACGAAAGGCCAGCAATGTGGACTCCTGGATTTCAACAGACGACCCAACTAAGTCATGCTGTGCCTGGACTTCTGACCCACAAAACTGTCAGATAATAAATTGTGTTGTTTGAATCAGAAAGTTTTCAATAATTTGTCAGGACAGCTGCTGGGAAGGCAGCTGTCATAAAACCTGGTGTGTCTCCTCAGGATTGCACAAATTGGTGTCCTGAGCCTTGAACATTCCCTAATATGGAAGGTGGGTGTTGGAGCTGTCACTTGGCCCAAGATTCTTCTTCCTTCTTAGGAGAAATCTTTCCATTGTTCTAGGTACACGGTGAACTTCCTTATATTGCTTACATGTGTGTTCTAGGGCACCTGGCCAGCCCCACCAGTATATCTTCCCTACTCTGACCACAAGGTAAGGAGGTCTTAGCTTGCAGCATAATAAGGGTACCTGCCTCCCCATTGCCCTGTTGTTGGATATTAGGAGGGAACCACTAGTCAAGAAAGACTGGTTTAAAGATGCTGATCTTACTAAATATCTTCTTTCTGTGAATAAAGCATTGTTCCAACCCTTATGTTGAGGCCTCCTTAGTAACTCCAAATCCATAGAAGATGCAGTGGGCTGAGGTCTGTGGGTTCCTACTTCTACTGGTTGGCACTGTGATAACATTTGTCTTTCTCAGTCTTGACCTGGGATTAGTAGCTGGATCTTTCTGCTTTGCAACAGCAATACAAAGCTAATATAGCCGGTGTGGTGATTGATCTCATGTCAATTTCACTGGGCTAAGTGATGCCCATATAGCTGGTAAAACATAATTTCTTGGTTTGTCTTTGAGGGTATCTCTGAAGAGATTTTTATATGAATCAACACACTGATAAACATCACCCAATCCCTTTAGATTCTGAATAAAATGAAAACACAGAGGAAGGGAGAATTAATTTTCCCTTGAGCTAAGACACCAACTTCTCCTACCCTCACACATCAGTGCTCCTGCTTGGGCCTCTGAACTAGGACTGAATTTCATCACCAGAGCTCTTGGTTCTCCATCCTGCAGACAGCAGATGATTGTACTTCTCAGCCTCAATAATCCTGTGAGCCAATTCCGATAATAAACCCCATTACAGTGGGGCCTTGATGTACCAGTGTCCCAACTAACGAGTTTTTTGAGATACCAGCTGTCTCTTGGCCAATTTTTTGCATTGAGTTGATAGAGTAATTTGAGTTAATGAGCTCCTTAATGAGCTCGGTCTCGGAACGAATTAAACTCGTAAGTCAAGGCCCCACTGTATACACATGCCTATGTATATTCCACTGGTTCTGTTTCTCTGGTGAACACTGACTAATACACTTGGAAACTATCTATAATAATAATCTATAATAATAGAAGGGTAATATGCTAATAAGACTGGACATGCTTCTGGACATGCTTCCTTCCAGACAAAGCCACAGCAGGCGGGACCATGGCAGAGGTGGCAGAGGCCCCCACCATGGTGGCGGTGGGCAGGGGCCGGGGCCAAGGTCCTTGCACAAATTTCATGCATCGGGCCTCCAGTGAATCAATAAAAGGGTGATGCTGAGAGTGTCTTCAGTTATGTACTGGGCTGAAAAGCCACCTTGAGTTAGAAGGGGTTGGAAGATGTGGAAGTAGAGGAGCTTTTCCCATCATAAATAATGTATTTATAGTGCTTTTCATTGTGCTCTATGCAATTTTTGTAAGATAACTTTGTAAATGCAATTTACGGAATTTCACCTCTTTCCCTCCCTAAAATAAAACCTAATTCAATGAGTTTAAAGCAATTTGCAAATTTGATATACATTTCTCTACTCTCTCTATAGATAATTAATAAAGAAATGAATCAAATAGAACATGCCAAGACCAACTTCAAGGGTCAAGATAAATCGAAAAATCTGCACTTATTGTTTGCTTGCTAAATGTCAAAAGATTTCAAAAGATATCTCTTCAAAGCGCCTTCCTCAATTCAATGTAGAAAAACAAGATTGAAAGAACTCTTACGTTGCACTGTGAAGCAGATTTTTCTTTACTTGAATTCCCACTTTCCTTTTTCAAAATTATATTTATCTCCATGTGGGGTTGGGGGGACAAGAAGAGATGAACCAAAGAACTTATATATTTATATGCACAGCCCATGGACACGGGCAATAGGGTAGTGAAGACCTGGGGTGTGTGTGGGGGGGGAATAGGGGCTGGAAGGAGGGGGGGAAGGGGAGATAGGGGAAAGTGGGAGATATCTGTAATACCAGCAACAATAAAATATATTTAAAAATAATAAAAACAAATAAAAATTATAGTGTCAATTTTTATGAAAATATAAAATATATAATTTATTTCAAACAATGTTTAAAACTAAAAGTTAACTCCAAAAATTGTAAGAATGATGCTAATTCTGAAACATGTTTTTATGTCTATTTATAACATATACATGCCTACATATATAAGCGTAGGTTGTCTATAGTTATAGTTACAGTTCTATGTGTGCATGTGTATAATTCTTTGATAAAAATATGAAAACAATATTTCAGAAAATGTTTTTTATTTTTATTCATCAGATTTAATTCCAGCTTAACAGACAATTATTTAATTATTGCTATGGATGAACCTCTCTCTACTGGGCAACTTGAGGTGATATTAAAGTAGATAAAAGACAATTCCTGCTCTCCAAACTCCATATTTTAGATGAAAATTCAAACACATTTTGCAAATATATTCACAGAACTATCAGATGGATTTAATATAATTTTTTCAAAATATGTTTTTATTGATTTTAGAAAGCGAGGCAGAGAGAAGGAGAGGGCAGAGAGAAGGAGAGAGAGAGAGAGAGAGAGAGAGAGAGAGAGAGAGAGAGAGAGAGAGAGAGAGAGATGGTTGAAACATTGATTGGCTGCCTCCTGCACACCCCTATCAGGGATTGAGCCCACAACCCAGGCATGTGCCCTGACCTGAAATCTAACCAGTAACCTCTAGATGCGTGGGAGGACACTCAACCACTGAACAACACCGACCAGGGTGGATTTAATATAATTAATCAGGTTCATCCCATGTTTGCTAAGATGGCTCCAGAAAGAGTGAAACTATTTCTAGCTCCCTTCTATGCAGCAATGGATCATTTCTTTCTTTTTCATGTCATTCAGTAGCTATTACAAACCCTGCTTCTATGGGTTTAATTGAATCCAATAAATGTGCTATAGGCTAGGTATTATGTTCAACCTAAAGTTATATGCACCCCTATGTTCATAGCAGCACAATTTACCATAGCTAAGATTTGAAAACAGCTTAAGTGCCCATCAGCAGATGAGTGGATTAGAAAACCGTGCTACATCTACACAATGGACTACTAAGCTGCTGTAAAAAAAGAAGGAATTCTTACCATTTGCAACAGCATGGATGGAACTGGAGAGCATTATGCTAAGTGAAATAAGACAGTTGGAGAAAGATAAATATCACATGATCTCACTCATTTGTGGAATATAATGAACAACATAAACTGATGAACAAAAATAGAAGCAGAGTCATAGAAGCATCAAACAGACTATTGAACCTATGAGGAAGGTGGGGGGGTGAGGGGATAAGAGATCAACCAAAGGACTTGTATGTATGCATATGAGCATAACCAATGGACACAGACGGGGGGTGGGAGAGGGCGTGAGGGCATGTGCTGGGGGTTGGGGGCCTGGGAGTTGGGGGCAGCTAGGGAGAGGTCAATGGGGGAAAAAGGAGACTTATGTAATACATTAAAAAATAAAGAATTTAAATTTTTAAAATAGAATGGAATATACAGTACAAACCTAATAAATAAATAAATAAATACATAAATAAATAAATAAAAGCCTTGTCATAAGACAAGAGCTTGCCTTCAAGGACCTGAGTTTCAAATACATACTTCACTACATGCCAGACTGATAAACCAAGGAATATGTATGTGCAACCATTAAATCTTTGTATGTTTTTCTTTTTGTGTTTTCTATTTTTCTTATATTATTTTATTCTAATTATACCTAGATGGTGTATAACTTAGAAGACTTTTGTCATCAATTTAGTATATAAAGTGGGCTTTAAAATGTATTATAATTTCTTCATAAATTGGAATTTGCACTAGTTTATGTTTAACTGTATACCTACTTCAGTAATATAGAAATATATAAATGATAAGTGGTATGATGTATTCAGAGATGTGATATCATAATCTTAAAAACACTTAGAATCTGGAACCTGGCATTACTTATATCTACTCCATGTGATTTATAAGATATTCTCTTATACCTGTGTTATTATATAATTTAATCCAATTTATGGCAATTTAGAAATAATTTCCAGAAACAAATCTACTAAACTGGCATGTAAAAGTTATAAGCATTTTCATCTACCCACAGGGATTTAGACAAATCATATTTTATTTTATTTTAAAAGTTTTATTTGTTACACCCTATCATTATGTGTTGTAAACATACTATTACTTTGACTATAAGAACAAATACAAGAAATATCTTGAATTTAAAAAAAACATAGTTGAAGTTATTGCAGTGTGTCATATACTTGATAAATTTGGTAATTTAAATTTTATTGTGGCAAATCTGTAAAATGAAAAGCTGTGATTTTCTGTCTTTATAAATAATATACAAAGGTTCAAATAAAAAACTTAATCTAAAACACAAAGAAGGCAAAAGCTGTTTCAATTCTCTGACCTGAAAGATTGCTGAAAATGACTCTGTGATGAAACAACTTTGGCTTGACAATAACTATCTCTCTGCCTCTCCTTCGTTGCTCTTGTTTCTTTTGCCTTCCTTCCTTCCTTCCTTCCTTCCTTCCTTTCTTCCCTCCCTCCCTCCCTCCCTCCTTCCTTCCTTCTTTTCTTCCTTCCTTCCTTCCTTCCTTTTTTTCTTCCTGTCTTCTTTTTTTGCCCTCAAAATGAGATCATTGTAGAGAGTCTATGAAAAGTATAATGCCTTTCATTTCCAAGATAGAGATATATTTTTGTCCTTTGAGGAAAATAGCAAAAATAATCCTATCTAATAAAAGAGAAACATGGTAATTGGCGTACGACCGATACCCTTTTCATTGGCTAATCAGCGAGATATGCAAATTAACTGTCAGCCAAGATGGCGGCAGGCAGCCAGGCAGCTTGAAACTAACATGAGGCTTGGTTGCCTCAGTGACGGAGGAAACCAACGTTCCCCGCCTGCCGCTGCCTCTGAGCGGGCAGTTTAAGAAACATTGTAACAAATACGCCCAACTTCAGCCAGCAGATTTGCAACATTGTAAGCAAAGGCCAGAAACCTACTTTCAGCCGGAGGCCGAAGAGCTGGAGCCAAGCCTCAAGCTAAAGCCGACCAGAATAAAAAAAAAAAAAAAAAAAAAAAGGAAAAAAGGAGCGTTTGGGAGTTCAGTCACCCCCAGCCTGAAAACAGCCCTCAGCCCCTCACCCAGACTGGCCAGGCACCCCAGTGGGGACCCCCACCCTGATCCAGGACACCCTTCAGGGCAAACCAGCCGGCCCCACCCGTGCACCAGGCCTTTATCCTATATAGTAAAAGGGTAATATGCCTCCCAGCACCGGGATCAGCGGAGCCACGAGGCCTCCTGGCACCGGGATCAGCGTGACAGGGGGCAGCACCCAAACCCCCTGATCACCCTGCGGCTCTGTGCGTGACAGAGGGCAGCGCCCCAACCTCCTGATTGGCCCTGCTCTGTGCGTGACAGGGGGTGGTGCCTCAACCTCCCCATCGACCCTGCCTTGAGTGTGACAGGGGGCAGCACCCAAACCCCCTGATCGCCCTGTGGCTCTGTGTGTGACAGGGGGCGGGGCCACAACCTCCCTATCCACCCTGCTCTGTGCCTGATAGGGGGGAGCTCCCCCCCCCACGGGCCCTGCTCTGTGTGTGACAGGGTGCGGCGCCCCAACCCCCCCGCCCCCGGCCCTGCTCTGTGTGTGACGGGGTAGAGCCATAACCTCCCCATCAGCCCTGCCCTGAGTGTGAGAGTGGCGGCACCCCAACCCTCTGATCCGCCCTGCTCTGTGGGTGATAGAGGGCAGCACCCCAACCCCCTGATGGGCCCTGCTCTGTGCATGACAGGGTACAGAGCCCCAACCCCCCTGATGGGCCCTGCTCTGTGTGTGACAGGGGGCAGCGCCCCAACCCCCGCATTGGCCCTGCTCTGTGTGTGACAGGGGTTTGCTCCACAACCTCCCCATCGACCCTGCCTTGAGTGTGACAGGGGACGGCGCCCCAACTCCCCAATCGGCCCTGCTCTGAGCCCGACCAGGGGCTGCACCTAGGGATTGGGCCTGCCCTCTGCCACCCGGGAGCAGGCCTAAGCCAGCAGGTCGTTATCTCCCGAGGGGTCCCAGACTGCTAGAGGGCACAGGCCAGGCTGAGGGACCCCCCCTCCCCCCCGAGTGCACAAATTTTTGTGCACCGGGCCTCTAGTCTATATATATAAAAGCCTAAGTGACCGAACAACTGAACAACAAGTAAACCGGTAGACCGGTCGTTATGATGCACACTGACCACAAGGGGGCAGACGCTCAACGCAGGAGCTTCCCCCTGGTGGTCAGTGTGCTCCCACAGTGGGCATGCTGCTCAGCTGACCGACCCGTCCCGGCAGCCCACCAGCCCTGAGCAGCCACTCACTCCCTCAGTGGTCCTGCAGGTCCAACCTCCAGGGAATGGGCCAGGCACTGATGGACCGGTGCCGCTGGCACGATCCCAACAGCGCCACCGGCCTCCTAGAAGTCTGCAGCCACTTCCCCTGTCTAGACACTCCACCAGGAAGAAACTATATAAAAGCGTCTGCGAGGTGGCTCCCAACAACCTGCACGAATGTCAGCAGGATGGATCTGGATGCCGGGCTGCAAGGGTGTCCAGAGGGTTGATCACGTCCCAACCCCAGCCCTCCCAGGACAGGTGCCAGACATAGGGCTCATGGCTGGCGAGTGCTGCTGTGGCAGCTCGAGCCTCTCCCGATCAGGACTGACTGGGCGCGAGCCCACAGCAGGCACAGTGGGGCCAGGATGAGCAGGAGTGGCAGGTGGGAACAGCAGATGGCATTGGACTGCCGGTTTTGGCCCAATCCCCACAGGCCATGCCAAGGGACCCCACCCATGCTCGCATTCGTGCACCGGACCTCTAGTATGACATAAAACAAATACACTGTGTTTCTTAAAAAATAAGTTTGACAGACATTTGTCTAAACTCTTGTCTTTAGGATCCATCTGACTGACTTTTTCCTTCTTTGTATGCTTCTTTATTAAAATTCTAATTCAAAAGAAAGCATAAATTTTATAATATCAGTGAAAATCATGCTGCCATTATTTGTCAAATGTGTAAATTTAAAGGCTGCTATTTATTTTTTCCTTTTTACTTCATTCATGGCATTACATGGATTAGTAATCCTCCACACAGAAAAGGACCCCGCTAAGGTTACTAATGGTCAGGTTACCTTTTTATATCATACTTCCACAAGTCAGAAAAAGTTGATTTTATCTAGAAGTCCATCATAATCACATCTGTCTCTCATATTTCTACCAAGAATAAAATGCAACCTAGCCAACTAATTTGCATTGTAATCTAATTCTGAAATTACTTTATCAGTGCAATAACACATTCAATAGAGCTTTTGTCTTATTGATGAAAAGGGAATCGACTTGGTTAGGGAGTACATAGCATTTTTTAATTAAATTTGTGTTATCATTGTCCTTACACTCAAAGGGCCTCATGATGGCAATGTTCCATGGAGGAAAATAATATTGCTACAATAACAGCAATAGTCATGAAAATGTAATAACATTTTCACTGAGACATGATGACATAATATTATTTGCATACTTTGCAGGGAGGCTTTAAAGTAACTACTTTAAGAGTATTTACTAAAGACTCTTCTAGAAATTGGGGATGCAGAGATGGTATAAATATGACTCATTTCTGAAATCTAATTCAAGAGACATCTTACATTTGCAAAGTTAAATAAAAATAAGGGGGCCAATTATGAGATGTTTGTAAGTCATAGTTCAGGGAACTACGTGAGGAGTGAGGAGACCTTTGAAAAGAGGGAAATGGGGCAGAGATTCCATCAGGAAAGGATGCAGTTGTAGAAACACATGCAACTTGTTAAGATGACGATAGGTGGACTGGAGCAATGGTGCAGATGATTCCAGGGGAGGCCTGGGTGCACTCAATCTGGAAAGACGGCCTGAGCCAGATTGTGAAGTGTTTTGAATGTCTGACTAAGGAGAAAGGGGTGAGTAGTCTAGGAATGAGGATATGACTGCCTGATGATTTCAGTGGGAACTTACAGGGATTGGAGGAGGCCAAGGTCTTTTTCTAAGAAGAACATGTAGAATTTAGTGAGTGAAGGGGGCAATAATGGGATACAAAGAGTCAATAATGACATCAAGGTTTTAAGTATGGGTGATTTGGAAAATGAAAACATCATTTCTCTGTAAAAAAAAAAAAAAATTACTAAGAATATTTTTCTCAGTGCACAGCTAGAAGGTTTCAACAGAAAAGCCACTTAAAATCTACAGTGAAACAAATCACTCTAGTCACAGCAGTGATTCTGTGAAAATCACCACTGTTCCTTTATAAATACCGACAATGAGGAACATCAGAAACACAATGACAGTGTGTATGAATTGTTTCTGTGCATGCATTTACTTAGCCCACTTCTAAATTTTTTCAGAATTTCTACATGAAATGTTAAACAGTAGCACTTATTTTATATTTTATATAATACATAAAAGTATCATAAGAATTCTATGCCTTTCTGAGAGTTTACCTAATCATATCATTTTAACTACTTTTGAGCACTTAATCAAAGATTTGATAGTTTTAAAAAGAATAAAGACTGCTGAACAATAATTAGATATTCTAAGAGACCTACAAGGAATGCTTATTAAACACTGAAAGAGAAATAAAATAAATTTAGAACTATGATCAAGAAGAGTAGACAATATCAAAGAAAGGAAAGGACAAATTGGGATTTAAAGAGTGAAATGCACTAAAATCAATAAAATAGCAATACTCTTATGTGAACAATCACCAACCTCAAACAAAGGAGAAAGAGCAGATCTTACGAATGAGTGATAAACCCATGAGCATTGCAAGATAAGGTCTTGGGGATAAGAGTTGAACGTATCAAATAAAGGCAATCTATATCCTATATAATAAAAGGGTAATATGCAAATTGACCCTAACAGCAGAACGACTGGGAATGACTGGTCACTATGACACACACTGACCACCAGGGGGCAGACGCTCAATGCAGGAGCTGCCCCTGGTGGTCAGTGTGCTCCCACAGGGGTGCCAGCACAGCGGTGGTGGCGGCTTAGGCCCAATCCCCTGGGGAGCGGGCCTAAGCCAGGAGGTGGACATCCCCTGAGGGGTCCCAGACTGCGAGAGGGCACAGGCCGGGCTGAGGGACCCCCCCAAGTGCACAAATTTTTGTGCACTGGGCCTTTAGTATATATATATATATATATATATATATATATATATATATATATATAATAGCCTAATCAACCGTTACAGCAGAACGACCGGTTGCTATGATGCACACTGACCACCAGGGGGAAGACGCTCAGTGCAGGTGCTGCCCCGTGGTGGTCAGTGTGGTCACTGACCACCAGGGGGAGCACTGCTCAGCCAGAAGCCGGGTTCATGGCTGGAGAGTGCAGCTGCTACCGAGGGAGCCTCTCCCAACTCCATGGCAGCACTACTGAGCTATGGCAGCACGCACAGTGGGCTGGGATGAGCACGAGCAGCGCCTGGTCCTGGTTTGGGCTCCATCCTGGCCACCTGCTGCTTGGCGCACTGCTACATCCCCCGAGGGGTCCCAGACTGCGAGAGGGTGCAAGCCGGGCTGAGGGACCCCCACCCCATGCACTAATTTAGTGCACCAGGCCTCTAGTCAGATATAAACAACTGCCAATAAGATATTCTAACATAGCATATTTACCCCAAATGTAACTGGTTAAAACTGAGCAGGCCATCCAACCCTGAATAAAGATTAAATGGCTTTTCTTAGGATATAATTTAAAAGATTACACATGAAAAACTACCATGGAAAAAATGAGTTTCATTTAAGACATGGTTAAAGAATTCTATACTCCTCTTTTGTATGGAGAACAAGTCAATTATAATTAAAAACTCTTTTCAGTGGATTTACTCAAGGCCCAAATTTATCCTGGATTGAGGTACAACTCCTGAGATATCCTCCCTGCAGACAGAAATAGATGTCCTGCAATCATCTAAAGATGCCAAAACTGAGTAATAACCCTACAAAACACCATAAAATAACAGGCACTGGTTGTTAATGTGAGTAAAATACAGGGTGTCCCCCCAAAAATGTATACACACTTCAACAGCTGATAGCTCAATTTTGAAAATGAAATGTATTTTAATAAACACTGCCTTTATAATTATTCACCCTATGTATGCAAACAGAGAAGTTCAGACAGGCAGACTAAAGGCAGGTAAGTCTGGCTTTTGTAGAACTTGATTTTATTCATACCTATGCTCTTAATCACAGATTCCCTACCAAAATGTCTGCTATGAAAAAAGGTACCCAGTAAATGTTTACTAAGTAAATTAGTCTATATGGGTATCTGCGATTTGCAGAAGTAGTAAGGACAGTTGTTACCTGTAGAAGTAAAAGAAAAACTGTTTCAGAAATACTTACTTTTGCATTTGTAGTGTTACATTTTTTGAAGGGACTGACAACTTGCCAAGCCCTTATAGAGTTCAGAGGGAAATAATAACTTTGTCACCCTTTCTGTTTTCTGACGTATCTGAACTTATAAGCCTTCATAATTTCATTTTAATTCACACATCCTCAGGACAGCTCATTTTTCTTATGCCAGCCATTCTCGAGTTCTTGCTTTAAGTCTCTATGACTAAAAGCGATCTTTATTGTTTTTTCTTAAGCTTCTAACACAAAGAATTGAAAACCCAATCAGTCTCAGTCATCTTTCTTTTTATTACTGTTCAAGTATAATGGACAAAATAGCTTAATAGAGCCCTAACTGGTTCGGCCTGCGGACGAAAGTGTCCCAGGTTCGATTCCAGTCAAGGGCATGTACCTTGGTTGTGGGCACAGCCCCAATAGGAGGTGTGCAGGAGGCAGCTGATTGATGTTTCTAACTCTCTATCTCTCTACCTTCCTCTCTGTAAAAAAATCAATAAAATATATTTAAAATAATTGCTTAATATATACTTAATTTTACTGCATATTCATTTAGTATTTTACTAAAAGGATATATTTATTTTTAATTCTCACTGAGGATATGCTTACTGATTTGAGAGAGACAGAGAGAGAGAACCATCTATGCAAGAGAGAATATGAATTGGTTGTCTATCATACGTGCCCAGACTAAAGATCAAACCCAAAACCTATGTGTGTGCCCTGAACCAGGAATCGAACCCTCAGCCTTTCAGTGTAGAGGACAATGCTCCAACCAACTGAGCCACACCAGCCAGGGCCAGGATCATGTTTTAACTTCAGAAAAGAAAATATAATGTTCTCTGTACCTGTAGAACCCATGACAATTGAAAGTGCATGTGTGTATGTGTGTGTGTGTACGCGCGCTCACGTGCGCGAGGAGACGCTGTCCTGTTTCACAATACACAGCATACATTATAGACATATTTATGAAAGTAGAGAACTTTCCATGAGAAATGCCAGACGTTCCACAGTATTTAAATGTTACACATTTAAATAAGTCTTATTGATCAAATCAACTGAAGGTAATTTTAAATTATATGTTTTGACCTCCCCTGGGCTATAATCAGGAGGTCCCCATGTGAAAAGACAAACAGAGCCAGGTGAAGAGCGAGCAACAACTGTAAGGTACCTAGGCATGGTCTGCAATCATTTAAGCACTTCTATAAGCCAGTCCTATTTTAGTTTATTTTAAGCATCACCGCATAAAGATCTATGCAAGCATTTTTATTAGAAGTTTAGGAGTTTTTCATATGGAAGTACTATGGAACTGAACCATTAATACTGTTGCCTTCTTCAAAGTCAACTCTAGTGACCATAACAAGGGGGGAAAAAAGCTCACATTTTACCTAAGAAAGGAAGCCAAGGAAACATAAGCTTTATAGGTGAATGTGGCTATTGGCATTCTGAAAACAATCAAGAAGCTATTAAATTAACTACATTATTTCCCAGATGTGTTGCTTGCCAGAAAATTCCTTTTTGTGCTAAAACATTCTGAAATCAACTATAAAATAATTTTGTCTAACTTACCTTTGCAAATGTTCAATTACTAGTAAGATATAAAAAACAATGTAAGTAAAGGAAGTGTAACACGAACAAGTGATATGTCAAATATCACGAGAAAATTTGTATCAGAAATACAGGCAGGGTGCATTTTCACTCTTTTACCATATGAAATACCTTTTATACTTTATATGTTAACCAGACCAGCTAAAACACACATATATGTAGCAGAATACACCAGGAAAATTAAAATAAAATGTTTATAAAATTTACTAATGACATATTTCCTTGATGCATGCAGAAAAGCCAAATATTTGTCAACTGTTCACAAACCAGAATCTTTGGTTATTTCTTATTTATACTCTAAAATTCAGCCTAGCCCTATCCGGTTTGGCTCAGTGGTTAGAGTGTCAGTCTGTGGACTGAAGGGTCTGAGGTTTGATTCTGGTCAAGCGCATGTACCTGAGTTGGCAACCAGTTGACGTGTCTTTCTCACATAGATGTTTCTCTCTGACTCTTCCCCTCCCTTCCATTCTCTCTGAAAAATCAATGGAAGAAATATCCTCAGGGGAGGGTTAATAGCAACAACAACAAAAATCAGCCTAGATTTTCTACAGTATCATGTAAAATAGTTTGTGTGATTAAATTCACATTTCTTAATATTTCTGTACTTTGCTATAACATTGAGAAATTAAATAATTATTAAGTCCCTCATACAAATTCATTTTATATGGTATACAATACAGTAAATACACTACTATATATGTAGGGTTCCTGACTAAAAAATAGGTTTTTGAAATATATTTGGTGACACCAATTAAAAACAATATAGATTGTAAATTAAATTTATAGTGTGACACAGTCAAGAGTTCAGGTATTCATAATTTATATTTCTGTTTAGTCTTTCAATTGACTGATAAAAAAAAAAGTTAAGTCTTTTTGTAACGTGTCCTTTAAAAAAGTAAGAAATCCAATTTTCTTTTATCTTTAAAGTCTCTTTTTATTTTATTTTGTTGGCCATTTATTTCCAAACCAGGAAAAGCTATTTCTTTTTCCTTCATTGCCCCCAATATCTAAGTTGAAAAAACTAGGTTTGCAAAGCTCCTTAGAAAGGGCAGCACTGACCCCTAGTGGACATATGACATACCAAAATAGTAGTGCAAAAGGGAAAAACACCATAAAGCTTTAAATAAAACAAGTCAGTTGCAGTTGTAGTGTATTGATGTGTCAGGTTGCCATTGACTTTTCAAATAACTATTGCACATCAGGTTGGTAGTCAACCATGATGTGTTAAAGCAAATGAAATCAAAAGGTCGATGGATCTGCTTCAATTACAGTAGATATAAAATATATGTTACTGTTGTCACTGCCGTGCACACGGGAAATGCCGCTCACTTAGATTCCAGGGCGTACTGCTTTGTGGTAAGCATTTAAATGTTATCGCACAATTCCCATCCCACACACACGGCCAGGTTAGGATTATGCCTTCCTCTTATAAGTTCTTACAGCATTGTTACTTTCCCTTCATAGCACTTGTCACAATTTTTAATTATATTACTGTGACAATTTGCTGAAAACCTGGTTCGCACACCAAATGTGTGAGGGCAGAAATGAGCTCTTAATATTCACCACTATACAGTATTCGCAGTACTTGGCTCTGTGTCTAGCACAAGGTAGTGACACCGGATATTCTGATGAATTAATGAATAAGCCAGAGAAGTAATTTATTTAAGAATAGGGGTGGGGCCCCGGCCAGTGTGGCTCAGTTGGTTGGGTGTCATCCTGTGCACTGCCAGTTCCATTCCTGGTCACGGCACAAGCCCAGGTATCAGGCTTAGTCCCCAGAAGGGGGCATGCAGGAGGCAGGCTGATGGATGTTGGCTTTCACATCAATGTTTCTCTCCCTCTCCTTTTCTCTCTTTAAATATCAATTTTAAAAGATCTTTAAAAAAGAATAGAGGTGGGATCAAGCTAAATTCTCATTGTTTCATGCTAATTTCCCATTTCATATGGTGCTCCCATAGTGAGGCACAAAAACAACAAACGCTCTCAGTTCTCTCTTGATATCCCTTCCAGGTTTCAACACGCTTCTCCCGGCCTCAGTATCTGTGCCGCCACAGTGGACCTGAGGGGGAGCAGTGAAGGATTTAGAAAAGACAGACAGGAGAATAAAGCTGGGGCTAGGCGGGAAGCTGCTTCTCTGATGGAGAGACGGTGCCACGGCCTGCAAGCCGAGTCTTTACGTTATAGCCAGATTCCACGAGGCAAAGTAAGGGCCTGGACAAGGTGTTTACAATGTTCTTGCTTTCGAATCTACTCAATTACATGCACCGGACCAAGCTTTGTTTTGACAGCACTTGCTGCACCTCCCGCAGCCCATACCACTCAGCCACGTGGGACCACAGGTTCGGACCATACGGTCAAGTTTACACCTATAGCCTTTGGCTATAATTGTGCTGGCAGGGCTTTGCCTTCCAAGCTGGGACTTGCACATGGCTTTGCCACGAGAGGACCGTGCCCTCTCATTAGTCCGAGGCTTGAACCTGTCCAAACGCTGTAGCCACTCTCCACAAGTATCCTGTTCTTCTACAGGACAGTGTCATTGAGCTTTTGCTTTCCCTCTCTTCCTTAGGCCTTGAAGCCTTGGTGAGGCCTCTCGTTACAGGTGCCTTGATTTTCTCAGTTAGCGTCTCCCTTTTCCAGAGAGGATGCATTACCAAGTCCTTGCCATAGTCATTTCTCAGTAGCCACAATGACTTAACGTTCTGCATGACATTGAGAAGTTGACCCTTCCATGAAACACATTCAGCCTCTAGTAACTGACTCACAGTCATGAGTCATTGTCAGAGATGGTCAATTATCAATATCTTGGGACTTTTAGGTAACCCTGACTTCCCTTATGACTCTAAGATGGCTTTGCACTAAGTTTGAAGATTACAACACAATTTGCTCTTGGGAATATACTTAGAGGGTTAGTTCAAATGCAATTGGTACATAGGAGGAGATTTTGGTATAGCACAGAAACCCCTTTGATTCTTACACGACTTTCAGAGCACATTAAAGTTGTAGGTCAAAACACAAAATAGACAACACAGCTGAATACAGATAGCAGTGGTGACGTAAGGCATGCCCTTTGATCCACCATTCTTCTTGGTTCTGTCGGCCCACATACTATGTGACTATTGGAAGTGCTTATTATCATATTTTCCTGTCTTCTGCATATTTTGCTTTGCCTTTATAACTCAGCAGCTCCACTCACTTATGAGACTTGCTTCCATCAGGGTACATCCCTCCCCACCCTGGTTTTTTAAAGTAAAACCCTATACTAGTATTTAAAGTAGTGTATATTTATTAGAAATCCAATATGCCTTTAAACACATTTTTAGGACTGGGATTATTTCTGTTAGTGTTTTAGTCACTAAACTGCAAAGGTTTTGAGTTGCCTGTTCCAACCCTGTATTTTTTCCTACATGCCCTATTATTTTTGGAGTGTTATTTGACAGGGCATAAAGTTTTTCAGGAATGAACATATCCTATGGAATGGGATATCCTATGGATTAGGGATCCATGCCCTAATCCCTGGAACTTGTAAATACGTTCTCTTTCATGGCAAAAGATAATTTGGGTTTCAGATACAAGTACAATTACCTTGAGATGGGGAGATTACTCTGAGTTATCCATGTGGGTCCAATCTAATTATTGATTCCTAAAAATGAGAAGAAGGCAGATCAGAAAGTAAAGAACTTGATCCACCACTGCTGGCTTTAAAGATAGAGGAGTCCCATGATCTGAAAGAGGCAGTCAGTCTCTAAAAGCCGGAAAAGGCAAGGAAAGTAATTCTCCCCTAATGCCTCTAAAGCAGTGGTTCTCAACCTGTGGGTCGCGACCCCTTTGGCGGTCGAAAGACCCTTTCACAGGGGTCGCCTAAGACCATCCTGCATATCAGATATTTACATTACGATTCATAACAGTAGCAACATTACAGTTATGAAGTAGCAACGAAAATAATGTTATGGTTGGGTCACAACATGAGGGACTGTATTTAAAGGGCCAGAAGGTTGAGAACCACTGCCTAAAGAAACAGAGCCCTGACAAAGCTTGAGTTCAGCCTAGAGAGAGCCACCCATGTCAGACTTCTGACCTTACAGAACTGTAAGGTGATGAAGCTGTCTTGTGTAGCCACCACATTTGTGGTAATTTGTTACAGCAGCAATAGGAAACTAATACATAGACACATCTTCAAATTGCTGCTTTGATCGCCACTAGTAATAAAACACCTGATATAGCACAATGCACCTGAACATTTGAAGTTAGAATTGCTTTCATTAATGTAGTAGGAGGCAGAGATTTCAAAATCCCCTTTATATGTTTAGGTTGATTCAGGAGTTACAAATAACAATTAGATCCACACTGACATTTATTCAATACCAACACTCCTTTAGTTTAACCATGACAAGTCAAGGTGAAATGATTGTATGTATACAATTACACACACACACACACACACACACACACACATTTGGAGACAGACCAAAGTCCCTTCTCTGTGAGCAAACGAGGAGCAGGAATATCCTCCCAATAACTTAATCACCACTAGCCCATAACCTGGACTCTACACTTCAAAGGGGCCCTACACAATTTCCTACCTACAGTTCCCTTTGAACATCATCTGATGTTCTATAGTCCTCTTCATACCCCTCTTCTCTAAAAAATATTCCTGAATTCTATTCCCTTTTCTCTAATTCCTGATAATGAATTAATTGCTGTTAATCAATTAAGGGAGATAATATATTTCCCTTAAATTAAATAATTTAATTTTAATAGATCCTTCAGGGATCTATTAAACTTTGGCTTTAACTGATATGACTTTCAGAAGATAATATGGAGCAGGTGGGATTTTTCATCCTTCAAATCACGGGTGATCAGCCTTAATTGTAAGGCTGCAGCCCATGCATCTAACAAACACACCTTTAACCCCAGCTAATTAGCAACATTTTTCTCTGTCTCTAAAACAGGATTATTAATGGATGACTGATGAAGTTCATTATTCTTAAAAGGACAAATCTCACAGGGTGTTTTTTTTTTTTTGTGAAAGCTCTAACATAAATATATATTTACTTACAATCTTAACTGCAGCTGTTTTACCGATAAAAGACTTAGAGGACAGTTAGTATTTGTATTTGATGGGCTTCTTTATAAAAGAGATATCTCCAGAAGGCAGAGATAAAACCAACGGAAAAATTAGAAAAGAAGCAATTCTATTTTCAGTATGATAAAATTCCTAACACACGTTGATGCCGACAATGGCACTGGTTTACTCACAAGGTTCAATGTCACTATAGTGTGAAGTACTTAATCAAATATCAGATGACATTACACAGGAATAAATGTTGTAGAACATCTGCTTTCAGTGAATTTTATGGGTAGAACTCATAGAGCTCTATTCTGGGACTCAGACAGCCTCACCCAGTATTGCTCTCTTTCCAAATTTTTCTCTGCTTCCAAAGTGTTTGTTGGCTTTATTCAGGTAACCTCTCTCATACTGAGGTTGGCAAGATAGACAGTTTGAAGCTACCATCTAATCTTCACAGCTACTCCAGTTAAGATAGAGCTTCACTTTCCTGATAACAGCTCTGAAATTAAATCTGCTTTGCCTGATACGTATCATGTGACCAGAATAGGTCATGACCAGGAGAACTATTCTGATTAAGCAGAACTATATTGAGGTAAGGGGTTGCAAGCATGGCCTGTTACACCCAACCACAAGGACTGAGAGTGCAGAGCAGAATAGTCCCTAAGAAAACCAGAGTATTGTTAGCACAGGGGAGTGGATGCTGGGCAGCCAAAAACAACAGATACTGTTTATAACAAGACTTTGATTTCTGAAGTTTCTTTCAGCTCAAAGATTCTATGGTTTATAAATTTATTTCTGTCTCAAAATGCAATTGATATAAAAATATTCTCTAGGAATTTCAGATTAAATTTTAATTTAGAAAGAAAATTAATACCCTTTTTTCAAAAGAATATTTTCATTGATAAGATATTTCTTATATAAAGCACTCAATATTAGTAAGGATGAGAATTTATATGCATCAACTTCAAAAGGAGATACTCTAGTTAACGTTATATAATCTTAATAAGCAATATTGCACTATGTATGTTTGCATCTTCTACAAGATTATTCATAGTATTTCGCCAAATTTGTATTTATGGTTCTTTCATAGACAGGATGAGTACTGCAAAAAATAAGTGATAATATTTGGGGATTCTATTTGTCAAAATAAAATTCTTTTTCAAACACATACTAGTAAGGACTTAAAAAATCTCCTTATAATTTTAGCCAGTTTGGGTCAGTGGATAGAGCTTCGGCCTGTGGACTGAAGGGTCCCAGGTTTGATTCTGGTCAAGGACACATGCCTGGGTTGTGAGCTTGATCCCTAGTAGGGAGCATGCAGGAGGGAGCCAATCAATGATTTTCTCTCATCATTGATGTTTCTATTTCTCTCTCCCTCTCCCTTCCTCTCTGAAATCAGTAAAAAAAAATTTAAAAAAATCTTGTTACAGGGTTCAGTGAGATGATGTAATATGGGATGTTGAACTAGATTCAGAACTTGTCTTCCAGAAGTCTCCAAATTTTATATTGCTTTTTGAAAAATCCTTTACTGAATGAAAAAACACAAACATTAATACTGGGAAACTCAACACCCTCTATAACCTACTCTGGTCCCATACCCAAGTAATAATCCTGAACAAGTTGGTGTTTGATGCTAGAGAATTATTAGTGCCCTTATAAACATCGCCACTAACTTTAGAAGTCACTGAATTCCATTTTAGGCTAATATTCCACAGAGGGAGCATAGTGTGGGGATTAAAAGTCCAGTGTCTGGTGCTAACTATCTAGGGTCACAGCCCATCTCTAACACCTACCAGCTGGCTCACCTCCAGCTGAGGATTGCCGGGAGCCGGTCCATCCTTGCTGTTTCAAGGGACCTGGCATATATGGCATACGGTTCTTAATATGTTTGCTCACCTTCTTGGCGCTGTGTTTTAACCAAAGTCACCTCTCCGAGAAAGGTTGAATCCCCAGGTAGGGATTTTCCCCTGAAGTTAGGGAGGGAATAAAACCCCTCAACTAAGTGCCAGGCGGGTAATTAATCCCTTTAACTACGAACAATCATGCTTAAACTACATAATCTTTTCTCCCTGGAATGGAGATAAGAAACGCCCTAACCTTTGTAATAGAGATTGATAGGATTGAATCAACTGGTATAAATACAGTTGTAACAAGACAGAAACACTCAGAACTTAGAACAGAATCAAGAAGACAGAACTCATGAGACAGAATTCAGAAGACAGCGCCTAGAGACGGGGGAGCTTCGCTGGAGAGAGCATGGCAAAAGATCCTGGACAGAAACTGGCCTCAGAACCTAGAGACAGAACCTAGCGAGAGAACATGGCAAAAGATCCTGGACTGAACCTGACTACAGAAATTGGCAAGAGAACCTGACTAGAACCTGGTGACTGGACCTGCCTGGAGAACCTGGACTGAACCTGGCTGGAGATCCTAAGCAGAACCTCTCTGGAGATCGAAACCAGAACTTGGCTGGAGATCCTGGCTAGGCTGCTGATCAACTGAACGCTGTCTCCGTGTCATTCCTTCTTCGCCGACTCCGTCCACACCTTTGGGGACCCCTGGACCCGCTGGGGTTGGACCCCGGCAGAGGATAATGAATTACTATTCAAAAAAAAAAAAAGGCTTTTAAAGTAGCATATTCGCATCATACATGTGCAATAAAAACAGTTCATTTTTTCTTTCCAACTCTGTGTCTGTGGTTTGCAAAGAAACAGAGAGAATTTATCTGACCAGTGATTAGCTCAATTTTGTCATCGTTATGTCCCTTTAACAAATGACCACTTAATATAGAAGGTGGTCTGCTCTCTTTGGGGAGTAAGATGATATAACATGATATAATTTATAAAAAATAGAGAGCTCAAGAATTCTTTTTATTTCTTATACTTTATTGCTTCTTCAAATAGATCTCTTTCGCAGATGAGATTATTCATTGAATACATTGTACTCAATGCTTTGAAGTATGAAAGTAAAATAATTGACCATATTTTATCTTGGCTCTTATTTTGTGACTCTGGTTTTATAAATAAGTATTCTGTCATCCAACAGTGGGAAATCCAACACATTCAATTTCACAGCAAGAAAATATGTTTTGAAAATTAGATGCCATTTTAAAATGAAGTACTTATCATTTTCAATTACTTCTTTTTTCATATTAGTTGAGAAATTCTGGAAGTGAAAAAATTATGTTTGATATGCAATCGCTTTATTTATTCTTATATAAATTAAACCAAGCAAGCAGTTATCAGTAGAGCTTTTTGTAATTCTCTTGATCCTCATCAGACTAATTGCATTGCAATCATTGGCCTAGTCTACACGGGTAACTTGGGAATAGAGGTTGGCACAGAACTGCGAGAAGGGGCAGAACCCATGCTAAGAATGGATTCATCAGATGAGCTGTAAAGTTCACTGCATTCATATTGATTTATCAATTATTATACTCAGAATTATTATACAAAATCCTGGCTATTTGTTATTTATAAAAGCAGTAAACTCCTGCAAATCTTAAAATGTAGGATACCTTTCCCATTCAATTTTAGCAAATAATTTTTTTGCTAAATTTAGAGCAGCCATATTTTTGTCTGTTTTATAGTTACTTGATTGGCATTGGCTAGTCAGGTTCTCTATTGGATTCCATAGGTCATGCTTAAAATATAGGGGAAGCCAATCCAATCCTACTTTCATAAAAATCCTTAGAGAAATTTGGCTCATGTAGAAACATAGACTATCTCATGACAGAAAATAGAGCATATAACTCACAATTACATATTAAATGCAACTGAGACCAAATAATACTTTAGATACACAGTTTACATATTTTTCTTCTCTTAAATTCTTCTTACATTTAATATAGATATTGGCTTAACAATGCTTCTTTTAAATATTTCTGTGAAAATACATAGGCCACAAATGCTTGATTAGTTCAAAAACTGAGCTAAATATGCTTTAGTTTTGCAGATGTAGATAACAACAATGACACAGCAAAGGGGAATCTTTGTGCAAGCGTGATTTATTTTATTTTTTTAAATATATTTCTTTATTGATTTCAGAGAGGAAGGGAGAGGGAGAGAGAGAAACATCAATGATGAGAGAGTATCATTGATTGAGCAATGTCCCCTACTAGGGATCTGAGCCCACAACCCAGGCATGTGCCCTTGGCTGGAACTGAACCTGGGACCCTTCAGTCTGCAGGTCAACGCCCTATCCATTGAGCCAAACCAGCTAGGGTATGTACACACATGTTTTAAAATATATTTGATTATATACATTGCACTGAACTGTATATACTATACTTACCGATCTAATAAAAGAGTAATATGCAAATTGACCATCACTCCAACACACAATATGGCCACCCCCATGTGGTCAAAGTTGGCCGCCCATATGTGGACACAAGATGGCTGGCAGGGGAGGGCAGTTGGGGCGACCAGGATGACAGGGAAGGGCAGTTAGGGGTGACCAGGTCAGCAGGGGAGGGCAGTTAGGGGCAATCGGGCTGGCAGGGGAGCAGTTAGGCGTCGATCAGGCTGGCAGGGGAGTGGTTAGGTGGTGATTACGCTGGCAGGCAGAAGCGGTTAGGGACAGGCAGGCAGGCGGGCGAGTGGTTGGGTGCTAGCAGTCCTGGATTGTGAGAGGGATGTCCCAGATTGGAGAGGGTGCAGTCTGGGCTGAGGGACACACACTCCTGGTGCACAAAATTTGTAAGTTATAGTTTGATACTTACCTCTTTGCAGATAGGTGTCAATATTTTGATATTAAAATTTATTTTACAGTGTAGTCTGAATGGTACAATCAAAAACCTGCTTTTTTAAAAAGCAGGTGAATACATTAATACACACAAGTAACAATAAGGAAACAAGAAACATGGAACTATAACTCACATATGAATATGTTATAAAAATATGGTTTTACTGTGATATAAAATAATGTTTAATGTGAGGTTAATGCCATTTATGAAAATTTCATAGTGTTTTTTCTTTGACAAAGACTTTGTATACAAAAGTTCCAGTCCAGGAGAAAATTTTTATAAATGAATTGCCATCCCCAAAATATAAGAACTAAACCTGAAAAATGCAAGAAACTCCTTAACTACAGCATCACAAATAGTGATGAATTAGAGTTGAGTGTACTATGTAATTATCTCAAATAGCCATGCTGCTTTCTTAGTTTCTGTCAAGAGTAGGGCAATTGCTCAGAAAAACTGAGCTCAGCTAATTCTCAAGAATTCAGATGTATAAAACACTGCATTTCCTGCCTTGTGATCCAACCAGTTTAGTATGTGTATTTTGGGCTGTAATTTCTTCTTTTGAAAAATAAACTGTTTTTCTGAAATTATTTAACACCTTCCAACATAGGGTAAAATAAACTAAATCTTTTAAGAGAGATGAAATAATTTAATCTCAATTGGCCACCAATATTCAGGAAACAAGGGCTTCAGAAAAAAAAATCATTTTATATTTTCATATTGCTATTAGCTGAAAAACATGGTTTAGGTTGAGGCAATATACTAGTATAGTTTAAGAAAAACACTACAGAATCATTTGTTTGGGCTTAGAAATAATTATTTCTGTGTCATTTATGTATAAGTTCACTCCAACGAGGTTGCAAGACTTTGTAAGCTGAAATCACCTTAGGTACAGTTTTACTTCTATAATTAATACCCGCTGGTGATAATGGCCTTGGCGATGCTACCTACTCACGCCATCATTTTTGCAAGTTATTTGTAGGTAACTTCTATTTGTACTTTTGTTCTTTCATAGTATCTTTGTAAGAAATTTCATCTTTCTCTTACTTGTTTTCCTGAGCTGTCTGTATAGGTTCAATTCTCATTTACGTGTATCCCTTCTAATTTAGATATTATAATGAATAAATATTGATTTGTGCACTCATAGACCCAAAATATGTGTGACCTTCTTTGCTGTATCCCCGAAGTGTCATTTTCAGATTTATTGAAAAATCAGAATTAGCAATAATAAAAGAGGAAAAATTAAATTTAGCATTATAAATGCAGGTATTTTTATATTAATGAAAAGTACTGTTTTATTATTTGTGGGTTGATATTTCATTTCTATAAAAACTGTGTTAGATGGCAGAAATTTAATTTTGTAAGTAATTTTCTTTGACAGGTCAAAAAGCTATCCTGGTACCTTTTTGTAACTTAGAACTAAATATAACCTTCTATACATTAAGTTTTCAAAATGACAAGGCAATTTTTTTTAAGTACAGAAAATCTGTTTTTAAAAATAAATGTGAGTCACATACTAAACTCGGCACTCTGGCCAGCAATGTGCCGCTTTCAAACACAGCAGAGGCATATTTGGAAATACCACCAAAAGAAGCAACATGGGATTTGGGATCTCAACATGCAAAGCTTTGTAGCACTTAGGATTTCATCCTTAATGGAGCAGGAAATAGGGACAATTGAAGAACTGTTATGGAGACACAAAAGAAGTGACTTAGGCAATGCTTAAGAAAGTGGGAGTTTAGCAGCAGCACATGGATTGGATTGGAAGGCTCAAATAAAGAAAAAAATCCATCAGGAGGCTGTTGGAATAGACCAACAAGAGTGAGTCCATGGTGACAGAAGGGACAATAGACAAAAGGGACAGGAATGGGAGTTATAATGTAGAAATACAGGCAAGGTACATAGCATGCTAACTCTGCTATGCTAACTCTTTCTTCCTAACCAAATACAATTTCATATGGAATTCATTTTTTCAAAGCAAGCTAGCCATGTAACTAAAAATATTCCTGAGCACATAGTAGATATTATAGTAAGCATCCAACTATTAAAATACCACTTTTTTTTTTTTACAAATAGAGCATCTCCCCACTGACTTTCTTTAACATTTCTATTCACATCCCTCTTCAGAACTGCTCCATCAAAAAGTAAGACTTCAAGTTATATAGTGACAAATGTTTACACGATAGCAGAGATATAATTTCAGAGAGGAGAGGATTTTCACCAACCTTTTGGTGGAACAATAACTTGGTGGAATAACCCCTTGGTCAGAATTACTTTCTCTTCTCTGCCCTTATAACTGCTAGTTTATAGCTAACTTTTATCCCTGATATAGTAAAGAGAAATATTCACATATCCTCTCTCTCGTAAATATGTATGTGTATGTATACATACACACACTAAAATATACTATAGATAAAATAAGGCTACTGCTCTAAAGTCCGAGCTTTTTTTCATTTTGTTGATTTCATAGAACCAAGTAGAATGTACTTTTATAATCATCACTTAATAAATATGGTATATTAAACGTAATTTCTAATATTCTAAGTAGCCCCTTTACCCCTCCACAGTATTTGGATAAAGGTGACTTTATTCAGAAATATGGGTGCAGGTGAGACAAAAAGCTAGAATTTCACACCTAATTCCTTTTATTACCCTTTAAATCTGAAGCATCTAACTTCCTCCTCCAGTCTGGTACTTGGAGCCCAAGAATAAAGCTTCAGGGTTGTATGCTATGCAAACAACCACAACCGGCCCTTCTCCCCAAATCAGTGAGGATTTGCATCTCAATAGGTTTGGTTTGGGATAGGGAAATCCTTATTGCTTTTTCATTTAATTTCATCTGCATCTATCTGGTGTTCTTTCCTTCCAAGAGAACCAAGTGGCGAGACATAGGAGTAACACAATATTTTTTACATAAAGAAGACAACTCTCAAAAATTTTAAGGACGTATTTTACATGTTACAATTAGTACTTTAGCCAAAGAATTGAGTTCCAAGAAGTCATTTGGACTGAGTCAAGAGGATAAAATGGCTACAAGAGGTAGCTAAAAGTTGGTGAGATAATTAACTGGTTTTCCTTTCCGCCCAGAGATTTTACTCAGGTTGATTTCCATATGAAAGTTAAGACACTTGCCAAAAAGAAACAAAAAACAACCTTTGCTTTGACATAACTGTAGAGTTGTTTGGACAGGAACAAACCAACAAAACAACCAGCAGGTTCAGTTGCTTGGCCACTCCTGGGGACTAGTAAAAGAAACCAGTGCATCCTTTATGAAACTTGGCTCAGTGCGGCACTGATATCTGGACTGCATCTCATCTCCTAACTTGCCACATCGACTTCACAGGTTCTGTTTTATGCTAAACCAGGAATTTTCTTCATTTACTCGCTAGTTAAATAGCTGTTGGTTCTTCCAAAATGCACATTATACAATTCTAATCTAACAGTAATAAGTGGTCTAGAAGAAAAATCTTCCAATGTTAATTACAGCAAAGAATTTTGATTGCACAGTCCATTCATTTTTCATTTAAGTTATGGACGTTTGAACTCTGAAATCATCTCTCTTTTAAGTAAGTAGCAGCTTTAAACATTTACAGTACAAGAAAATTTAGGGATCCAAATGTGTTGCAATTATTACCTTACTGAAGGTAGCTTCCTTTTGAATCTGTCCTTTTGCAAATTATTTCTCTGCTTCATGATGTTGTAATTTCCTATTATTTCCAAGCATCCATGCTCTGCTTTTCTCAATAGGAAAATGGGAAGTGTGTTAAGTATCTTCAAGTATACAGAGCATAAAACATTGAGTAGTATAGTGTGGTACATTATAAAGTAGAGGTCCGGTGCACTGATTTGTGCACTGGTGGGGTTCCTCGGTCTAGCCTGCAAGGATCAGGCAAAACCAGCTCTCCAACATCCCTGGAGGGGTCCCGGATTGTGAGAGTTCACAGGCCAGGCCAAGGGACCCCACTAGTGCATACATCCATGCACCGGGCCTCTAGTATGCATATAAGGTATTTGTTTAATCTCTTCCCACCCTCCCTCTTCCCTACTTCCCTCTGAGATTCATCAGTCTGTTCCATGTTTCCATGCCTGTGCATTGAGTGTCTGACCCTGGTGGCCATTGCATATCATAGCTACTGGTCGAATGGTCAAACGGTCAAATGGTTGCTTGGGCTTTTATATATACAGACTAGAAGGCAGTGCACAAAATTCAGGCACAGGGGCGGGGCCCAGCTTGTACCCTCTTGTAATCTGGGACCCCTCAGGGATGTCTGACTGCTGGACACCCTTCTGGCAATCTGGAAATGCTGGCTCCTAAACACTCTGCCTGCCTGCCTGATCACCCCTAACCAATTCTGTCTTGGCCCCCGCCACAGCAGCTTCATCCAGAAGGACGTCTGAAATGATGTCTGGAAGGTTGTTTGGCTGTCCAGTCTAATTAGCATATTATGCTTTAATTATAGATTATCTATAGATTATATATAATAGCCCAGCCAGTGTTGCTCAATGGTTAAGCGTTGACTTGTGAACCAGGAGGTCACAGTTTGATTCCCAATCAGAGCACATGCCCAGGTTGTAGGCATGATCCCCAGTATGGAGTATACAGGAGGCAGCCAATCAATGATTCTCTCTCCTCATCAATGTTTCTGTTTTTCCTTCTCACTTCTTTTCTAAAATCAATAAAAATATATATTTTTAAAAAAGAGTATAGCATATACAAGGAGAAATTAAAGGAAATAATTAAGTAAAAACAATACTAGCTGATACCAAAACAGCTGGTTGGTTTATAAGACAAATAATCTCAGGGAGAAATGGTAATATGGGGTAGTAATGGTAATGGTAATAATGGTAATATGGGCACAGAGCAATAAAAGAATTACCTCAGAAAGCACAAAATTTTCTACTTAACCAGGAGAGTGTTGACTAAAATACAAATTCTATATCTTGGGGAAAATGATAACGTATTTCCCAATAAACATTGATACACTAGTTAAATTTAAAATATAGTTTTATTGATTTCAGAGAGGAAGGGAGAGGGAGAAAGAGAGAGAAACATCAATGATGAGAGAGAATCATTGATTGTCTGCCTCCTGCATGCCCCCACACTGGGGATCAAGCCCGCAGCCTTGGCATGTATCCTGACTTGGAATCCAACCATGACTGACTGGATCTGGGTCAACCCTCAACCACTGAGCCATGCCAGTCTGGCCACTAGTTTAAATTTAGAAGTGATAAAGCTAAGTTACTTTTTGTGGCTATTCTGTTTCAGCAAATTAGTCAAATCACTTTCTGATGAATAAGAGCTGCTCTTATAAGTACCGCGCGCTAACCGATAGCGCCACTGGAGCTCCAAGAGCTGTTCTTTTTAAGTTTATGTTTATTTTCATTATATGATTCATTTCCATAATAATTTCAAATGTAGCAATACAATGTGGATCTAATTCTGAACTCTGAGACTGAAGGTTTCTGTTCTACTGCTATAACTCTGCCTATTAGTGTATGATTTGGGGCTCATGACTTAATCTTCAGCTTCAGTTTCATATACTAGACCAAATGGGAAAAAAAATTTTAAGAAAACTTTCAAAGCTAGGAAACCAAGCGACACTCACCTTTTACCCCAGCACCTAACACAGTGCCAGATACATATGACTTTAAGAAGTATGTGTTAAAAAATAAATGTATATAATTGGAATAAAATTATTTACCATGTGATTATCAAGATCACATAAGAATAATTTTCATCAGTAAATTATATATAAATTATACATAAATATAAAGTATTTCATTATCTCATGAGTGAAAAATGTATGTTGTTTTGCATACAGTATTTTAGCAGCACTACTTATTTTTCTTTAATATACCTTCAGTACATGTATATCTGATATAATATTTACAAATATGTGTATATATAATTCAATTAATCTAGGCCTGTTTGTCCTTACCTGTAAGTTTAGAAAACTGAATTATCTTAAATAATTTCTTCCAGGTGTATCTTTTATGGACAATCAATTTATAATTTAATTTTAAAAATATATTTTTATTGATTTCAGAGAGGAAGGGAAAGGGAGAGAGAGATACAGACTTCAATGAGAGAGAATCATCGATTGGCTGCCTCCTGCATGCCCCCTATTGGGGACTGAGCCGACAACCTGGGCGTGTGCCCTTGACCAGAATCAAACCTGGGACCCTTCAATCTGTAGGCCATTGCTCTATCCACTGAGCTAAACCGGCTAGGGCTATATTTAATATTTTGTGTGAATATTCAATGCACTTATATAAATATCAGATGAAACATTAAGTAAATTTTTAAATATCTCTTTCTAAATGATGTTTTCCGTAAACATCAAAGTTATATGGCTTTTTTTTGCTTCATGGAATACTTTCTTTATTGTAATACATAAATCAAAATTACAATGAATCTACAAAATATTAAGATCAAATTTTTAAAAATTTCAAAATTTACCAAAATAAACTATCAAAGGTACATAAAACCAAAATTTCAAAAACCTAGCAAAAATGTATTAATCATTGTTGACTGACATGCTCAATTTGAAAAGATTGTTTAAAAGCATAGAAATTCCCTGAACTCAAGAAATTTACAATCTAAGTGATGAGACCAAACTATCCTATAAGAGACAAAACCAATCAATTCAAGACAGATCATAACCAACCATCAGGAAGTGATGGAGAATCTAAATGCTATAGAAATGTAGATAAGAAGTTTAGTAAAACAAGGAAAATGAAAGATATGTCAGGAAATAAAAACTTGAAAGGCAACTAAATTTGCCAAAGATAGTGAAAAGAACCTTTCAGGCAAAGGGAATATAAATCAAGTTGTGGAAGTAGAAATTTCCCAATTTGTTTTTTGAAAGTGAAGAAATCAAGACTGACAATACCTGAGCATGTTTTGGGGGAAGTAATAGGAAATAAGAGTATTAGGAAAATGTAGGCATTTCTTGAAGAACTGTAAATTGAGGAATAATACATTGACATGTGGTGAGTCCAGAAATAAGAAGAGCTAAGAAGGAGATCACTAGTGTGCACCATGGGAATGAGGAGGAGGCAGCATATATAGGACCAATCTCTGCAGGCAACCAATAAGTGATCTTTAATTCATCTTCAAACCACATAACAGTCTATCCTTATCTTCCTTTTGATCCAGTGACATAATTTTTCAGGCACTAGATGTCACTGTTCCACTTAAGCAAAGTAAAATCTAGTCATTTTGAAGTCCCAATTGCATCTACCTAATTACATCTACCTGTATGCAGAACTGTGTCCACTTTACCTAGTTCAGGTCATTTCAAAATAAAGCACTAGGGATTTGTATCTGCACAGTCTGAAGAAAGAAACAGCTCTGAAGTTCTCTGACATACTCTAAAAGTCTTTTTTGTAGAAGGCAAATAAAATAAGAAAATTTAAATTCAGTAGAAAAATGAGAGAGGGATTAAGAAGTTATACCACTAAGAAATAGGAAAATTTGTACCATACATATGTAGGTTTTGCTAATATTTGTACAAACAAAAGAAAACAGAACTAACATCATTTCTTCAGAATAAGTCTGTTTTTAATTTGTCTTATGAAACTGTCTATAAAGAACCCTATGTAATTTTCCTTTATCTGTCCAGGATCCTTTTTAGAATCCCTCATTGGGCCTAATCATGAGGGTATAGTCAAACACACACACACACACACACACACACACACACACACACACACACACACACCCCAAACAAATAAAAAACCCTAAGAAAATCAACTTTCTGTTTGCTGATTTAGGTTTGATCGATTGGACACTCTGAGACTTTGAGTCTTGAGTCAGTGGTACAAGGAAGGATCTGGGAACAGGTGGAGATGTTTCTTCAGGGCCAGTGGGGGTGCTATGTTAACGCTGGTCAGACTGTTCCTGCTAAGGGACTTCTTATGGCCAATCAGTCTAGAGCCCCTGTGATTCTGTGATTCCTGGGTGTCCCCAAGTCTTACCCTCCATCTTCTGGCTGAGTCCATGAGCCTTCAATCCCAATACTACCACAATCCTCACACACATACACACACAGACACTTGCCTTACAACAAATTCCATTTCCCTTAGAGTAGACAGGGTCAGTCACTGTTGCTTGCAATGAAACAAAACAAAACAAACATCTAAATCCACAGCTTGTAGAGCAATATAAATGCTGAGCCATTATTAAGCTGTCAGCTTTGCCTTTGTCAAGTTCATACTTGTTGAACCTCTAGGATTAGAGAAACACAAAGAAAAAGATTCTCAAGAAAGAAATCTTTTATGTTCCTGGTCAATAAAAACCCCAATTCCCAACTCCAGCAGCCTTTTCTCCTAGAAGTGTCCAGGCATTTACTTATCCTTAACCTCTTAGGTTCTAGTTTTTGAACATCAGTCTTTAGACACCATCCTTGCATTTACCTGGGAGATCTGAAGGGCCTGAAAGACAAAGCACCAGTATTTTGAAAATTACTGGCAATACAGTCAGCTATCAAAGCATCCACAGAAACTATAGGACTGAAGGCTGCTACTTTATTATTATTTTTTAAAGTAGATTTTTATTGATTTCAGAGAAGAAGGGAGAGGTAGAGAGAGATAGAAACAACAATGATGAGAGAGAATCATTAATTGGCTGCCTCCTGCATGTCCCACACTGGGGATCGAGTCCATAATCCAGATGCCCCAACCAGGAATCAAACCATGACCTCCTGGTCATAGGTCAATGCTCAACCACTGAACCACGCCAGCTGGGCTGCAGGCTGCCATTTTAGAACCGAGACATAGCCAAGCAGCAAGGAAAGAAAATTAGCTTGGAAGCTGTTTCCTGCCCCAACCTTTGATGTTATGATTTCTTTCTAAGAGGTATCTGGGTGTGATAGAAAGGTCAGGGATTTAGAAACATGCATACCAGGGTTCCATTCCCAACTCAGCTCTTGGTTAGTCATACTAACTTTGATCATTTTCTAATTCCCCGAGTCTCAGATGTCTTCCTTCCAATGGGAAAATGCTGCTTCTCAGGTGGTTGTGAAGTACACGTGAAGTTCCCTGCAAGGAGTACACCAGAAATGTAATTGCATTTCCTCTTCTCTGTGTCTCCCCCCATTCCCAACCACCCCAAGGAACCTTGTCTGGAGGCTTTAGATGTGGAGACCCAGAAATAGATGGCTAATAGTAAGTGGAGCAAAAAGCAGAATCACACCTTAAACAACTTTGGGTCAATCACAGAATTACTAACTTTTAGAGCTTCAGAGAATCTTATTGATTTACACACATGCGGAAGAAAGTAATGCAGAGAATTGTGGGTGTTTTTTCCAAGGCCATCGCTAATTAATAACTAGAAGCACTTAGGTGTCTTATTTCACATAAATTTCCAATCAATATTTTTACATTGCTAAAAACATGATCTGAAAATAGGATCCATTAAAAGGTATCTGTGGCAAATTACCCTTGCCCAGGGCATCTGCATTTTAAAATACTGATAGAGAGATATACATACAATATTATTCTAATGGCTTTTTTTTTAAGCACAGGGTATTCCACCTGTACTGAAATAACATAATGCTGGTGACCACCTATCTGCACAGATGTAACTACTTGAATCTGCAGAGACTACAAGGCCAGAAATGTCTGGAAGTTGATTTTTATTCTTTTTAAATGTTTTGGTTTAAAACATTGGAAAACACAGAGAAATATAAAGAAGAAAATAAAATTATTTTTTAATTCAACCACCTAGGGCAGTGGTCGGCAAACTCATTAGTCAACAGAGCCAAGTATCAACAGTACAACGATTGAAATTTCTTTTGAGAGCCAAATTTTTTAAAACTTAAACTATATAGGTAGGTACACTGTTATTAACTTAATTAGGGTACTCCTAAGGCTTAGGAAGAGCCACACTCAAGGGGCCAAAGAGCCGCGTGTGGCTCGCAAGCTGCAGTTTGCCGACCACAGACTAGGGTAATAACTGTTAAATCATTGCTTTCTCTTGGCCTCACATTCCCTCCCTCCCTCCCTTCCTCCCCCTCTCTCTCCCTCTCCTTTACCCTCGCCCTCTCTGATATATGAATACTTGACAAAAAATGTGATTGCACAATGCATGTGTTTCACAATCTTTCATACTTAGTCCACACTTAGAGAAGGCTTCATTTGAAATGAGTAATAGCCAGCACACCCACACCAACTCACAGTTTAAAAAAACTTTCTTGTACATTATTTCATTTATATTTTGGGACTCTAGGTCTTTGAAGAAGGAGGGACAGCAGATTATATTTAGAAAAAGAAAAATTCAGTTATATTAACAAGCACAAGTCATTCTTTCTATCCAAAAGGATTACTGTGGAGAATAAAATACTAACACATTGTAAAGAGTGATTGTTGCCTCTCTATATGCCCTTCCCCAATAAAAACTGATTTCTCAATAACAACAAAAAATATACCCAACCCATCCAGCATGGCTCAGTGGTTGAGCACCTACCTATGAACCAGGAAGTCATGGTTTGATTCCTGGACAGGGCACATGCCTGAATTGCGGGCTCGATCCCCAGTGTGGGCGTGCAGGAGCCAGCCACTCAGATATTTCTCTCTCTCCCCCCGCTCCTTTCCTCTTTGAAATCAATAAAAATATATTTAAAAAAATACACCTATACTACATGTTTAGAAAAAGGACCACAAGTATTAAAACAAGAATTTATAATGTCATGTAGCCCTGATGTCTCACTATGCTGTACAAATAGGGTATTAAATTTCTACAGTAAAGTAACTTTAATAGGTTGAGAAAGGCAAAGTAATTTTAAATCTTATGTACATACTGATTTAGAAATACAAAGATTTAAAAAAGAGACAGAGTAAAAGTCAAAGATACTAAACTTTAAGCATTAAAATAATGTGATTATTGGAGGGGGTTACTCTTTAGTGCTGTCTTATATTAATTTTTTTTAAATGTGGATATATTCCATGAGACCAGGAACTAGGACTTTCTTTTTGAAAAAAAAACAAAAACAAAACTTTATTGAGGTTTTTTTTTTGTTGTTGTTGTTTTTTTTTTTTTTTTTTTTTTTACAGAGAGGAAGGGAGAGGGATAGAGAGTTAGAAATATTGAGAGAGAAACATCGATCAACTGCCTCCTGCACACCCCCCAATGGGGATGTGCCCGCAACCAAGGTACATGTCTGCCGGGGTCCAACCCCAGCGGGTCCAGTGGTCCCCAAAGGCGTGGACGGAGTCGGCGAAGAAGGAATGACACGGAGACAGCGTTCAGTTTATCAGCAGCCTAGCCAGGTTCTAGCTAGGCTCTCCTGCCAATCTCCGCAGTCAGGTTCAGTCCAGGATCCCTGCCATGCTCTCTTGCCAGGCTCCGCCTCCAGGCTCCGAGGCCAGTCCCTCTCCAGAATCCTCCGGCATGCTCTCCCCAGCGAAGTTCTTCTGTCCCTAGAGAACGTTCTGTGTAGGTTCTGTGCCTAGGCTCTGTCTCTCTTGGTCCTGTCTTCCAAGCCCTGTGTCTGAAGTTCTGTCTTATAAGTTCTGTGTTCTGAGTTCTGTCTTCTTGATTCTATTCTAAGTTCTGAGTCCTAAATTCTGTGTTCTGTCTCTAGATTCTGAATTCTGTCTCTTGAGTTCTGAGTGTTTCTGTCTTGCTACAACTGTATTTATACCAGTTGATTCAATCCTATCAATCTCTATTACAAAGGTTAGGGCGTTTCTTATCTCCATTCCAGGGAGAAAAGATTATGTAGTTTAAGCATGATTGTTCGTAGTTAAAGGGATTAATTACCCGCCTGGCACTTAGTTGAGGGGTTTTATTCCCTCCCTAACTTCAAGGGAAAATCCCTACCTGGGGAAAACAACCTTTCTCAGAGACCTTGGTTAAAACACATAGTGCCAAGAAGGTGAGCAAACATATTAAGAACAGTATGCCATATATGCCAGGTCCCTTGAAACAGCAAGCATGGACCGGCTCCCGGCACATGTCCTTGACAGGAATCGAACCTGGGACCCTTCAGTCTGCAGGCTGATGCTCTATCCATTGAGCCAAACCGGTTAGGGCCAGGTCTTTCTTGTACACTGGTATCTCACTGTATCTCTAGTTCCTAGCACATGCCTACAATAAAGGATCTGCTTAATAGCTGTATAATTAAAATGTTCAACTCAATATCCTCAGAAATTAACAAAAGCTCAAGAAACCATATTCCAAAAATTAATGTCTTTAAGACTTTTGAAATTAATTTTAACGTATTGTAAATATGCTTCAATTAATGAATATACAATTAAAATATTTATTAAGGGTTTACTTTCCTCAGTGCATAATAGCATAAGCAAAGGAAAAACACATACCATTCCTACCATTCGAGTACATTTTCTATCTAAGAAATGTGTCTGACATGCTGAAAAATGCATATTTTACAGTAATAATGAAGCCACTTAATGAAGACCCAGTTTATAGTATTCAGCAGGCAAATTTCTCTTGTTGCTCCCCATTAATGCACCCTTCCCTGATCTTAACTTCATGCTAGAATTGCATGACTGTGCTTTCAGGTTGCTTAATGTATAATAGCTTTAAATTTATGTTAAAGAGATGCATCCAGGACTTCAAAGGAAATCTAGTTGAACTAGATTGGCCCAAATGGGCCTATGATAAGGAAAAGGTGGATTAAACACTAGGTGTCCTGGAGTGGGGACACCCAAGAGAGGCAGGAAACATAAAGAGAGAAGATCAATGTTTACCTGATTATTTACCTATAATTTTCCCTGCTGGCCAATGTGGGTGGGTGGGAAGAGATCAACCAAAGAACTTGTATGCATATATGCATAACCCATGGACACAGACAATAGTGTGGTGAAGGCCTGGGGCAAGGAGAGGGGGTGGGCTATAAGGGGGTCAATGGGAGAAAAAAAAGGGGACATATGTAATACTTTCAACAATAAAGAATTTTTTAAAAAATGAGATAAAATGTCTAACATTCTTAACTCTTAGACAGTGCCTGACAGGATAATGTTAACAAGATATTTGTTGTATTTCCTCCTATGTATGTTATTTCATATAAACTGTGTTGAAACAATTTTTACCAGGGATCATTTTTAAATGATCATTAAATCTATCCTGTTTTTCTCATCCATCAAATGAAATTTTTTCTGCTTTTATGAACTCATGGTAGATTATGTCATATTGAAGAACAAACAGAATATCTAACTTTTTTTGATGAATGACATAGGAACTAGTGGTTGTTACAGAAAATCATTTATTAATGGCTATACATAACAAACTAAATATCGATTTTCAGGTACAGTAGTTTGTACTAACTCTAACCACAAGGAAGATAAAGCCTTTGGAGGAAAGCTGATGAAACACTGCAGAAAAAAATGATCAATGTTAACAATGTTAGGGCGTTCCTCAGCACATGTGTGGTACACGGTCATATAGATTCTCAGCCAAAGCAGGAAATTATAAAATTTTCCTGACAGAGCAAAGTCAATATTTATTTTTAAAATTAAATATATAGTAATGCTGAAGGCTTTTATATGTTCTGCCAATGGATGTATTTGTGTGTGTTTTGTAAAGATGAATATAGGCAACTTCTTGGTTCTGTTTTCTCAGGTACCTTAAGCTGTTTTTTTTGTTTTTGTTTTTTAAATTAGTAGACACAGAATCTCTTAAAATCCAATTTCTTGGCCATGATCCCAAAATCCCTTGATGTTTTCTATGATCAATTTAAAAGATAAAAAATATCATTGCTTCCATGCATAAACTTAAGTCCTTTAAAAAGATTAAAAGAGGAATGGATTCCATGGAGGATAAGAAACATGATTCTGTTTTTCTAGAGATATTGTAAGGGCTCCCTCCCCTCCCCAGCACCCAGTAGGGAAGAGGACACCCCAATTTCTCCAATAATAGCTATACTATACCACATAAAATTGGGCCAGTAGAAACTAAAAAGAAAAGAAGTGATTTTTGATAGATCAATCCCAAAGTAGCAAGGATCTTAGAGATCACTGAATCCAGTGCTTTCATTTGCAGTTGGGAAAGCTAAAGCACAGAGATTTTTTGATTTGCCCTAAGTCAAACAGAGAGCCAAAGGGATGAATAAGATGAAGCATTATAGTTTATGAATTAATTCTGAAACAGATTATTTTTAAAGTGAAATTTTCCCTTTAATGCTACATATTTTTTTTTCAATTTCCTTGAAAAAGACCTACAGAAATTGTGTTTTTGGCTTGACTGGTTTTCATTCATTTTATGTATTTGTGTGTGTTTTGTGTATCACTGAAGATCAGAAGTATCACCAAAAGATCAAAAAAGCCACATATCAGAAAAAGTTCTCTTTTCAGTTTTATGTCTATTTTTGAACAGTAAAAAATCTATTGAAATTCTCCTTAAAAGATACATGCATCGGTCTACATACCAAAGACAAATGGTATACTCTTTCTTGCCTACATAATACTGAGTTCATCGGCCATAAAGAAATATCAAATGAGGTATGGTTTATTCCCTTTACAGCCAAATGGATAATTTTAAGGTTCATTAAAATTATAATTTCATTTTGGTGGCTGAATGAAGATGGTGGTAGTTTCCACAGCTGGTTTCTTTCATTCTCATATTTGTTACCACAAAAGCTCAATTAATTATCTGCTGAGATTTTCATTCTTATATGACAATCAAGGAATAACAATTTTGTTTTTCAAAAAATACATGAACTATTAATTTGGCCAAGTAATTAAAATAAGACAGCAAGAAAGTATGTATATTTCTATATAAATAATTAAATGGAAGTTAGATAGGAACTTTAAGATGATTGATAGACTAAAAAACCTTTTTGCCCTATTATTAATGAAAAGTTTAAAATATAAACAACAAATTATCAATCTATTTTTTCATATTTAATTATGAGAAAATATGAATATTGAGCTTGAGACTTTTAAAACATGTAATAATATTATAGGCATATGATCATTGATGTTTCTATCTCTCTCTCCCTCTCCCTTATTCTCTGAAATCAACTTTTTAAAAAAAGTAAAACATTTAGGGGGTTGAAGGGGGTGTGGAGGTAGAAAAGGGCATAGAGGGGATAAATGGTGATGGAAAAAAAACAAATTTAGAATAGTTACTGGAACACAGTAAGCTGTCAACAAATTCTGGCTACAGTTATTATTATTAGACTAGAGGCCCGGTGCACAAAAATTTGTCCCTCAGCCTGTCCTGTGCCCTCTCGCAGTCTGGGACCCCTTGGGGGATGACCATGTGCTGGCTTAAGCCCGCTCACTGGGGGATTGGGCCCAAGCTGGCAGTCAGACATCCCTCTGGCAGCCCAGCAGCCCACAGGAGATGTCCACTTACCAGCGGGGAGCAGACCTAAGCTGCAGTCTGACATCCTTAGTGCTGCTGAGGAGGTGGGAGAGGCTCCCGCCACCACCGCTGTGCTGGCAGCCATCAGCCTGGCTTGTGGCTGAACAGAGCTCCCCCTGTGGGAATGCACTGACCACCAGGGGACAGCTCCTGCATTGGCATCTGCCCCCTGGTGGTCAGTGTGTGTCATAGTGACCAGTCATTCCCAGTCATTCTGCTGTTAGGGTCAGTTTGCATATTACCCTTTTATTATATAGGATAGAGGCCTGGTGCACGGGTGGGGGCCGGCTGGTTTGCCCTGAATGGTGTCCTGGATCAGGGTGGGGGTCCCGCTGGGGTGCATGGCCAGCCTGGGTAAGGGGCTGATGGCTGTTTGCAGCTGGTCACACACCCTTCAAGGTTGGGGTCTCCACTGTGGTTCCTGGCAAGCCTGGGTGAGGGGCTGGTGGCTGTTTTCAGGCTGGCCACACCCCCTTTAGGATGGGTGGTCCCCACTGGGGTGCCTGGCCAGTCTGGGTGAAGTGCTGAGGGCCATTTTCAGGCTGGCCAATCACCCCGACAATGAAAGCTCCCAGCCTCTCCTTTTTTTCTTTTTTTTTTATTCTGGGATTTATTTACCTTCTATAATTGAAACTTTGTAGCCTTGAATGGAGCTTAGAGCCGGCCAGCGTGGGGCAGGAAGCTTGGCTTCCTCCATCGCCAGGGACAACTCAAGCCTCCTCCTTACTCCAGCTCTGTGGCCACAGCCGGCTGAAAGCAGGTATCTTGGGTTTATTTATCTCCTATAATTGAAACTTTGTTGCCTTGAGTGGAGCTCAGAGCCGCTGCAGCAGGCAGGAAGCTTGGCTTCCTCCATCACTGGGGCAACCGAGTCTCCTGTTTGCTCCAGCTCTGTGGCTGCCGGCTGCCATCTTGGTTGGGTTAATTTGCATATAGTGGCTCTGACTGGCTGGTGGGCATGGCTTAAGGCGTAGCGAAGGTACAGTCAATTCGAATGTTTGTCTTTTATTAGTATAGACTATACTCACTGGTACATAGACTAATATGTGCAAATCTTGTATAAATCATTTACATAAATTAGAATAACAAGTGATCCATAAACCTAATGATGCTTTTACTACAAGTGATCCTTAGTAAATAAATAAAAACTTAACTAAATCAAAATCAGCAAATAATTCAATTTGACTCATTTGTGACAACAACTTTTACTAATGGCAGCACAAACATTTTTCTTTTGAACTGGACAAAAGTACCCAACCTCTAGGATCCTCATTGCAAGATTCTTTATTTTGCCCCTAAAGTAGTTCTGTCAGATCAGCAAAGCAAATGGGGCCATTGTGTTAATTAAAATGAGATTACTGTCACTTCAAGATTAGCTGACCAAAAGTAACTCTTCTCTCTTTGTGAAATGATGCTTCTGCAGATTCTCTTGCTGACTGAAGTGTTATGAGAAAACTTAAAATAATCTCATTTTTCTGTCTTTCTAGTAACAGGTTTTGTTTTTTTCATTTACATGAAAGAATTACAATATGTAACTCTGATCAAAAGTTGGTTTTCAGACCTCTTCCATCTAGCTCAGGGGTTCTCAAACTATGGCCCGCAGGCCACATGCAAATACAAATATTGTATTTGTGCCCGTTTAGTTTTTTTACTTCAAAATAAGATATGTGCAGTGTGTATAGGCATTTGTTCATACTTTTTTAAAAAACTATAGTCCGGCTAATCCAACGGTCTGATGGACAGTGAACTGGCCCCCTGTTTAAAAAGTTTGAGGACCCCTGATCTAGCCTCCCCATCTCAGGGGATGGAAATTACATTCATTCAGTTTCTCAGGCAAAATCCTTACAGTCCTTACAGTCATCCTTAGCTCTCAAGTTCCACATCCATCCTATCCATACATTCTGTCAGATATACCTTTGAAACATATTCAGAATCCAGCCATTTCCTGCACCTCCACTGCTATAGCCTGAGCTTAAGCCCTCAGTGTTTTTGCTGGTATTACCACAGTTGTTTCCCAAGTATTTTATTTTACCTTTACTCCTCCACATTCTATTCCCAAAATGACAGCCAATTTTTTTAAAAAAAAACACATAATTCAGATCGTATCATTCCTTGCTCAAAACCACTCAGTGATTTTGCACTGCACTTCATCCTTTAAATGACCCCCCAGCCCCTATGTAATCATATTCCTTGAATTCCTTGTTATCTCTCTGACCTCACTTGTCACTTTTCTCCACTTTATTCACCCTTCCGTGCTTTAGCCATTCTTTCTGTACTTTGAATGGGACAAGTATAGTCTCGCTTTTGGGCCATTACAGGCTAGTCCATGTGCCTGGAATGCACTTTCCACAAATGGCTAACAACACCCTTGCCTACTTCACATCTTGTGTGCAAATGCCACCATCTAGTTAATTAAACCCTGTGGCCACTCAAGTACCTCAGGAAATCCTCCCTCACCTACTTTGTCATTCCTCTTTTAATTGATTTCAGAGAGAGGGAGAGAGAGAGTTAGAAACATTAATGATGAGAGAGAGTCATTGATCTACTGTCTCCTGCACACTTGATCCCTACTGTGAATCAAGCCCATAATCCAGGCAAGTGCCCTGATTGGGAATTGAACCATGACCTCTTGGTTCATGAGTCCATGCTCAACCACTGAGACACACCGGCCAGGCTACTTTATCCTTTTTTTTTTTTTTGTCAATCCTCACTTGAGGATATTTTTCCATTGATTTTTAGAGAGAGTGGGAAAGAGGGGAAGACAGAGAGCAACATCAATGTGAGAGAAACATATGGATCAGGTGCCTCCTGCACATGCCCTGACCAGTGCCCAGGCCAGGGAGTAGCCTGCGATTGAGGTACATGCCCTTGAATGAAATCGAACCCAGTACCCTTTGGTCTGCAGGCCCACACTCTACCCACTGAGCAAAACCAGCTAGGGCTACTTAGTCATTCCTCATGGAACTTCCCACTTGCTAATATGAAGTATAAGTATGTTCATTATTTATTGTCTCTCTTTGCTGGAATGTTTGTTCTAGGAAAGCAGAGGTCTGAGCTTTGTTCGTGGATGTATCCCAAGCACCTAGGGGAGTCTATCAGTCAGCAGCCCTTTGGTGATTGAGGAGTGTAATATTGTGAAGATCATATCTACAGGACTTTCATGAGTGAGTGACTGTAGTGCAGTGCAGAGAGCATGCAGAGACGGGGAGGAAGGGATGGCAATGGACAACTTCACGGCTTTTAGCCTTCAATTCCTTATGAAAATAGTCCTTGTAGAAATCCACTGAAAAACTCCCCTTTCAAGTTTGCATTTTATAACTCAATGTTAGGCCTAATAGAAAATCACCCCATTAAACTTGAACCTCATAGTTCAAGCCAGTTAAGTGTACACATAAAAGAGACTGATAAATTTATCATGAGGTGTTAAAAATACATGGAGGAGATCACTGTAAAAAAGACACACAGGAATAGTATTTAACTCTTCTTTCCCCCAGTTTATGCTCCACTTGGCCATGGAAGGAGGTGTAGAAAAGGCACAGTATAGTTAACTTTTAAATAATAAAATACAATATCTTCTTCCCTCCCCATCCTTTCTCATCTCCAGAATGGACAGGTTGGCCGAGGAAAGGTAACGGGGATTAAATCTGCTCATCTCATAACTCATTTACTATGGTATACAGGGGAAACATAAACAAGGTTTATTATTTTATATTTATTTTATTTGTAATAAGGTACATTCTTTAGTATATTGAACTTCATTCTACACATAATACGGTTTGCTCATTATACTAGCCACAGATAGGGATTAAAAACAAGAGTCTGAAAGACTCAGATAAGAGAGTAAACACCTTAAAGGCAGTAGCCATACCTTATACTGCCATACTCTTATCTGAACTAACCAGAGGGTGGCATACACAGGAAAAGTTTGGAAGATATTAGTGGATGGATTAAATAAGAGACTAATTGATAACAGTTTAAAAACTAGTTATATTGTATACCTGGCTTCAAGGTCAGATGAGCTCAGAGATACCTTAAAAGATAAATCTAGAAAACTGTTGAGGTCAAGATTTATTAGAGCACAGATATATTTTTATTAGTCATAGCGATTCTTCTTTTAGCAGTTTACAATGAGCATTTTATTATCAGAGTGCTGGAAGGAAACAGAAAACATACTAAAACCTGCTAATTGAAGAGAGTTTAATGAAAAGGACTCAGTATGAAGGTGTGGATGGGGTTTATGCAAGAGATAGTTCTCAGGACAGCCATTATCACCCCAAGGCCTGAAAAGTTTAAAGGTGGCACAGTTACTGAAACCAAGAGAGAATAATTCTACAGAGAACGCTGCTTGACAGGAGTTTGGTAAGTTGCCTAGAAAAGGAAATACCTTGAACTTTTCCCCCATGTTCCCCGCTCCTGCTGCCAGTGTCTCCCACTGGGTAAATCCAACAGAAAGCCAAGGGCAGGAGAACACATGGAAGTGATCTATGGAGGTCCAGCTCCTGGGACACAGCACAGGGAGGAGAGGGTGGGCGGGAAACTGAATGGGCAAATAGAAACCATCAAGCACAGCTAAAACCATCCCTTCCACTAAAGATGGCAAGAATCTATGTTACAGCAGGTCCTGGATCTCAGAATAAAGCAAATTAAAATGTTTCCTTGCTGTATGCAAATGACCACTGACTTCAATGGGAATTGTGTGTAGAGTCTTTAGAAAACTTTTAAATACACAAAATAACACATTTTTGCAATGACAATAAAGAGATTACAGAAATAGGTAAAAATGATCAATTAGAAGGGAAATGAATAAATCTTTAAATATTTTATACTGGAAATTAATTATGAAAAATTTCTATAAATTGATTACCACTTTACATTTCTATAAAAATACAATTTCCCATTAATATCATATTATTTTTAGGTATAATGTCACAACTGCATTTCCACAAATATGTTGCTTATAATTTTTTCCATTTGCAGAATTCATTTTTGTGAAATATATTAATCTATTTTAATTTGACTTTTTATAATATAACACCTTTCTATTTTCTTATAATCATCTACGTTTTATCTATTTTGTCAACCTGTTAAATATCATTTAATTTGCCCGGCTGGCTTGGCTCAATGGTTGAGCATCAACCTATGAACCAGGAGGTCACAGTTTGATTCCCAGTCAGGGCACATGCCTGGGTTGTGGGCTCCATCCCCAATGTGTGGCATGCAGAAGGCAGCCAATCAATGATTCTCTCTCATCATCAATGTTTCTATATCTCTCTTCCTCTCCCTTCCTCTCTGAAATCAATAAAAATATGTTTTAAAAATATAATTTAACTCATTGATAGGTTTTATTACTCTTTTTATTTATTTTTAATTAAATTTATTGAGGTGAAATTGGTTCACAAACCATATAGGTTTCAAGTGAACAACTCAGTAAAACAACATCTGCACACTGCATTGTGTGCCCATTGCCCCAAGCAGAGTCTCTTTCCATCCCTATTTCCTTGCACCTTTGCCCACCTCCACTTACCCCCATCCACCTTTTCCTCTGGCTATCATCACTCTGTTGTGTTTTTCTATGTGTTATCCTATCTAATAATAGACAAACATGGTAATTGACCTTACCTTCGCTACGCCTCCCATAGGCTAATCAGCACAATATGCAAATTAACCGCCAACAAGGATGGCGGCTAATTTGGATACTGAAGGCAGGGCGGGACAGCGCCATCCTGCCTGCCCCGCCGCCATCTGGGCCTGCTATTTGCCACCTGGGGTGGTGGGGCGGGACAGCGCCATCCCGCCTGCCCTGCCGCCATCTGGGCCTGCTATCTGTGATCAGGGGCAGCGGGCATCCTGTGTGCGACCTGACCCGAGGCGGCCGGGCAGTGCAGCAGCGATCGGCTGGCCCTCCCAGGCGTCCCGTGTGCGACCCGACCCAGGGCCGCGGGGCGGGACAGCATGGCTCCTCTGTCACCCCAGCTTCCTCATCACAGCTCCCTTGGGGGCCTAAGCCTTTAGTCGGACATCCCCCAAGGGCTTCCTGGCTGCCACAGGGATGTCTGACTGTAAGCTTAGGCCTGATCCCCCGGGGAGTGGGCCTAAGTCAACAGGTGGACATCCCCTAAGGGGTCCTGGACTGCAAATGGGCACAGGCCGGGCTGAGGGATGGCCCCTGAGTGCACAAATTTTTGTGCACTGGGCCTCTAGTCCTATATAATAAAAGGCTAATATGCAAATTGACCGAATGGCAGAATGACCGGTCACTATGACACGTGCTGACCACCAGGGGGCAGACGCTCATTGCAGGAGCAGCCCCCTGGTGGTCAGTTTGCTCCCACAAGGGGATCCTGTTCAGCCAGAAGCCGGGTGCACGGCTGGTGAGTGTAGTGGTAGTGGCAGGAGTCTCTCCTGCCTCCACAGCAGTACTAAAGCACTAAGGGTATCTGACTTCCGGCTTAGGCATGCTCCCCTAACCCCCAGGGACACCCTCCGAGGGCTTCTGGACTGTGAGAGGGTGCAGGCTGGGCTGAGGGACCCTCCCAAGTGCATGAATCTCATGCACCAGGCCTCTAGTATATATATATATATATATCAGGGGTGGGCAAACTTTTTGACTCGAGGGCCACAATGGGTTCTTAAACTGGACCGGAGGGCCGGAACAAAAGCATGGATGGAGTGTTTGTGTGAACTAATATAAACTCAAAGTAAACATCATTACATAAAAGGGTACGGTCTTTTTTTTTTTTTAGTTTTATTCATTTCAAACGGGCCAGATCCGGCCCACGGGCCATAGTTTGCCCACGGCTGATATATACACATATATATATATATCTTACCTAATAATAGACAAACATGTAAATTAACCATCCCTCTGCTATGCTCACCAGCCAATCAGGAGTGTATGCAAATTAACCCAACAAAGATGGCGGTTAATTTGCATATGTAGTAGCAAAGCGGTGGAGCAAAGAATGAAGGCGATGTCTGGAGCCGCGAAGACTGAAGGCTGTTCAGAGCGAAGGCCTGGGTCCCGGGCGCCAGAGGAAAACCGGTGCCAGCAGCCAGGGGAAGGGAAGGCCTGTTGCACGAATCTCTTCGTGCAACGGGCCTCTAGTATATATATATTTTTTGTTAATCCCTTCACCTTCTTTGATCCAGTCTTCCAACTCCTCTCCCCTCTGACAGCTGTCAGGCTGTTCCAAGTATCCATGCCTCTGTTTCTATTTTGTCAGTTTACTTTGTTCATTATATTCTACATATAAGTGAGATCATATGTTATTTGTCTTTCTCTGACTAACTTATTTCACTTAGCGTAATGATCTCCAAGTCCACCACGTTGTTGCAAAAGGTAAGATTTCCTTCCTCTTTATGGCTGGGTACTATTCCTTTGTGTAAATGTACCACAGCTTTTTTACCACTCATCTACTGATGGGCACTTGGGCTGTTTCCAGTTCTTAGCTACTGTAAGTAACACTGTTATGAACATAGGGATACATATGTTTTTTCAAATTAGTGTTTCAGGTTTCTTAGGATATATTCCCGGGAATACAATTGCTGGGTCAAAGACAGTTCCATTTTTAATTTTTTGAGGAAACTCCATATTATTTTCCACAGTGGCTGTGTCAGTCTGCATTCCTATAAGTAGTGCACTGCACAAGGGTTCCCTTTTCTCCACAACCTCGCCAGCACTTGCTGTTTGTTGATTTATTGGTGATAGCCATTCTGGCTCGTGTGAGGTGGTACCTAATTGTCATTTTAATTTTCACTAATTTGATGATTAGTGATGCTGAGTTTTTAATATGTCTATTGGCCATCTGTATGTTCTCTTTGGAGAAGTATCTATTCAGGTCTTGGGTTGCTTTTCTTTCTAGTGCTCAGTTATATAAGTTCTTTATATACTAGTATTTGGGAGATTAACCTCTTATCACAGTTACTTCAAGTGCTTTTTTCTTTTTGATGATTTTGCTTTGAATCCTTTCACTGTAATAAATTTGGACCAGGTATGACTGTCTCCTGAGTCACATTTGTCCTAGTAAATCATCTTAGCTGGGGGTGATCTTGGGGGACCCCCAACACATTGTAGAATGGGGGTCTAATTAGGGAATTCCCCTCACTCTCACTCCTATGATGCACTCTTCATGTAGGCTGCCCAGCAGAGACTGAATAATCCCATTGGTTAGGTACCAGTGACTGCTGTGTGTCTTGCATTCGTCTCTCTTCTAATGGGAGATTTAGTGCAGTTATCCTGTGTCGGCTCTGCGATTGAAAACTGAGGGCGGATGTTTGTCTACGGGCTAATTCACCTGCCTATATCTGTTTGGTGATGTCCTGAGACTCTGAAAACCACATTTCTGCTTTGTCAGCTGGTTCCCTGTTAAGCTACAGGCTGGAAAAGAAAGAAGACACGCCATAGTTCAGCCGTGGGCAAACTACGGCCCGCGGGCCAGGTCCAGCCTGTTTGAAATGAATAAAACTAAAAAAAAAAAAAAGACCGTACCCTTTTATGTAATGATGTTTACTTTGAATTTATATTAGTTCACACAAACACTCCATCCATGCTTTTGTTCCGGCCCTCCGGTCCAGTTTAAGAACCCATTGTGGCCCTACAGTCAAAAAGTTTGCCCACCCCTGCCATAGTTCGTATGTGCTTCTTGCTTCTGCCTGTGCTGCTTCAGCCTCACATTTTCACACAGGAAGTGACAGTCCATTCCAGCAGCAGCAGTTGAGTCCACTTTGCAGGTTTTCCAACCTCATAGAACCAGCTTCAGTGCAGCTCCCAGAGGTACCAACCCCAGCTGAGCAATGTTCCTTTCCTAGAGACTGGAGCCCCAGTCCTCAGGCCACTTCCTCCAGCAGCAGTTGAAGGCATCTCTGCTTTGAATTCAGAGCCTCTCCTCTAAGCATCTCAATGGGCCAATTCATACCTATTCCCTTCACTCCTCCGATCCGATCCCGGGGGGGGGGGGGGGTTAGGGGGGTGGGAGCTGCTCTGGGAGCCACTGCGAGTCCTTCTGAGTGCTTCAAAGCCTCGTTATTAATACTTTGCATCAAATTCTTTCTTTTAAAATAGCTGATACGATTTCTGACTCCTGACTACTTGTGGTGGGAGAGGGCAGGAAGGTGAGGAAGGTGATCCTTTTATGGTTGTTATGCCTCAGCTATGAAGAGCCTCACCCAGACTTAATCAAGAATAGTGCATTGTTGAGAGGCCCCACTGAGGTGATTGGAAGGGACTTTTTCTCCTCTCTCTCTCTCTCTCTCTCTCTCTCTCTCTCTCTCTCTCTCTCTCTCGGATAATTTTTTTCTTTATTGATTAAGGTCTGTTATCTCTCTTGAAGAGGGTATGAGTGGGTTCTGTATTTGGGAGGAAGGGTGAAATGGGTACTAGGTGGCCAGGAGGGAACACTGGCAAAGACCATTCAGTTGTTTACCAAACTTATTTCCCTTCCACCTGGGTAAACAGATTGCAGGCTCCAGGTTCCTTGTTTTTAGAAGTGGCCATGGAATGGTGATGATTCTGGCTTCCACTGGGGAGCTTAACCAACAGTGATTCCTTACTTCACATTTCTAGAGGCTGGAAGCCTGAGATCAAGGTTGGCAGGACTGGTTCTTTCTGAGGGCTGTGAGGGAGAATCCGGTCCATGCCTCCTCGATAGCTTCTGCTGGTTGTGACAATCTTTAGAATCCCTTGACTTGTAGAGGCATCACTCTGATCTATGACCCCTTTAAATTCATGTTGGTATGGCATTCTCCCTATTTGCAAGTCTGTCTCCAAATATCCCCTTTTTAAAAGGACACTAGTCATGTTCGATTAGAAGCCCACCCTACTCCAGTAAGACCCCAATTTAACTGATGGCATCTACAATAACCTATTTCAAAAAAAATGTCACATTCTGAGGTACTGGTGGTAAAAATTCACCATGTGGATTTGGGGAGGTTGGGGGGGACGACATGATTCAACCAATGACATTGGCAACAGAACCTAGTGCAGTGGTTCTCAACCTTCTGGCCCTTTAAATACAGTTCCTCATGTTGTGACCCAACCATTAAATTATTTTCGTTGCTACTTCATAACTGTAATGTTCTACTGTTATGAATTGTAATGTAAATATCTGATATGCAGGATGGTCTTAGGCGATCCCTGTGAAAGGGTCTTTCGACCGCCAAAGGGATTGCGACCCACAGGTTGAGAACCGCTGACCTAGTATGATATATACCCCTCCATGGTCTGGCCCATAATAACACCTACATTATATGTTCTTTTCCCCTATCTTCCACTTGGATACAAGAACCATAGACCTTGAAATCCACATGCTGAGGACACCTGGAACCATGAGTGATGTACGGATCAGAATTCTAAATACCACCCAATCCTTATGCTGACTGAAGTCTGTAAGAAAGAAACATTTATTTTGAGTCACTGGGATTTCTGCATCTATTTTTTATAGCATCTAGTAATAATTTAACTAATACAACTACTAAGTTGGAAGGAAAGATCATACACTTAAAAAGAGTATAATTATTTCACTTTAATACTTACATTATATATATATATATATTCACCATGTAAGCAAAGAGCCCCCAGAAAGCAAAATTTATGTTTCACCTTTTATCTCCGACACACTCTAGCACAATGTAAGCACTCAAAAATACTTGTTCAATTGAATAAAGGAAAGTAAAGGTCAAAGCCAAAAGGGAAATTATATTAATACAGAGTCGATATGCATTGATTCATTGTGACTGTCATAATTGTTAACTAACCAATTTAAAGAATTTTCTTTAAATTAAACCTATTAATTTTAATGAAATTTTCCATTCAAAAGAGTAAACATGATTTATGCATAGAACTCCTAAGGAAAATGACTCTAAGTAACTTCTTCTGGCCATCAGACCACAGAACTAATATATTCATTGGCAACATTTAATACTGAAAGGATAATCAGATGCATGCACAGAACCAAAAATCAAAGAACATAATCCAAAGAATCAAATGATCATTTTCTTGAGTAAATATAAAGGGAAAAATTATAATGAACATTTAGACATTTGTATAAAAACACTGGTAAAGTTTCCTGAAGGAATGTAATGTTTAAACTGAAATTATTCTAAACAAAAACAAACTGTCACTTCTTGATGAAAGTTTGAAAATGAGAAGTGCAATATAAATCACTAAAAGCACTCTTCTCTGAAAAAGGATAGGCTTAGATTTAAGAGCCATCTGAAAAGTAAAAAGTCCAAAATATTTAGCAAAGAGAAAAATTACATTGCCCCGTAAATTAGTATATTAAAAACACCTTCAAGAATGTCCCAGCCAGTTTGAATTCTTGAGTTTCTAGAGAATGCAGGTACACTATTCTAATAAACACTTATCAACCACTTATTGCGAATGTTTCAGGTCCTTAGAAAGAGAAATGAGAATAAAGTCTTCAACAATATTGCTAATCTAAGACAATTTTTCCCTGTTTTCTGGTAAAAAGCAGTACAAATTAGAAGGCTTACAATAGACTTCCACTATGTAATCATGGTATGCAACACAAATCTAGGAAATTGAGTTTCTGAAATAGAATGAATGATAAAGGAATACTGCCTTTTGTTCAGATAGATAATGGTGACTGGAATAACCTTTCAAGTGACTATGTTTAATTGCTCCCAAAGAAAATAAGTGAAAATGCAACAACAAAACTTAATTTGCCACAATATCAGGCGATATTATTTGTGATAATAAAAAAAGGTAGATGGGGTACAAGGTACTGTTGAGAATGTAAAACATTACCATGGACACCTATAAGAGAGAGAAAATTGAATGGAAACACATGGAAATTACAGAGATTTAAATGCACTAGATGTAATTTGGGATAAGGGAAAGACAATACTTTCTCTGGAAGGCAAAGATACCACTCTTTCTCTTAATCTGGGCAAACCAGAGTTACCCCCTTTTCTTCTTTGGAAATGAAAGGAAACAGAGGCATTGAACACATCGTAGCTAGCAAGTATTTATTTATTCAGTATTCACAAGAAATGAAATGCTAGGAGAGACTTTGGAGAAAGAAGAGTATGAATAGGAGTAATATAGCTGGGCTCTAGATTCTTTTCTTTTTTTTAAATATATTTTATTGATTTTTTACAGAGAGGAAGGGAGAGAGATAGAGAGTTAGAAACATCGATGAGAGAGAAACATCGATCAGCTGCCTCCTGCACATCTCCTACTGGGGATATGCCCGCAACCCAGGTACATGCCCTTGACCGGAATCGAACCCGGGACCCTTCAGTCCGCAGGCCGATGCTCTATCCACTGAGCCAAACCGGTTTGGCAATCTAGATTCTTGAAAATAGCAAATAATAGCTAAATAAATGAACTTTAGTAAAATTCAATAAAAATACTTATGGACACTTTTTGCATTTATGGGGACCTTTTACAAGTCACTTAAGCTCTCTGAACCTCAGGATTCTTGCCTGAGAAAGGGGAAATAATGACAAAGTGCTGGAACCTGTGAAAACTGCATGAGGATATGGGCACATCCTCCAGAATATCTTCAGGTTCACCTTTATTTGTAGAAATTATTTTTTGTTTGCAGTACCCAAATGTACATATTTCTCAAAATAATGTATGTGGCTAATGTTTACAAAGAAAAAGTGTACATGCCCAAAACTCACTACATATCTGATGAAGTAATTTGTGGGAAGGATCTTGAATTACCTTCCAAGTACAACTGTTAGACCACCAAAATCATGTGTAGACCTTCTGAAAACCAGGTGTCAACAAAGAGAATACATACTATGTCCCCACACATATGAACAGTTGTATGGGAACCAATCTACTGATTGGTGATCAATATGTGATGATTCAATTATTTTACTTTCCAACATGATGGGTGTTACACATAGACAATTTACTTTGCCTTATTTATCTTTCAGGAAATTGATTGCAGGTTTTGGGTAGACAAGTTACACATGAAAGTATTTCACTTTTAAAGAAATGGGCAGTCTACCATTCAGCATTATTGTCCATTGCATCCAGTCTTCATGACATCCAGCAGGTGATGTCTATATCCAAAATAACTGCCACTCAGCAGAAGATCGAACTATGTGAGCAATCTCGTAGCAAGTCATGGTCAGAGAGTGAAAACATCCTTCATCACTATCTATTTTTGAGAATGTGGTTGCTAAACATAGTATAATAGCGTATTTACCTCCCAGAATGTCATTAAAAGAGGTCCATTTTGTTGACAGCAAAGGAAAACATCGACAAAATGGACCTCTTTTAATGACAGTTCTGGGAGGTAAATATTCGATTATACTATGTTTAGCAATAAGATTCTCAAAAATAGATGGTGATGAAGGGTGTTTTCTGTCTCTGATCATAGAGAGTAGGCTCACAGCTATTGGGAGGGTTGGGGGTGGGATGGGGGTTAGAAGGATTGAGCAAAGAAGAAAAAAAAAGAACAAACTCATGGACTTGGACAACAGTGTGGGGGAAGGGAGGCAATAGAGAAGGGTAATGGGGGAGGAGGGGTAAATGGCGAAGGATGGATGGGAACTTGACTTGGGATGGTGAGCGCACATACAGTGTACAGATGATGTGTGTGGAATTGTGCACTTGAAACCTGTATAATTTTGTTTCAGTATCACTCCAATAAATTCAATAAAAAGGAAAAAAATGTAAATTTAAAAAATTAAAAACTCAAAAAAGTCCATGCTCAGAATTATAATACCATTTTTATTTTATTTTTAATATATTTTTATTGATTTTTTAGAGAGACAGGGAGAATAGAGAGATAGAAACATTGATGAGAGAACACCACCAAGAGGCTGTCTCCCTCCCGCATGCACCCCAGTGGGGATCGAGCCCGCCACCCAGCATGTGCTCTGGTCAGGAATCTAACTGGCGACCTCTTGGTGCATAGGTCAACACTCAACCACTGAGCAACACTAGCTGGGCTACCATTACCTTTAAATAAAATGCACATGCAGTCTACATTTGATTGTTAAAAAGTGTTATTTTGTCAAAATTATATTAAATTGCTTTTAATATTGTTTGATGGGTGTGTATAAAATATAAACATGTGTGCTCTTTTAATCATGAATAGTATGTGTTCACATAGAGCTGCCACCTTTTCATGTAAGACTTTGCAATCTGTTGCCTAATTTTACTATTCTTGTGTGTTTTCTGTGATTGCCAAGCCCCATATCTATAAACAGACTCTCTCTTAGGAAAAATCATATAGTGCTAAGAATAGCTAACCAAACAGAGGCTCTAAAGATATAATTGCATGACAGTGTTTTGTTTTGTGTATGAAAATGTTAAGGATCAATTTATCATTTAGCTTATAATCCCATCCATTTACTTGTTATTGCCTTAAGAAGTATTTTGTGATGTTTAACCAATTTGCCATACTTAATGATATTGGTATTATGAAACTGTGGTTCAGTTTTGAGCTTTTCTATATATGAATAAATTTATGATTGTTTTTATTAAAAATCACATATTTACCTTCCTATAAAAATAATATTTTTACTTAAAACCCTAATGAAAGCAATGTGAAGAAACATAGCTTAAAACATAGCCAATGAAAGAAGAGCAGAAACAGAAATATGTCCTCGAGAGATAAAAAATTACAGTTAGCTGTAGTGAGAACTCCAATATTTTGTTAGGGCCCCACTATTCTGTAGTTTTCACACTCAGTCATCTGTATTGTCTCTTTTGATGTAATTACTTTGCTCCAAATTGGCTATTTTGAAGTAAAGGCAATACATGACAGAATTTTAGAATGACATATTACATAAAGACCACCAAAGTACAAGTTTTGTATATACACTAAAGGCCCAGTGCACAGATTCGTGCACGGGTGGGGTTCCTCGGCCTGGCTGGCGATCAGGGCTGATCTGGGCCAGCTGGCCAGGGGGAGGGACCACAGGAGCTTGGCTGTAGGAGCACACTGACCACCCGGTCGGCCCAGGGGAAGGACCGTGGGAGGTTGGCTGGCCATGGGAGGTTGGCTATGGGAGCACACTGATCACTGGGGGCAACTCCTTCATTGAGCATCTGTACCCTGGTGGTCAGTGTGCATCATAGCGACTGGCCAGTTGACCGGTTGGCCGGTCATTTGGTCATTCTGGTCACTTAGGCTTTTTTATATATATATATATAAATATAAATATATATATATATATATATATATATATATATATATATATATATATATATTCCCATCTCTATATATTCAGGATAGATTTCCTGGTTCCCTGCCGGGAGCCGGTCCATCCTTGCTGTTTCAAGGGACCTGGCATATATGGCATATGGTTCTTAATATGTTTGCTCACCTTCTTGGCGCTGTGTTTTAACCAAGGTCACCTCTCCGAGAAAGGTTGAATCCCCAGGTAGGGATTTTCCCCTGAAGTTAGGGAGGGAATAAAACCCCTCAACTAAGTGCCAGGCGGGTAATTAATCACTTTAACTATGAACAATCATGCTTAAGCTACATAATCTTTACTCCCTGGAATGGAGATAAGAAACGCCCTAACCTTTGTAATAGAGATTGATAGGATTGAATCAACTGGTATAAATACAGATGTAACCAGACAGAGAGAGACAGAACTTAGAAGTCAGAACTCAGAAGATAGAACCTACACAGAACCTACAGACAGAAGAACTTCGCTGGAGAGAACATGGCAAAAGATCCTGGACTGAACCTGACTACAGAAATATGGCAAGAGAACCTGACTAGAACCTGGTGACCGAACCTGGCTGGAGATCTCAGACAGAATCTGGCTGGAGAACCTGGCGAGGGAACATGGCTACAGAACCTGGCTGGAGAACCTAGCAAGAGAACATGGACACAGAAGTTGGCTGGAGATTGTGGCTAGAGATCCTGGCAAGGCTGCTGATCAACTGAACGCTGTCTCCGTGTCATTCCTTCTTCGCCGACTCCGTCCACACCTTTGGGGACTCCTGGACCTGCTGGGGTTGGATAGTGGGAATTCAAAGCAAGATATGGAAAAATACATTAACCCATCTAGTCCAGTGTGTTTCCAACCTTTTTCGCATCATAGAACACATGGACAAAAGATCATTTTGGATGGCATTCTTGGGTAAATGAAAGAGGCTACACGTGGCCAAAGATCACTTGGTTCAAAGACTCTGGCCACCCTAGTCCTTGTCCTACTGCCTTGAGGCCTGAAGCCATCAATATCTTACACACCTTTTGCTCATTTTTGGCATGCCAAGTAGGAATCTCACAACTGACAATTTGTAAAAGAGCAATACATATTAGTGTCATGTTGCTAGTCAGGTAGCCTTGAGCAGGTGCAGTGGAAACAGAAAATGTTAGAAAAATGGTCATGCAGTTCAAGATATACGAGAAAAGTGTCTAAAGCCATTGTGTACATGCCCAGGCTAGGATTGGCCAAGGCATAAAAGTGTGGCCACTTCATGGCTTGGCTGGAAACCAGTTTCACCCTGATTCATGCTGAAAGGAAGGAAAAGTGATTAACTAGGGCAGATGTTCCATCACTTCCAGCAGGAGCACCACATTCCTCTCCTGCCAAGCAGTTCTCTCTCTCAGATGGAAAGCCTGAGATAGGCGCTCTGGCAGCCATGGCTGTGGGCCTCCAACATGGGTCACGGCTACTTCTTCAACCTCACACAACCTATGTGTTCCTTTCATTAACCACTGATTTTGTAAATGAAATCAAGATTGTCAAATATCTGTGTCTCTCTAATGCCATACACTCGATTTATAAATGAGAAAAAGGGCAGGGAGGAATTAAATACTTTACCCAACCTCCAGCCATGTTTGCCAGAGAAAAGGCTGGAAGCCAGTATGACTGACCTTAGCCACAGAGCTCCATTGGAAGATACCAATCCCAGCTCTCCTGAAAGAAAAATAACACCACTTCCAAAAGTGCTCACAATTTCTAAAGCTTAGCTCTTAATTTGTTCTGAAGAAAACATAACCCAAAACACTGTAATACTTCTTTTTAAATAGCATTTTAACATTTACATACGGGATGGAGCAAAAGTAGGTTTACAGTTGTTCCTATGAAAAATAATACAATCTTATATAACAAAAGACTAATATGTAAATTGTCCCCTCAGGAGTTCGACCAACTGGGAGTTCGACTGCTCGCTATGATGTGCGCTGACCACCAGGGGGCGATGTGGAATGAAGGAAGGCCCTGGCTGGCAGCTGGCAGCCAAGGGAAGGAAGGCCCTGATCAGTCTTGATTGCCAGCCAGGCCTAGAGACCCTACCTGTGCATGAATTTTGTGCACTGGGCCTCTAGTAATTAATAATAATACAAGAATAAATTCTGTGTTTCCCATACTAACAACTGTCCTACCCTGTATTTGTTTTTTCCTGTGCAAATGAGTTTTAATTACATATATAGCATATTAAGATATACATTGATATACACATGTATATACACCAGTAACATGAAATCAGAGCCATCTTGGGAATTTTCTTGGAGAATGCCATTTGACTTTGAGTATCTGATATACTACCTAGATGTTTGATGAGATTCTGCTTTCATACCCCAGGGTCATTTTCAAGACCTTAAATACTTGACTGGATTAAGGCATTCATTCTGTGCCCTATGACTTTGTTAGCACTAAATTTTGTCCCCGCATTGATAATGAAGAAAAGAAAGACAATAAGTGAGTTGGGAAAAGAACACTGTTGGAATGCTGTGTGGCATGAATGATTTTATCTTCTGTTCTCTTTGCTGTATTAAGAATGAGACCCCTCTTTAGGGCTATAACGTTGAGCAGAAATATTTCATGTTCTCCTTGGAATATTTTGTTCAATTCTCAGAAACATCACTTTATCAGCAAAATGAATATAAGTCACATTCATCCGACTTCACTCCTGAACAAGGCATAAGTCATCCTTACCCTGAAATGACTTTTAACACAAGGGTGTTCCCTTTATTATGTTAACATTTAAATAATGTGCTTCCTTCATGTAATCATCAAAGACAAGATCAACACCAAAAATGCCGCCAAGCTTGTAGAGCAATCGTGAAATTATGCATGCATGTATGGAGCGAAGCACTTACATAACAGGAGATACTCTATCAACCATCATATCAGAATACTGTGGCAGGGGTGGGAATGAAGTGAATTTCAACTGGCCTGTGAGGGGAAAATAAACTCATTAAGAAGGAACATCTTGGATCAGCAAAGTTCTGACTCGTGTTGTAAAAGAGAACTTCCTAATTCTCACACTACACCCTTCTCCCTGGATCATTAATAATCAAATCAGGGTAGATATTCCAAGGAGTTAGTAGAGCATTTCATTTCTTTAATAAACATTGTCCGACATCTGTGCATTTCAGAAACTACTAATAGACAAAGCGTATGCCTTTGTGGAGTCTGCATTCTAAATATACAACCCGCCAGCTTTGATGATAAGCACTATGAAGAAAAATAAAGCAAGGAGATCGAGGGATGGGGTGAAGGTGGACTTCCCCATGAGGTTGCTGAGGAAGATCTCCTCACAAGAGGAAGCTGAATGTAAAAGACCTGGTGTAGGTGGAGAGATGGATATGGCAGTGGAAATATGGGGAAGATTCTGTTTTCATTGCTGTATTTTATCAGAGGAAAAAAGCAATAGGATCAGCTGAGAGTGAGCAGGAGAGAGGGAATGCTGGAAGTTTGAGGATCAAGAAAAAGGTGTGAAAATCACTGTGTTGGGGGCCCAATGACCTGGGAGAACCAGAAAGTTTGCTGGACCACCCTGAGGAACAGCCTCATATCTGTGATCATTCTAAACTATGACCAGTCAGAGTAGCCATGGGTTCTTCTCCAGTCACATCGAGCCACAACAGGTGCAGGTGGAGAAGAGGCAGGGAGATGGTGTTAGTCAGGATTGGGGCTTGGGTGAGAATTCCAGGAGAGAGCAACAAGGAAGCTGAGGGTGATTGCAATGATTGATCATAGAATATGGGACAATGAATAAGGGTAGGATGACAGGATAGGTGCTGGGAAGTGGTTTGATTGGGCAACAGATTAGAAATCCTGGTGTGGTTGAAGTGAACTTGGAGTATTGCCTAGAGAGCTGCAAGAGAACGAGATTTCTTTGCCAGAAAGCTAAGCAAAGGCCTTGAGAAGGTTGGAAACTCAGCCTAAATGCTGAGTAAACATAGCGATAAAGTCTTTCTCCTGAGTGGCCAGCAAAGCTCGCAGGAGAAATAAGCAAACAAATTAAATAAAACCAAAAGGTAATTGCTTTATCCAAAGAAATACAACCATGATCATTGCTTTTTGTCCCCAGGAATCAGTGTTGGTGAGTTAAATATATATTTATATAATAGCCTGATGCTGCTAGGGATTAAAATCAGAATTTTATACTTTGATTTCCTGGTATAAATTCCTTTCAACACTGAACCAAACTGTAAAATATTCTCTTTATCTGAATTCTCAATACAAATAATTGTTCTAAGTGGGTAACTTGCTTGTTAAAATCCTGATAGGTGGAACTTGTTCTCCCAACTAAAAGAGCATTATTTGCTTTATATTACCTAGGAAAAAAATGGTTGTTTTTTTTCTGTGAATATTGAGCCTCAACAGTGTTAGTTCGCTTTCTCTCTCCTTTTCCTTCTTGCTTATTCTAAGCCTCTTCTCAAATCAGGTTTTGAAAGATAAATTTGACATCTAATTTTTCTTAGCAGGCAGGGGACTGAGTCTAAAACTAATGAATAAAAATTACATAGGCATTTTCTATCTTTAATATTGATTGTGGACATAAAGATTTATGTAAACATTCTTGAGTTGGGTGAGATATACACATTAACTACATTGGAATGACAGTGATGCCTCTAGTCACACACACCCTCCCCAACCCAAATAAAGTAATGCTGAAGTAAGATGCTTTTCTGAAAACTGAGGTAATGGTCTGCACATAATGGATGGAACTTAACTAAACATGTGTGTGCAGAAGTCAGACTGTGTAACAGAGAGGTATAAGATAGCCCCCTGGAAAAAGGAAGCAGATCCCCAGCTGTGAAAAAAAAACAAAACAATGTATAAAAATAACAGAATATCATACACTAGGCACTCAGGTATCCACCGATTAACATTACCTCTTATGCACCTCCACTCCCTATCATTCTCTGTCTCCCTTTCTCTCCTTCTCTCTTAGCTTTCACTCTTATTCCAGCCACTGCTGCAGAGACCAGGTCTGTAACACAGGTGTGACCTGACTACACCTTACATCAGGCTCAGATGAGAGCCTCTCAATTCCTGTGTATCCAGGTCTTTCTCTGACACCACACTGTGGGATCCCTGAGGAATCCGCCCCTCAAGCATGCACTTACATCCTGGAGCACCTAGGAGTTGATGCCTCACAGCCCTTGACCAATGGGGAGGGGATCCAAAGAATACATGCTTCTCCTTTTCTCTCCCTAGGTGAACTGTGCTGATACATCCTATATAATAAAAGCCTAATATGCTAAGTGTCTGGACATCTGTTCAATCAAAGTATAATATGCTAATGATATGCTAAGGCCGCTCAACCCCTTGCTATGACATGCACTGACCACCAGGGGGCAGACGCTCCAACCAGTAGGTTACCTTGCTGCTGGGGTCCAGCCATCGGGACTGAGTGAGACATGCCGGACACACCCTTGAGCCCTCCCATGGTCCCTCCCCAGTTGGCCAACCTCCCGCATCTCTCCCCAGCCCTGATCGTGCACCGGTGGGTCCCTCAGCCTGGCCTGCACCCTCTCGCAATCCAGGACCCCTCAGGGGATGTCAGAGAGCTGGTTTAGGCCTGAACCTGCAAGCCAGGCTGAGGGACCACACTGGTGCATAAACTTGTACGCTGGGCCTCTAGTACTTTATAAGGATCCAGGAATCAGTCTGATATTTAAGGTTGATAAAAGAAGGGGAATTCAGCAAAGCAGGCTATGAAGGTGATGCATGTAAGAACAGATGCAAACCAGGAGAGGGAAAGAAATGAGTGGGAGCAAATTCTTAAGGGTGGGAGTGAGATGCAGTACAGAAGTGGAGGGGGTAGCTACAGATTGGCACAGGAGAGTGTAACCATTGTATCAAGATGAAACTTATGTGAATACAAGGGTGAGCCAGCTGGCAACCAGGGTAGCAGGAGAATGCGGTTCTCCTCTGATTTCTTTCATTGATTCAGGTAAACTTAAAGCACTGTCATCAGCTAAGGGTGAGGAGAGCTGAGGGGACTGCGGAGGTTTGAGAAGAGATGTGACTAAACACTAGAATTAGTGGCAATTCTTACCTTTTTTGTGTCTTTCTCTAGGCACTATCTAATTTATAAAAGACCTTTCCATAATCATTACAACTTTAAACCACCCCCCATTCTTGGAACAGATGAATCTACTGCACTGATTCTCAAAGTGTGGCCCCTGGAAACATGTTAAAAATGAAAATACTGAGGCTTTCCTTGGGCCTGCTGAGTTAGAAGCTGTGGGTGGGGGCTGAGCAATCTGTGTTTTACAAAGCCCTCCAGTTAATTCTTATGAGAACTAAAGGTACAGATCCAAGGGGCTACTGTATATCCTTACTAAAGCTACCCTTACACAAATTAGCTGTGCATATCTGATTTATAACACTATTCTTTTAAAATAGAAATGCTACAAGATGCACACAAGTTTTCATTTTAGAGTATGTTACTTCTAGAACTAGCCATTTTTTTACATTCTAAGATAAAAATATTTAATAAAACACCAATATTTAATATTTAATAAAAATATTTAATAAAATACAAATTACATATTTTTAAACCAAACCCATTATAATTATTGTGATTTGAATTTAAGGTATGCAAAAATTCCTATAAAATGCAAAAAAGTATTTATATATGTAAACCAATGTACAGTTTAATTTTGCTGTTGGATTTTTAAGAACTGACAACTGTAAGTTCAAATTAAATCATAACATTGCAATTAATGCTGGGTGCTAATGAGGCAGAAATTTGCTGATATTTGACAATGATATTTTAGATTGAAATTAAAATGAATTTACAACACTTAATATGCATATACTGAATATTTTCTTGCAAAATTTGACTTTTAGATATGATAAATTACTAACCAAATCATATGAATTTTCAATGCCAATTACAAGACTAAGAACAGAAACATTTTTGAGTATTTCAACACACTCTACAAAATAAAAGTAAAACTATAATGTAGGTAGGATGTTTTTATTATCATTAAAATGCATGTTAAAAACAAATCTTTATTTCAATAGCTTGATATTTAAAATCATAATGAAGGTACAGCTCTATTATTGATCATTGTTGATGAAAAATACAAAAATATATAAATCCAAAATACTTCCTTTTGTAAGTCTCAATAAAGCAGTTTCCATGTGGGAATCATTTGAATACTACAGAGATTATCTTGAATATAATATAGAGCATATGAAAGAGTTCTCTTATGAGCATCTCCCTCAGTACATTACAGAAAAGGTCTACTTCGATGACCAGCAATTTAAAAGCAGAATAGTGCTTGATATTACAAAGTCGTTGGTGATTCCCCATTCCCTACCATCTGGGGATTACTGTAATCTACCCTGGTTCCCTCAGTGTGTAATGCCCACTCAGAAATTATTTGCTACACATTTTAGGAAAATCATCATCATCAAAAATATTAAATATTAATTTCTGTATAAGACAAATAAGAGATAAGGCTTCTGATTCCTTGGAGTAAAATAAAAATGAGTTTTCATTGCATTTTGTTGGGTTTTGTTTTCTATCATTTCTGTGTTCCCTTTTTCTTCTTTTTCTCTGTCCATTTATTTATATGATATTCTAATTTAAAATTAAGTTTAATCAGGATGATATTATATGATATCTGAAATTTACTCTAAAATACTCCTGTGGTCGGCATGAGAGAGGAGTGAGAGGATATAAATGAAGTAACATTTAATATTTCTTGATAACTATTGAACCTGGATCAATGGGTACATAAAGGTTCATTGCTCTTCTATTGCTAATAAATAAGTTTGAAACAGTCCACAATAAAAGTTAAAACAAAGTTTAATCTCATTTTACTTTTGTTTGGAAATTAAGAACACCATTGCAATACTTGAAATAATTGAAGGCGTATTGGAATGTTGCAAAACAGACTCGGAAATAATGTTGAAGCTTGTGGAACAAACTTTCATAGTAAGAATTTTTTAAAAATGCCTCGTAATGAAGAGAGAGCATAATTACTTCCTAGAGAACAAGAAAATAGCACCAGTTTTCTCATCACTTTCAACTTGTGGTTATCATGAGTAATTCCAAAGTCTCTCCAGGCTCTTTCTGGGGTGATGTGACATCTGAACTGAAGCTAGTTTCATTGATAGTTGGTTACCATGGGCAACAGCTCAGTTTCAACCTGGGTTTTTGCTGTCTACACAGGAACCTGGTTGGACAAATTGTGGTGGAAAGAGATGAGGTTTTAGATTTTGAGAAAGAAATATACCAATGAGCTCAATAACTGGATGAAGTTATAGAGTTTTCACAGGAATCCTACCAAAACATAATGCTCACAACTTTAGAGCCAGCAGGCCTGTATTTGAATTCCTTGCCTGTCCCTAACTTTCCGTGTCACCAGGGATAAGTTGATAATTTACTTTTCCTCTAAATTCTCGTTTATTTGTTTGTTTCCTTTACAAAATGGGAATGATGATAATATCATAAATAGGTGTTGCAAGGGTTGAGTAATATGTGCACATAGCATTCCTGGAATATACTAGATAATGCAACAGAAGGTACTGATTTTTCTAACATGTATTACGTGCCATTATACCCGAAATGGACTAAGTTCTGATTCCATGACATTATTGAATTCAAGTGATATCAAAAGGAACATGCTACTCCTCTAATGAATGCAAATTCTCTCTCTTCAGCGCTGAGGGTTACTTTCAAACTCATTATTCGGATACCCATAAATGCTTCTGATGTGATTTTAGATTGATAGTCCACCTGATACTCCTGATAATAACAACAATAACAACAACATAGTTACAACACAATAGGACACTGCTGTTTGTTTAGTCAAGGTGCCCTAATGTTTCCATGGTAACTTTCTCCCCTTCCTATGTTCAACCTTTCCTACCCAGGAATGGTGCAGTGACACTCTTTAACTTATTAATGCCACCCTGCCTTTCCTTATTTATTTTATTGGTTGTTTTCCTTCTTTCTCTCTCTCCTCCCCTGCCTTTCATGCTCTGACCTCATTTTCACATAGCTCCTTTTCTACTTTGATATGTATCCATCTCTCTTCTCAGCCTCTGTTATTTCTTTTGTGTCTCTTTTCAAAACAGTGATCATATTCCAACAGAGGTCCTATCATCCAAAAACTAGTTTAAATGTCCAAGTAACTCCCTCATTCATAAAGTTAGATTGTTATCTTTCTAGGATAACTGCAAATATGATCAAGCTCAAATTCTTCCTCGTGGAATACCAAACATGTTGCCATGAAAACCTGTAAAAGTTGGCTTAAGTGTCATTGCTATATGGAAGATCTGAATATACTTTGGTTAAAATCAGGAACATTAGATAAATTTCTGTAAATTTTCACTCTACAGATTCACTTCAGGCTTCAAAACTAAAAGGAATCAAATTTAATAGCAGTATAAAACATGAGAATTTTGCCCTCCTAGTGAAAAAAATATGGTTGATGCAGAAGATATATAGCAATGGAAGCTATTACTTATAAGTGATGTTTTAAAAGCTACTGGTTATTGTGGACTGCTTCTGCCTGATTAATATTTGAAATGTGGATATGTAATGATGAGATCCTTACTATCGATAGAGATAGTAGGGGAATTAGTTCTGAATTTATGGCATTAATTCTTAGATAAATCTAATAATCCTTCAAATAAATATTAAATGTTAAACCAAAGGAAGCTTTGATAAAAGTCAATTTATATTACTGTTTTAATATTTTTATCTCTCTTTTCTGAAACATGTCAATGATTCATTGATTCAGAAGGGTTTATATGCCCTTTTATGATCTAAAAACCTCTCTTTTCACTATGTTCAGTACTGTATTATGAATTTATACACTGGATACTGAATTACTGAGAGAATAAAGACTGCTTTAAAAATCTTCTTAAAGACAATCTCCACTTTTCTAGTCTTTGTCATATCTAGAATCTATCACTTACACTTCTTTACAAATATCTCTAGTGTGGCTTTTGACTATAACTTTTCTTTTTTTCCTGTTTTATAAATTTCCAGTTGATCCCATCTCTGACCCCTTAGTATCATTTCTTTGGCATTAATGTGGGAGAATTGTGATTCAAATAATATCCAGTTGGCTTCCTAATTCAGTGATGTCCATATAGTGTTCTCCAGATTCCAATGACACAAATTTAGAGCAGAACTTCTGGGAGTTTATGTATGGGTCTCAGAGTGTCCAAAAGCACACCTGAAATTACATGGCAACTTTCAAGTTATGTTCACATATGCATTTTTACCAAGGAAAGAGCCCATAACTAGCAGCACACTAGCAAAGCAGACATTACCAAAAATTATAAAGGACCACTACTTTAGGTCATAATATGGTATTGCAAAGCATTCATGCTGAGGTGGAAAAAGCTGATTTTGAGTCAAAAGAGCTGATTTTCAAACCCCAAGTTTTTCCTTCTAGAATAACATATATGAGAAAATATACAGAATGGAGCAAAAGTAAGTTTGCAGTTGTAAGTATGCAAAACAAATCATTTATTCTTGTATTATTGCTTATTAATTATTGTATTATTTTCCATATACACAACTGTAAACCTACTTTTACCTCACCATGTATAGGCATTATGTAGCTTACTATAAATTTTAAAATATACTAATGATTGATAATTCTGGAAAACAGTGAAGTCTATGACAGGAAATTAAAAACTAAATGTAGGGGCAAATCATTAATAGTAATTGAATTTAGAATATGTCATTGCTGTGAATTAATTTCCACATAACATTCCTCTATGAACTGACAAGGCAAATGTTTTTTTTAAAGGGCTGCATTATCTCCAAGAGAAATAATATGAAAATAAAAGAAATAGATTCTAGAAAAAAATTGTGTTTGATACAGTTTATATTATAAATATTTGGATAAGTCATTGTCCCTAGGCTATAAATTCCTTGAAATGGGAAAGTTTAGCAAACATCTTTATAACTATGATGCATGATTAGCATTGGTTCTCAATAAATCAATGGACATATTTCCTAAGGACGTATTTCCTAAGAACATATTTCAAAATCAAATTAGGTGTTGTCTCCCTTCACATGAACAACTTCTCCAATACAAATGAAGAACAACTGCTCTTTATGTAAAGACAGAAAATGAGTTTTAGGTAGAGAAAACTAAAGCAATTGAAAATAATTGCTACCACAGTATATTAAGAGATATCTAACCGAGGGGAAAATATTCCTTAAACTCAAAGGGGTCTTACTGGATAACTTGAACTTCAAAGAAGCAACAGATCAGCTAAAGGGAAAAAGAATATGCCCAAGAAAATGATAAATCAAGAAGGAAAACATGTTAAGAAAATAATACTCTTCTAAAATAAATACTCCTCTGAAAATTTTATGTACTCGAAGATTCAGCTACTGTTGAATGCAATTAATAGAGCACTCAGCTTAGAACTCCACCCAGATAAGTGAGTTTGGAAGGAGAAAACTGTCTCAAGTCAGCTGAATTCCAGTTAACTACCTCACAGACATGTGGGAATTTCAAACACAGATGAATGACTCAAATTCTGTGGCATTTGGTGGTGGGAGTTGAAGGTTTCCCTAACACTCTCCACACTGTTACTCTAAGCATTTACTCCTGTCTCTAAAATGAACTGAATGCCTTCTACATTTATAGCATTGTGTTAGGTGCTGGCGATAGAAGCAACTGCCAGAAAGTTTCAGGAAAACCAACGTTGAGTCAGGGTTAGGGATGGAAGGAAAGTCGGAGCACTGAGAACACCATTTACTAAGCAGAGTTGGGCAAGGATGTTGACTTAGTGGCAGCCAGCACTTTCGGGGCACTTGACTCAGGGGCTGAGTCAGACGAAATCTGCTCTCAGCCTGGGAAGCCCTGACAAGAAGTGAAGACTGAGAAAGCCACAGTAATGGTGCCAGGGTGTTTCAGCCCAGGCCTGACCACCCGAGCTCGCCTGGGCTGAGAAAGATAAACACTCGGTCAAGTGGACTGTGGTTGGAAAAATTCAGGGCACCACAGGCCCAGGAATAAGAGCAGAAGGCAGTGGGGCAGGATCCATGAAGACCAAATAGAGGAAGTAAGCTTTTGTAGTCAGGTTTGAGGTTAACTAACATTCAGTACAGTATTTTAAGGGGAACACCCATCAGTAAGGAAAGCCCTCCTTCACTTTGTAATGGTGAACGGGTCCTTTAGGTCAATTTCTAATAGGCATAAATCAATGTCCTTCCTATCATAAAACTAGTTCCAGAGACAATGAGATACCATGTCAAACCTTATAGAGGAGACAAGGATGAAACTAACATGGCCACTACCTCTAAAGTATTAAGAGTCTAAGGAAAAGATAAATATGAAGACAAAGTTCATAAAAGTGCCAGGTAAGTGGATGTGTGCAGCGTAGCCAGGTCAAAAACGACAGGGTGGTGAACTTCTAGGGAACGACACTGACACTTAGATCACAGTGGCCAACAGTACTTAAACACAGGGTTAATCGTTTCAAACAAATGTTCCTTCAGGGAAAGAAAGGTCCTGCCAATAACAGATGGAGTCCTGAAAAGATTGTTCATTTAGTTACGCAGTAATGAGAGCTGGTGCTGTTGACATATCACTTCAGCCACACCTGCACCCAGAAAAAATGACACCTGGGCACAAAGCGTGAGTGTGTGTGTGTGTGTGTGTGTGTGAGTGTGTGCATGTGTGTGTGCTTGAGCATTCTTAAAAATTAGAAGTCTTCTTTAAATACTTTTATTCCTGTTCTTATTATTCAAAAGAGATTGTATTAACCTGTAATTTTAAGGTGTATGTGTCGTTTATTGTACATTTGCCCCCATTTACTTTCTTTTTTTTTTTCTAGAATAAAAATTTACCTTGGGAATTCGCAAACGCGTTTTCTTTGCTACTTCTCTCCCTTCTGCCAGGAAACATCTCCATGTTCTTAGGTAACAAATACAAAATGCCAATAAAACTCAAATGGAACATGTGAAAATTAAAAAAAGTTCGGTCTAAATATCATAAGTTCTAAAGAGAAAACATGCTTTCTCACTTGTTTTAAACTGTACTAGTCAACACATGCTAAATAAAGAGTAGAAACTTGGTAAATATGATTTTAAGGGAAAAAAATCTTTTTTTAAAAATATGTATTTTATTGATTTTTTACAGAGAGGAAGGGAGAGGGACAGAGAGTCAGAAACATCGATGAGAGAGAAACATCGATCAGCTGCCTCCTGCACACTTGCCACCGGGGATGTGCCCGCAACCAAGGTACATGCCCCTGACCAGAATCGAACCCGGGACCCCTCAGTCTGCAGGCCGAGGCTCTATCCACTGAGCCAAATTGGCCAGGGCGGGAAAAAAATCTTCAATGAAGCAGCTGAAAAATTGATTCTGAAGTGTGTCCTAAAGGAATTGGTTTTATCATGGGATCTCTAAAGACTAAGTTCAGTTGCTCAAGACAGGCAATGCTCTCGCATGAATCAGAAACAAGGGGTGTGGTAATGGAGAATTATGAAAATTGGAGAGAAACAAAATTATTTCAGAAGACATAATTATATGACTAAAAATACATGCAAAGAGATTTTAAAGAGACACCATCACTGGAAAGAGAAAAACCCAAACTAAGAGACTTACATAGGGATAGAACTATTATAAGAAATACACACATATACACAGGTACTCACACACACAGAAGTGTGCGTGCACGCTTGCACACTCACATACACACATATACACATATACATATACATATATGTATATATATATATATGCATATATATATATATATATATATATACACACACACATCTAGAGTGTACAGCACTGGATTGATCATCATCCTTGTTTAATACCAACATCTTTGCCAGGCATGGCCTTCTCATTTAATTTATTACTCTATTTGTTGTTACTAATAAAATGAACACTTGTATGCTCATGACCTAACCCAAGACCTAGAATATTACCAATTAGTTATTTATGTGCTACTTCTCTATCCTTCCCTTTCACTCCTTTTGCACAGAGACAGTTGCCATTCTGAATTGGGGGGGGGTTATTTTATTTATAGATTTGGTACACAGTAGATATGCCTAAGAATTGTTTAGTTTTATTTGTCTTGTGAACTTTTGACAAAGGGAATATTCTGGTTGCTTTAGGACTGATCCTGATGTTACTAAGATTGGCACTCAGAGGTGCTGTGTATTCATTCATTTTCACTTTTATGTAAAAAAAAATGTACCACTATTTATTTATTCATTAGCCACTGACGGGTGTTTGGGTTATTTCTAGCTTTTGCTGTTTCCAACAGCATTCCTCTGAACATTCTTTCTCTTTTCTCCTAGTGCACAGCTGCCAGAGTTCCTCTTCGGTTCAGTCTAGTTCCTCTTGGGGACTGACGAGTCCAAATCATGGAAATACTCAAGGAAATACTCATGGAAATACAAAGAAAAAAAAGGCAAATTGTTCTCCGTTTATTAAGAAATCTCAATTATTTCAAAGTTGGGGTCAATTTTTGCCAAACTAAAGAGCGTACATAGGTATTTCAGTGACAGTTTGGGGTTCCTCAGAAGATACTAAAGCCTAAAAATATTTCATTTAGCATTAAAAATAGATGCTGGATCTAGATGAATTTAATTGTTGCTTATCTTTCAAGGAACAGAAACATTTTGAAACTATCTCCACAGTTAACTGTGCAAACCTTAGAACCTATATTTAATTTGAAACTACCAGAAAAAGAGAAGCTAATTCCTTTAGGACACACTTCAGATTGATTTCACTCATGGGCGCTAGTGTAAAATTCTGAATTGCTACTCCAACAGTGTGCTGGATCCAGTGGTATATTAATACAATTATGTATTATGACTAAGTGAGGTTTTCCTGGGGATGTAGGGATATTTCACTATTAGGAAATCTATAACAGTGATTTATTTCATCAGAAAATTACAAAGCAAAACCAAATGAATACATCATTGGATATTGAACTTTGACAAAACACAGCAGGCTAGTAAATTTAAGTAAAATAGAAATAGAATAAAACTACCCAAACATCAGACATATTCACACATCCATGAGTTGGGAAATTCCTTAAGGACAATTATAGTTATTGTTCATTTTTATCCTCATTATCCAAAATTTCATCTATCCGGTGCAAACTCAGAGAGCAAAAAATATGAACTCCAAATTTCTTCCAATTGAAAAAAACACACATAAATTAAAACTATGGGGGAGGATGTTGTAATCATGGAAACTATGGTGTAACATAAATAGAAGTAAAGACTAATGGAAGCCTGAGAATCTGTATTCTTCTCTTGTGATTATTATAATATAATCCCATGCTAAATAAATAACCTCGTACATAAGTATTCTCATAAATACATGAGAATAACCTTGATTCTTTTCTAACATTTCCATCTAATTAACTTCTAAGAGCCTCCGGCATTAATGCAAATATGAAGGACTGTCCCACACCCATGCCTGTCTGCAGTCATTGCACAAGTACATCCAGGAGGTCACAGAAACCTGGGAAGTACTTTATTAAATCTCAGGCAAACCCTCTTGTCAATCCAATGTGCTGCCACTGGTGCTTAATTTACCTTAATTGTTTCCTTGACTGATTGTGTTCTATACCATCTATATTTTTATGAACTTCTGCCACGCGCAGCAATTGGCACCTGAATTCTCAGCAAGCTCGCAGTGAAGGCTTTTCACTTTTACACCTTGTTCCTTTGATACTGAACAAGAAATCACTTTCCTTAATTAAAATAGCTATGTCCACACACACATATACACTCACACACACACATAGTCTAGATTGAAAAACTTAGTGACCCAACCCATACAAAATTGTGAAATTCTTTTTCCTCCAAATATACTGCATTTTTCAAATCACGTTAGGTCAGTGGGAAGGCAAAACGATGAGACTGCATGCCACCAGTGAATTGCTGGGGAAAGGGGAATTACTTCTGAGTTGTTGGCACTGAAACGGTATATTTTCAACAACTGTTAAAAATAACAACTTGTGAATTCAAATGTCAAAGCTCAAAGAATGAAGCCGGGAGAGGAGATAGTAGCACTATTTTCATTACAGTGAATATATTTTCTTGCTCTCTAAGAAGAGACAAGGTTTAGATACTTCAATTTTATGTAAGACCTAGAAAATTATTGCTTGTTGTTACAATAATTTATACCTGCCAGTTGGAAATAAAGTGTGAGTTATGCTTCAGAAAAATCACACGTTTTCCATCAAATGTTCATCTTATTGTAAAATGAAATCACTAAAAAAAGGTCTTGTATATATTCATTCATAAACCACAGAATCCTTTTGAAATAGGACAATAAGAAAACTAGCTGTAAACATTCTGAATTAAATTAACCATTGTATCCTTAGTACAAAGTTTCTATTCTTTTGTTTTAATTTATTTTTATTGTTGAGATTCTTACAGATGTCCCAAATCTCTCCCCCCCTTTACCTTCTCTATTTGGATCCTGCCCCACCCCAGGCATTCACCACACAATTGTCTGTGCCCATAGCCTATGTATATATGCATATACATTCTTCGGTGAATCTGTTCCCACCACCACACCCGCTTCCCTCTGAGATTTGTCACTCTGTTCCATGCTTCCATGATTCTGGCCTGATTTTGTTCTGCAGTTCATTTTGTTCATTAGATTCCACATGTAAGTGAGATCATGTGATATGCTGACATGCAGATGGTATTCTCTTTTGCCAAGGGTCAGAGATACATAAATAATTCTTCTTTGCAAGTATATTCTAAGTTAAATACCTATGGGAAACTGGGAAGTCTTTAAATAAGTCTTGCCAATGATCACCACCACCACCACCACACACACACACAGACACACACACACACACACACACACACACAAGAAAAGAAATAGTTAAATCCTATTCAAGGGATTTAAGCTTTTATTTATTAACTTCATAGTGTTTGTCAATAGCTGCTGTACCTCAATATGATTACTTGAGAAAATGTACACTTATTATCCCCCTACAGAAAACTGAGGCCCAAAGAAGGTAGAAAACTTTCCCAGGCACACAGCTAGTAAGGTGCAGATTTAAATGCAAACAATCTAACTCCATGAATACACTTACCTGCTATGCAAATAATAGTGCAAAAAGAAAGAGTTACTTCTATTAAAACTAAATTAATTACAAAACATGTACAAAATGTTCACAGAACATTATTCATAATAGTCAGAAGTAGAAACAATTTAAAAAATCCATTACTAATGGATGAACAAAATATGGTATATCCACACAGTGGAGTATTATTATTCAGTCATAAAAATGCATCACTATAGATGCACGTTATACTATGGATGCCTCGAAAATATTACGCTAAGTGGAAAAGCCAAACACAAAGGCCACGGACATAATGTACGAATCCATTACAGGAAATACCCAGTCTAGGCAAATCTATAGAGGCAGAAAGTAAGCTGCCTGTTGCCTAGGGATAGGGGTTTGGGTGTAAAAGGAGACTGACTGCTAGTGGGTATGGGGATTCTTTTTGGAGTAATAAATATGAACTAAATTGATTGTGGGAATGGTTGTACAACTCTATGAATAAACTGAACACCATTGTAGTTAGGGGGGAAAACGACTAAATTAACTGCTTTGAAAAGATTCAAAGATCGCCTGCTGGAAGACAGAGTCCAAAGGGAAAAGACTTAGAAAACAAAACACAGAATCTGTAAGGATTCTGCAATTACAATATTTTTAAAATGTTCTTACCTCTTGCTTCATTATAAGAAACTAAAACTGGAGATCATGAACATATCATGGAGGTAGATATTATAAGAAGGAAAGTCATGAGCCCAAAAAAGCAAAACATGAAGCCTCAGGGGAGTCCTGAATATGGAAGCGTGGGAAACCAGGGGACATTTCAAAGAAGGAGTGATACTCAAGTTGGTTACTAAATGTCTTCTAAACAGTGCTCACCCAATACTGAAAAGCACAGATAGTTTTCCAAACGGAAGTATGAAAGCCGCATGACCAGAGTATGGAGAAAAGCTCCATGTACCTGGGCCTCAAGGCAGGTCAAGAGGAGGAAAGAGGAAGGAGATGCAAATGGACAGGTAAATCAGGGGACAATGTCTTCCTAAGGATTATACACCTGATTCTGGCAGCCCAGGAGATCCAACAAAGGTATCAAAGTGAGGACAAAGCAGTGGTGCAGCCTCCTGTGTGTTAAAGAGAAAGGACTCTGCAAGGCTCACCGATTGGGGGGGCGGAAACAGTGGAGGCACAGAAACCAATTTTGTGGTCCTTCGCTATCAAGGCAGGAAATGCTGAGACCCAAACCACAGCAATGACTATGAAGACGGACAGGAGAGGATGTGATGATAGCTTTATATAGAATAAAAAGGCTTAGCGGCAATGTTAGTTAGGTAGCTAGGTATTAATAAAGGAAGGGAGCAAAGGAAATCGGACATAATGAAGCATAATCAACTAGGGAGCATAGGCCTGAAGTTACAGCTTCACCCACGCCCCACGGAACCACTGGTCTGCTTCCTGCAGATCGTTGGGGGAGGGGACAGCACAATAACAGGGGAGGTAAGCACATGCACAGTAAGAGCCAAAGCACTGACCATAGAGGCCTGTCTGTCTAGCCTGGGAAAAGGAAATGAGTTGGTTAGGAAGCCCCAGAAAGCTTGAGAAGTTGGAAGGACTCCTAGAGATAATATACTCAGTCCAACAAAGAAGTCTCTCTCTTCCAGTAACACATGCTGGCCCCTGTGGTTCGCCCCATTCTCTCTGTAGCAGCCATGTAGTCTTAGCGCTGCCTGCGGCTCAGGACACCTTGTGGGATCCAAGTGCAGGCCTGACACAGCACCAGCTGCAGCCCAGCTGGGAACACCGACTAAGCTACTCAGAAGGGGAGAAAGCCTGGACTGGACGGGCCCAGGCGGGGCACAGAATCTCTGGACACTGGCCCTATCTCTAGGCCTGATGAAGGCAAGATCGGAGTTTTTCCATGGCGGAACGGACAGAGATGGGACATTGGAAGCCCAGGGGCACTGCTTTAATTTTTCATCTGGTGCCACAAATAAGCCTTACCACATCACAACCTCCCGTAGGTGAGCCTCTAGAATGCCTTCCCTGAGATCCCGTGAAAGAACACGATTTCCACCGGCAAGAACAAGAATAGAGGATACACTCTATGAGGACAAGAAGCAGACGATTTTGCTCAATATTACCCCCAGAGTCTATCCAAGTCCCTGAAAAATTACTAGTGTTCAATATTTGTTGAATAAATAAATGGCTGCTGAATGTGTAGGAGGGGCGGGGGAGGATGACCCCCATACTCTTCGTATTTTCTAGGCTTGATAATGGTATCTTAAAACGGAAATGAAGATGGCAGGAGATATAAAAAGTGAGATGATTTATTTGGTGGGACCACCTGGGGTTGAAGTACCTGAAAACAAAAAGCTGGTGAAAATCTGCCACAGGCAACTTATTGAAAATATAAGACTGGAGTTCCAAAAAGAAAGGAGGACTTGTGGCTATAGCTTTTAGGAGGACTTGTGGTAAATGATAGCTAAAACTGTGTGAACCAATGAACTCAAATCGGTTCGGTCTTCAGTGAGAGGGAATGTCACGAGTGGTAGCTTGGAAAGCTGAGGAAAAAGGAAGAGGAACCAAGGCAGCCTGTAGATGAACATGCCCAGAATTAGTGAGGGATGATACTGGAAATTTTGAGAAGTGCTAACATTTCTGATCCTGAATGCAAAGTTAGGAATGTCTCCACATCTACTCAAAACCTACACAGTAAAAGAATGATGGTATCTTTGAGTTATCATAACATCCATCGGCAGCATCCTCAGCTAAAATGTTAGACTATTTTTCTTTCCAGACCACATGTTTTCTGACTTTATATCAGAACTAGAGGCCCAGTGCACAAAACTCGTACACTCGGGGGAGAGGAGGTCTCCCTCAGCCCAGCCTGCACTCTTTTGCAGTCCGGGAGCCCTAAGCCATCAGTTGGACATCCTTAGCACTGCTGGGGAGGTGGGAGAGGCTCCTGCCACCGCCACTGAGCTCTCCAGCCGTGAGTCAGGTTTCTGGCCAAGCAGCGCTCCCCCTGTGGGAGTGCACTGACCACCAGAGGGAAGCTGCTATGTTGAGCATCTGCCCCCTGGTGGTCAGTGCACATCAGAGAGACTGGTCATTCTGCCATCGGGCCAAAACCAACTCTCCGACATCCCCCGAGGGGTCCTGGATTGGGAGAGGGCACAGGCCAGGCAGAGGGACCCCACCAGTGCACAATTGGGGCTGGGGAAGGACATGGGAGGTTGGCCAGCTGAGGAGGGACCACTGGAAGGCTCCAGGGCGTGTCCAGCCCATCTTGCTCAGACCCAATTGGCCAGACCCCAGCAGCAAGCTAACCTACTGGTCGGAGCATCTGCCCCCTGGTGGTCAGTGCACAACACAGCAAGTGGTTGAGCAACTTTAGCATATCATTAGCATATTATGCTTTGATTGGCTGACCAGCTGACCAGACAACTGGACACTTAGCATATTAGGCTTTTATTATATAGGATACTGCCTACCACAGACATTGTCTTTGAGATTTTTACATTAGAAAACAATTCAGTAAAAAGAATAGTCTCTTTGCAAATGAATCATGATGACCAGCATGTACCTACAGAAACAAGAATCTGACTGAGATAAACACATTGCTGGTCATGATTTAACCGAATCAAATAAGGATGAGTTCATGGAGTGGGATCTAGGAAATGCAGAACAAAGGACAAGGGAATTCCAGCTCCTCTCTAGCCTAAGCCTGAGGGAATGTACATTGACTCCAGGTATCCATTCTCATCCTATAGACAGAAATCGTTTTGAAGGAGGGAGGGGTAATTCATCACTATCCCTACAATTACCTGAAGTAATCTCTCTCAAGATCATGCAATTTCTTTTATTATTATTTGATGGCCTCTAGCCAAGCACTTTACCTGTAATTGTTTCTGGAAGGACCTGCTCAAGTGTGGTAACCTTCTGATGAAATAGTCAGCCAGCCAGCCAGCCAGCAGCTCCTGCTCTACATAAACAGCTTTCCCTAGGAACATACGAATGCCAAGAGCGTCGGCATTTACTGTTCTCCCTGTTCGTTCCCTAACTCATCCCTGTGCTGCCTTGAAGCTTCCTTTAAGATGTACACAGATGTCATTACTGGACTGAAGGGGTCCATTCACCCGTGCACATCACAGACCAAGCAAAGACAAACAGGAGTTTACAGCAAAGAAAGTAGAGGTGTTTTAGTTGAGGAAATGGCACCAAGCCCAGAGTCACAGGTAAGCTAAGTCTAAAAGACCTGGCTCCCAGAGGGCTTCCACGGCATGGGATACCCAGGGGGAACTAAAGCAGTTGGGTTCACAAGCTCTACTGACTGGATGGGGCCAGGTAGCTAATAGTTGTTCATTGTATCGAGTCCTGATATCAGCCATGGCATTGTTCTGTCTGGTTTTGTGAGAATGTGGCCTGTGGGGTCCTTCAGTTTTCATGGGCCTGGGGCTGAAACACAACTGAAGTCAAGATGGTATCGTTAGCTTGATGGAAACTCTGTTTCTGTGGTCAACAGACCTGGGGCTTTGAGGCTGACCAGAATCTGATGTCCTAAGGGCTTAATGACTAAGGGAGGGAGCAGACAGACAGAAAGGAGAAAGGGTTAAAGAAGTGGAGTTTCGGCATGGGTACAATGCCATCATCTCCGGGAGAACTTTTCTTACCATATTACTTAAAATTGTAGTTTTTACTCCCTGACTTTCCATTCCATACCTCGCTTTATTTGTCTGCATAGTACTTGCCACTTTCAATTATAGTATACCATCTACTAGTAATTATTTATTTTATTTTCTGTACTAGATTATAGGCTTTAAAATTAAGATAATTTGTCTTTTATAGTAATTGATTTATCCCATACCTAGAATAGTTCCTGGCACATAATTGATGCTCTTCCCTTTCATTTGAATCCTTACCCAAGGATGTGCTGATTGATTTCTTAGAGAGAGGAAGGGAGAGAGAGGGGAATGGATGTGAGAGAGAAACTTCAATCAGTTGCCTCCTGGTTAAACCAGGTGCTTCAACCGGTTTGCACCTGGACAGGGGATCAAACCCACAACCAAATATGTGCACTAACTGAGAACTGAACCCACAACCTTTTGGTGTACGGGATGATGCTCCAACCAACTGAGCACCTGGCCAGGGCAAGACTATTTTAGACTCAGGGGATGGGGATTAGGGGATCAGTACGCCTTGCTCAGGAATTGCTATAAAGAATGAAAAGATGCTAGTCTGGACAGGGAACACCAGTGGAGCTGAGAGAACTAGAAGCTAAGTTTAAGGAATGTTTTGGAGATATAACTGATCACATTTGCTGATGGATTCTACTGAGGCATGAAGAAGAGTGTAGAATTGAGAAAGGCTCCCAGCTTTCTAGCTTAAGAATCAGATTTCAGCAATAACATCTAGGGATTCCAGCAAGAATATATTGCTACATCTGTACTGCAAAATGAAAGGAACAGAAATGAGATAAAGCATTTGTTACATTTATTGAACGTCTCTGAAGTCTACTATCTAACTCCATTAAGTCTGAGTATAAATTAACTTGCATTCCTGCTTTAATCCAAAGGTTGCCTTGAGTTCAAGCTTGTAGCCCATACAGCCCAGTCTGTCAATGTCTTTTATTATGTTGAAAGGGAAAATTAAATGCTTAATATATGTTCCTTGCTTCCTCTTCTGTTTGTTTGCACCCATTACTTTACTGATGCTATTCCACTCTCCCCTCTCAGCAATCCTGTTGTGTTTTTATTGCTATAACTTATGAGAAATCCAAGGCTCAAAGAGACTGAATATTTTGCCAAATATCACTTAGCTAGTAAGTGCTAGATCTAGCATTCAAACCCAGGCATGTTTATTCCCAAACTGCTCTTTCTTTAATGCCATGCTACTTCTGATGGTTTAAATTATGTGAGATTCAAAACAGCTAATTATTCTACACTCCGGCCAGTTTTACCTTACCATATGCATCATTTCAATATTTTTTATAGTTCCTTTAATTATATGTGGATGAATATTAAAACAGTTGTTGAGTTTTGCTGAGGGAACCCTACCTAGACATTGGGAAGAAGGATTAGGATTAACAAACCCTGAGATTAAAGACTGATTATGACTCTAACAATCATAAAAAAAGGAACAGGTTGTAGCTTATTTATTAACCAAATCACATAGGAGAGTGCCATCTTATTAAAAATTTTTCTCCTATGATATGCTTATAGAAGAGGAAGTCTCTATTGTCATTTAAATAGGGGCACTTTAATTATAAGTAAATGACATTTTATCACCTCATTTTCATCTCCAAAATCTAATCCCTATAAAAATATCTAATTGGAATATGTAATGGCTTTCAGACTCACCAGCAGTCACTGTTTATGGAGGCATTATGTCTCACAAAAACAAAAACCAAAAATTAAAAAGAAGAGTTATTTTCTTCATTTGACTTAGCATATAGTATAATGTGATTTTATCCCTTCAGAGTTAAATAAAATGAATGTTTCAAATTCAGAAAAAAATATGCCTGCGTATGTAATTACTTATCTAAATTCTATGGATTTTTAGTCTGACCAAAATGAAACAAAATTAATCGGTAACTGTGGTTTTGGGCTATTTTAAAGTTAAAGTTCCCTCAATCAGTTGACATTTTGTTTTCTTTTTACAATTTTCTATTATAAATGATACACATAATCCTAATACAAGTACTTATTAATTTTTAAAATGCATATTAATATTAAAATGGAAAACTTAAGTGGGACCCTGAATACTGATCACAATACACATTAATCACTGAATGTGAAATATAATGCATGAAATAATTTGTTTGAATGTGTAAGTTAAGAATAGGGCAGGAAAAAATAATTTATTACTAGTTTTAAAATAGCAGGTAGCATTTAAATCACCACAATATAATAAGATATATAAGTATATAATATTGAATATTACTTTGGGATATCATAAATATTCCTCAGCTATAATATAACTAAGGAAATAGATAATAGGCATCTAGTAGTTTAAAATTATATTGCTTTCATTCCATTCTTTGATATATAATTTAAATATGTGAAAAATTGCTTCAGGTTCCTAAAAGAAGTGCAAGTATATATTATTCCACAAGGTGGCGAAAGCATACCATGTGTTGCTCTATTGTGTAGGTTCCAAGTGTGTTGTACTATTTAATCCTCTTTATTCTGTGGTCATAGTGTTTTGTGTTATAAGGACTTAAACTTCGAAGAGCCATGTTTTATCTTTTTCTCAGGCAGTACTTGCTGGTACACAAGCTATGCACTTTACAATCAAAAGTACAATAAAATCAGCATAGTTCTCAGCAAATAAAATTTCAAACCTACTCAGTAACCTATTCTGAGAGACCAGTTACCACTTTGACTTTATTGTTCTGGATTCTCTCTGAATCCCAGTGCAGCAAAGGTTTTTGCATGTGCAGTTTTAAAACATATTTACAAAAGGTGTTAAGAAAATTCTCTTTTACCTGTGTCCCCAGATAATCGCTTCCTAATAATAAGAGCAAACCATAGGTCCTCAGAGGCGTGGTGATTTGAAGTGACCAGAAAAAGCTATTTTCCTTCACTGTCCAAAAATTCATCTTTGTCCTATCCAAGGGGGATAAAGTGCTTAAAATCCCACTTTTAGAGAATTATTCTTTTAGGTAAAATATTACCTTCTGTACTCAGTCTTTGAAAACACAAACCCTTCAGCTTGGGTAATACTAAATCTTTAGCACCCCCTCTTGCTGGCTGCATGACCTTGGGTAATTTACTTAAACTCTCTGTTTCAATTTCCCCATATGCAAAATGGAGGAAATAATAGAACCTACTTCATATAGCTGTTCCGAGAATTCATGTAGGTGAGATAATTCACATAAAACACCTTGCTCAGAACTTGGCAACCGCAGCGACCCCACAAACAGTAGCTATTGTGATGATCACGATGAACACTAGGCGTGTTTCTCACGAGAATCTGTTCCATGCTTGGACCGGGGCCATGGAAGAAGAGATGGGCAGCGAAGGATTTCAAAAAAAATCCTGTGTGGCAGCTTTGCTTGGTGGTGACCATGTGCTATGATGTTCACGCACTGCTAGGGCTTCCCAGCATTTCAGCTGAACCCCTCTAAGATGTTCATTGGGAGATATTTCATATGTCTTCTCTTTATCCCACCTGCACCTCCTCAACTGCCGGGAGCCGGTCCATCCTTGCTGTTTCAAGGGACCTGGCATATATGGCATACGGTTCTTAATATGTTTGCTCACCTTCTTGGCGCTGTGTTTTAACCAAGGTCACCTCTCTGAGAAAGGTTGAATCCCCAGGTAGGGATTTTCCCCTGAAGTTAGGGAGGGAATAAAACCCCTCAACTAAGTGCCAGGCGGGTAATTAATCACTTTAACTACGAACAGTCATGCTTAAGCTACATAATCTTTACTCCCTGGAATGGAGATAAGAAACGCCCTAACCTTTGTAATAGAGATTGATAGGATTGAATCAACTGGTATAAATACAGATGTAACTAGACAGCAGAACACAGAACTTAGGACACAGGGCTTGGAAGACAGGACCAAGAGAGACAGAGCCTAGGCACAGAACCTACACAGAACGTTCTCTAGAGACAGAAGAACTTCGCTGGCGAGAGCATGCCGGAGGATCCTGGACAGGGACTGGCCTCGGAGCCTGGAGGTGGAGCCTGGCGAGAGAGCATGGCAGGGGATCCTGGACTGAACCTGACTGCGGAGATTGGCAGGAGAGCCTGACTAGAACCTGGTGAATGAACCTGACTGGAGAACCTGTACAGAACCTCTCTGGAGATCCTAAGCAGAACCTCTCTGGAGATCCAGACCAGAACTTGGCTGGAGATCCAGGCTAGAGATCCTAGCTAGGCTGCTGATCAACTGAACGCTGTCTCCGTGTCATTCCTTCTTCGCCGACTCCGTCCACACCTTTGGGGACCCCTGGACCTGCTGGGGCTGGACCCCGGCACTCAACAAGGTGGCTGAACTCATCCAGAAGAAGAGCTGGTCTCTCCATCCTTTCTGTGGACCTTCTCCCCAATTTACAATCTCACCAATATCCCCATGGGGCCTATCCACTGAGGGACCTCTACTCACCATGTATCAGGAGCTCAGAAGGCTTGTTGTCTCCCAGTATCTTCATATGTCTAGGCCAGTGCCCACAGTCAATGCCAGCAGGCAGTCTGCATTCCCACATCTCAGTATTAGTTTTATCTTGCTGGGTCATGTGAGCTTTACCAAATAGGAGCCATTGGTGAGCCTGACTGGGACGTCAAATGTAACCTCCCAAACGACAATAGCTTGGAAACTTGGATTGCAGATACTGGTATTCTTTTTAATAAGGGCAATGTGTTAAAGTAGCAAGGAAAGTGATTCTACTTATATGTCTCTATATTTTATATAATTAAGCTAACAAATAAACAGAAGAAATAAGCCTATGTGGGCTCCAACCTCCTGATGTTTGAATAAGAAAATACATTCATCGCTTCTATATTAATTTTTGCCCAGTAGTTTAAAAATATGTAAGAGCCATGGTAGAAGGAATTTAACCGCTGACACTACATAATTAAGGTGGTGACAATATTATAATCCCAAGACTGAAACTGCTGAGTGACATGGGGCCTGCACATGTTATCTCAGGGCTCTGGATTGGGAATTAGTGCAAGAGAGTAAAACATTCACATTCCTCAAAGATGATCTGCAGTTTTCAGTATGATCCAAGGACCCTTGAGTCCCCAAGACTTTTTAGGGGTCCAAGAGGTGAAAGTTATTTTCATAATAATGTTAAGACGTGGTTTGCCCTTTTCATTCTCTGTCACAAATGTACTATGACAGAGAATGTACTGTGACAGAATTTTCCAGACGCTATGGGAAAAATGACAATGTCATCACTCTAATAGCTCACGAATGTGTGTATTCTCATCCTTTAAACAGCTCTCGGTTTTAATTTCTAATATAGTAAATACGGGTAGACCTAATCTACATGAACTACAAAAATCTACATACCCTTCATAAATTTATACAAAGGTTTTGAGGACTTCTGTCATTTTTCAATAGTGAAGAATGTTTCTGAGACCCAGACATTTGAGAACCTCCACTCTGGGCCCTGTTGAATTTTTTGGGAAATAAAGTTAAAAAAAAAATCTTAAAACACTTTGTGCTAATTATCCTCCATCTGCCCCGGATCCACTCTCTGTCCATCTCAGCCCTGCTCTGTGTCCTTGGAGGCTGACCTCTACAAAATTCATCCCAGGCTCTTCCTTGCCCTCTGGCTTCTGGCTGGGTTTGGCCAATGAAGGCTGTAATAGGAGGTCAGAATTCAGGAGGAGAAAGACTGAAGCATGTAGCCCTCTCACTCCTGTCCTGTTTTCGCTCAGATCTGGCTTGGTTACTTACCCTCTGGTTTCTGTTTAGCAGCTCTTCTTTCATAATCCCAATTCTCAACTGGACTCAGGAACTATTGTTTATGCTCCCTGACCTGGGCTTTCAGAAGTAACGCTGCCTTTTGTTATTAGTTTAAATGTGCCTCAACCCTCCTAGCTCTTTTAAATCTTGTTGCATTCCTATAAAATAGTACCTTCATGAAAACATTTCTTCATCAGCCTCTACTGAATGTATTTAGTTCTTGCTAGACCCCTGACAGATATACTAATTAAATTCACAACTGGATTTCTGTTTAGGACTCTCTGATATTTGATTAATCAAAAAGATCTTATTCAATATTAACTGAGACTTTATTCACCCTTTACTTAGCCTTCCTAACTTGGGAAAGATTTTGGTTTAAATTAAAAACCCTTAACATTTTCCAGTTTTCACAGCAGCAAATATGATGGCGTTTAAAGCTCTCTCTAACCTACCTCTTCTGTATCTATCCCATCTGAGATTCCAACTCCTCACCCCGCACCCTCTGCCTCACAGAGACCAGCTCTGTTGACTGCATATGTCAGATTTCTTCCCCACCTCTGTCACTGCTCAGCAAGTTTCATTCACTTACTAGAACACTTTCATATTGGTTTTTTTCTCTCCCTAAAACTAAGCTAATGTTTAAAATACAGGGTTGGGCAAAAATAGGTGTACAGTTGTTTGCGTGGAAAATAATACAATAATTAATAAATAAATAAAAAATAAATTGTTTCTCATACTCACAACTCTAAGCCTACTTTTGCCTCTCCCTGCACTATTCTCTTCCTGAATCCCTTTTCAAATTTGAACATACAGTGGTAGTTGTCTTGTATTTCTCATCCCTATCATTAATCCAGGGCCCAAATCAAGTAGAGTAACAGGTTTCAAGCTTATATCCTGGGTGTCTTCGAAGTAAAATAATTTTTATTTTTTTTATTTTTGATGTTCTTTGATGTGTCATGATACTGAGCATACAGTAGTGTTCTCCATAGCTAATGCGGGAAAGGGCTCAGCTAACATATAAAACAATAAAACAGGAATAGAATCGGTTAACCTCTAAGAATAAATCGGTATTGAGAAGATAATTCAAGGGGGTAAATCCTGACTTAGTATAGCATATGAAGTATATGATCTAATTTTAAAGACAGATGAGCTGGTACTTTGTTTGAAATAATGAATAAAAGGGGAGTTCTCCAGTCCTCAAATACAATGAGAACCACAGGCATGTTGTTTATGTAGCTATTCATATAGAAACTGGGTAACAATCTGCAGGCTACCTAATAAAGTCACAATTTGGAGAGTCATAATGAAAGTAGCTAAAATATCCGAAGAAACCTAGGCCTGAGTTTTTTCCTTCCAACACCACGGCACACAGCTGTGTGTGTTCAGCACATGGAGGTGACAAGAGCCTCCCATTCACCACCGAATCCTGACTCAGCCAGGCTCACGCAGATCGCCACAGCCAGCAGCCGGGGCAGCTGCACAGTAAAGCGTTGGAGAGCTCACAGGAAACACAGCTGTGCTCCCAGACACAGCTGTGCACCAGAAAAACTGCTGGGTGGGGCTCGACTTAGCACATCCCACCCACTGTCATAGGCCCAAACTAATGGGATCTGGTAACTTGGTCCGAATGAGCATAGTATCTTTGAGGTTAGGAGCAAAGGGCATAAATCCACCAAGTTGTATTATGAGCTGCTGCTCAGCTTCAGAATTAAAGAATTCAGTGCGTTTTGTCTCTTTCTCACACACACACACACACACACACACACACACACACACACACACACAGTATTTTGCTTTGTTTCTTCTTTGTGGAGTTAAGCTTTCTGGATTATCACTTGAAATGACACTAGCTTGAGTTTGCATTGACCCTGAAGGAAGCTTTACAACCTGCTCAGCTAAACCAAAAAAAAAGGGGGGGAGGAAAGGGGGGACGAGAAAAAAAAAGCTTAATCTTTCCATGTATGTAGCCAAGAAAGCACAAACTAAAACTGCACAAGTAATAACCACTAACTCAGCTCTTAAGCAACAACTAACTTTTCTGGATAACTAGTGAGTCAACATTTATTCAACAACATATTACTGTGTGTCTACAATGTGCACGGCACTTAAACACAGATTTAGATTTTTTTTCTAGATGCAGAGAAAGAGCTTTACAAAGAAGGCTGGTAAAATACTTTTCATGTTAGTGAACTTAGAAGCACAATCTGTGTAACTCTGAGAAATGATGCCTTCCAGATTCACGTTTATATGTTTTCAACGAAGTTATTTAGGCTTTAAGTTAACAAACTTTCAGTTCAGATCTGTGCTGCTACTAATGTGATATATATAATGTGTGTTATATGCATATATATGTATATATGCGTTATATATGAATATATGTTATTATATATTAATATATATAAAATACATGGTATTCCTGGCATTTTGTAAAGTTTAAAAAATCCTTACAGGTCTAATTTATTCTGAAGCTTACATTTTTGAAAGTAATAACACAACAGTATTTTACTTGAGTCTATTCTTTTCTTGATGAAAGAGTCCCAAACACATTACAAATTTTATTTTCTCAATAGCCATTCAAATTGATAAATTTAATAACTGTTTAATGTATGGGTAAAATTATACAGATGATGCAATCATTGAAAAAGAAAGTGCAGATACTGAATAAGTAAGATTTGGAAATAAAAGCTAAATAATATTTGCCTTTTTACTCTCTGGTAACTACTCCCCATTTTCCTAGAATGTCATTTGGCCCTTGAATTGCCTAAAATTTGTGTCTTGACAATTACTGGATTTATCATGCTTTTCCCCATTCCAAATGCCTCATTTGTTTTTTATTCGATGTGTGTGAATAGTGCTGGGTAGGAGGCTGGCTATATCAAACTACAGAAAAGGTTTATGTCAGAATCTATCTATCAATATCTGTGCAGAAAATCTTACTTTAAAATCAAATCAATTTTTATAAAGATTGATAGTAGCTAGTCAAATATTCATTTATATATATAGAAAGGAGGCATTCGTCTGACAATGCCCACATTTTATATGTCTCAAATGACACTGTCGTTTTTTCTCCGCTCTGTACACACATTTAGTTAGTGTTGTCATTATGAGTTCATCAGCCATTCCATTAACAAAAATGTTCTCTTTCCTGCTTTTTCCTGGCACAGGCTCCTTCCTCCTCTCTGCCCACATATGTCCTCTTCCAGTAACTAATCTCTATAATCCTGGCAGTAAGAATCTGAAGTGTTTAGTGTGAGATTTAAAAGAAAGATGGACGTCTAAGTGCCGGTCCTTTCGCTCTAAGACACAGAATTAAAGTCATATATCACTCCTTCCTACAGAAGTCTGCACTCATTAAATTTATTTTAAATATAACTACCTGTACTAGAAATAACCATGTAGTTACACATCGGAATGCAGATGAGATTTGAAGAGCTGACTGGTGTAACTTTGGTAATAACTTAAGCCGCACACTGCTCTGTGAAGGAGAGCATGATGGGAATGACTAAACCCTTCCATTTCTGCCCCTCTCTCAAATGGGTGTTCATGCAATAGAAAATTGTAACGAAGGTCAAAGGGGGAAAAGAAGTGTTTATAACTGAATATTTAGACTGAAGGAAATGAAAACATTTACAACCATTAGTCTTCACACTAAAGCCTGGAGAACAGTGACTTCATGAAATCATTGGATCCAGGGGAGAATCCATGTTTGGTTCCCACTGTCAGGTGCCTTCCTGTTACTATCACAGGATGCGCTGGGAGTGCTCCTGATGGAAACCTAGGACTTCACTTCAGTACAATTCCATTTTAAACACAAATAGTAACATAACTCGCAGAAAGGAGGAAGGGGATCACAAAGACAAAATTATCAGCAAATGAGGCAGGTGAAGGAAGGTACACCTGACACAAAGTATTTGGCCTACAAGAAAGAAGGCTTGAAAATTTTAATTAACATTTTCACTTAGACTGCGATTGTGAGCACGTATTCATCTGTCTAGAAATGAAAAAGAAACTCATATGCATCTAATATTGTACCATTCAGGGTAGGGCAAAAGCAGCTTCACAGTTGATCATATGGAAAACAATGCAATAATTAGTAAATAAATAATGATACAAGAATAAACTCTGTGTTTCACATACTCGCAACTGTGAGCCCATTTCTGGCCCACCTGCTATGTGCATGCATACTCTCTAAAATGCTAAAAGAAAAATTTCCCTAAGTAGAAGGGATTACCGTAAAGGGAAGTGAAAATTCATTTTTCAGTTTCTTATTTGCCTGAATAGATTTAGATCCAGAGAGGGAGGAAGTTCCTCAAGGTCAGTGTTTCCAATTAAATTATTAGGGACACGCTAATGTCGTGAATTAGCAGGTCCTGAAGGTAAATCTTACCATGAGCCTCCAGTCAAGAGAGGAAAGTCCGTGCTTTTGGTGCCCATTGGTCCAGATGACAATTTAACTCAAATGGCCTGGTCACTGAAGGACTTACTTTCCACACTGTTTATAAGGAACCCAGAATAAACTTAAGTAATTTAATTAGTGGACTGGTACCCGTAGGTATCCAAAACGACATACACAGGTTCCCCACACCGCGTGCATGCATGCATGCATGTGTGTGTGTGTGTGTGTGTGTGTGTGTGTGTGTTTTCATAACTCTTCTAATGGCGAAGGGTAGCTTATAGGTCTAAAAGTTTCCAGCCAAGTCTTTGTGTCTTGCACCCTAATTCATCACTAGTTTGCCAACCACTATTAAAACACTTTCACATCTAAATGTAAAGGCCCATATCCTGACATTGATCCAAGTGCGGAACTCCCATTGAAGTCGATGAGAGTGTAGCACAGAAATCAATGACAGGATATGGGCCTCAACGCTGGACCGTCTCTCCCCTGGAACCTTTTTCTCATTGACACTCAGGCACTGGAGAGTATTACAAGAAACAAGGTACATGAAGCAGAGACTTTGCAGATGCGCTCCATGGTCCTCTGCTCCTTCTCTGGCAATGCTGACTGCAGGTTAGATGCCAACTGTGCTTAAACAGGGTGGGAAGGGGAGGGGGGAGGGGCTGTAGAAGCACCTACTTTAGCGGCAGCGATGTGCTTGACTAGAGCTTCATCTCTCCCTATGCAGGTGACCAGGCCTTGTTTTAATCGCGACCTCCATTTTGGCAAAGACGCCGCCTTACCAACTGAATGAGTTCTTCTTCCAGCTATATTTTATGATTGTCTAAAATTGGCAGTCACAAAATAGTTGACAAAGTATACTTCTTATTCAAGACTTGAATAATATGGAACATTTCGTAGTCTAATTTCTAATCACAAGCTATGTGATTTATTCTGCCATGAAATAAAAGCTAGAAATAATCCTGTAGATTTAAATGGAGTCTTTCTTCTAGTGAATGCAAAGCATATTAAAGTAGCTTAATTTTGCAAACAGTCTTGAACACAGTTTTCAAAGATCTTTCAGAATGTGCAAACATCTTAAAATAAACTTAAAAAATTCATTTCTTCCTTACCACCACTGTTAAATCTACATATATAAGGGAAATAGAAAATTAATTCAAGTTTTAAATAAATCAAGGATTAGTATTCTAAAAGGACTGCTTTGATTTATTTGGTTGCTCATAATATGAACCCATGTTTAAAGTGAACAGCCAATTACTACCTCGGCCTTGATTCCTTTCAGGTCAATTGGGTGGGTTGTCTAGAATCCGTGGTTCTCAAATTTTAGCTTGCTTTAGAATCACCTGCAGGGCTCGTTAAGTCACACATTGCTGACCCCACCTCACAGTTTCTGACTGTACAGATCTGCAGTGGGGGGAACTGCAGCTAATTCTAATGGGGTTAAACTAAGAACACACCCAGTAAAAGCTACCTCCTGAGTCCCTTCTAGCTATAAATACTATTATTATTTTTTATAAGCCAAATCAGGAAGGCCAAGACAAATATCCTAGGGACAGAAAACAGACACCAGACACAAAGACATCACAGAGGTAATGAATGCCATAGCTGCCCTAGACAGGTAACCTTTTAGATTCTTGTTTAATGGCAAAAACCAATGCCCAGACCACCTTCCACCCTAAACTTATCCTTTGTGGCATTTTATGTATCTGTGATTACATAATTTCTTATTTGAAAAAACGTGTATAATATCTATCTTTTTAACAACAATAAAATGACCAGGATCCATCAGTTTTTAAGTTTGCCTTCAGTCAGACATGTTGTAATTTTGGGGTTGAGGTTACTTTCTTTGGTATAGGAACAGCAGATGCCCTCCCTTCCTATTATATGGAGAAACCCTATAGACAGAAAGAAGTTGGCAGTATTTATAAAATTACTTTGGAGTATTTTGATCGTCTCCCTAGCAAGGTACATAGTGTGCAGCTACTTCATTAATAAGATTCTACTTATATGTTTAAATTATGGAATCCAATCTCCTAATTTATTATTCATTACACTGAAGGGGAAAATGTTGTTGGATTAGCTGATTTCCAGGGAAGGCTTTTCCATTTCTAAATTTTTTATGATGTATGATTTAGAACTAGAAAGTTCACCCAAGTGTCTATCATGTCAAAATTTCTGTAAGAATACATGTTTATAGTTTGAATTGATAATATAAATCATTTCATTCTTAGTCTCTTAAATGCCTTCATATTTCTTTTTATCTGACAACAAAGTACTCTTCTCAGGGTAGATCTCATGTCAAGTGTTCTTACCACAAAACAAAACAAAAATAAAGAAATGTTTCTCCTTGAAATCTGAAAAAAAGTTTATTCTTCTGTTTTGACTGCTTATTAATATTCTTCACATTATGATTAGCTAGTAATTAGTTTTTTCATTATTAGAAGAATTGGGTATAGGAAATTACTTTCTCTGATTATTTGTATATTTTTATATACTACACGAGTCCCGGTGAGTGCTATAATTATAACCCTTTAAAATTGGCAGACATTAATTACTAAAATTGTACTGGAATTTCCATATAATTTTATATCAGAGCCACATGAATACTGAATAGATTAATCATGTTTGGAATGCCAATGGAAGAAATTAATTTCCAACTATTAAAATATGCAAGAACTTGTATGAATATGATAAAAAGTCGATATGCAGATTTCTGAGTCCTATGTCACAAGTAATATGTCTGTATATGTTCAAGTGTATTAAGCCTGGAGCAGCTATTCTCTACTCACTGAAATTAATCCAGTCTCCTATTGATATTGGTTCAGAAGAGTAGAAGAAGGCAGGAGCCAAATCATGGAAAAGCTCCCAGACATGAGGTGGAAAATACAGAGCAAGATATGATCACAAATATCCTCAATAAGCTCATCTTGCAGACACCCATATTTCTGCAGTTCTCCCAAACTTCCAGGCTTATAACCTGGAGGTACTTTAAACTCCCTACCCCATGACACACATTCTATAGACTCAACCTCCACAGTCTCTTTTCAGATCAGGATTTCTTAACTTGTTGTCCACGAATGGCCTCATGATCTCTGTAAACCTACTGAAACTGCATGCAGAAGTGCATACCCATGTATGAACATCCTTTCTGAGGGATGTCTATAGCTTTTGTCAGATTCCCAATGACTACCACTCAAGAAGTTCAATCTCACTGCAACCAAGTAAAACCAGGTTCAGTGCTCTTCCAATTTATATATTCTACCCTAAAAGGTATTCTCACTCCACTCAATTCCTATCCTGTACAGTTCTTTCTTTAGTAAATCTTATGTGATACACGTACAGCTTAAATAGGCCCACATTAGTTCCTTGATAATAAATGTTTGTCATGGGCATAGTCTTCAAATGAACACCCTTTGTCCTCTTTAAGTGCAGCATACACTAGAAGGGACAATAGGGTCTGAGTTCCAATAAGAGGGTAGCACAATCTTATAAGAAAAAGTATTGGGTAAGATGAGTGCTACAAAGACACAAATTGGCCCACTACACTTATTAGTCAAGAGACCAAGTGAATCCCTTTAAGGTCTCCAGATTGAGCAGAGGAAACAAAATCTCATACTTTCTAAATTTGTTTCACAAATTTATTACTTTCTCTCAGGATACATTGATTTTCAGTTGACTTGATACCAAGGTCTTTAAATCCAATCTAATTTATTATGTTTTTCTGCCTGAGCAAAATAGAAACAGGTGATCATAAGGGAAATTAATCCTCAATGTCATTGTAAAATACAAACAGCCTTATAACTCAAAAAGTTGCCCCATTCATAGTAGTTATTTGCTATTAAATTTTCCCTAAAGAGCAAACAATAATGAAGTTAATGTGATAACTTATTAAGATATGGTTGTGCCCATGCATACAGGTAGCTTATGGTTTTCTTCCTATACATATTTACAGATATAAATATATATCAATCTATTTATATTTTGGATTAATATTCTTTACCTTTTTTAAAGCATAAATATGTATGCATATGTACATGGATGTATATGTACTATATCTATACTAATAAAAGGGTAATATGCTAATTAGACCAGATGTCTTCTGGATGTCCTTCCTGACAAAGCTGGGCCCAGGAGAAGCTGTCCACCCACAGTCCCTGGAGCCTGTGCCTGCAGCCGGCCCAGGCAAAGCCGGCCCCAATCCTGGGTTCCTGTGACTGGACAGAGGAGGAAAGCCTGGGTCCCGGGTGTAGGGCCAAGGCAGAGGTAATTAGGGACGATCAGGCAGGCAGGCAGGTGAGCGGTTAGGAGCCAGCAGTCCCGGATTGCAAGGGGTCCTGGATTAGAGAGGGTGCAAGCTAGGCTGAGGAACTCCCCCCACCCCTGCACGAATTTCGTGCACCGGGCCTCTAGTTATTTATAAATTTGTGTAAAGACACATGTAAGAACAGAAGAGAATAACTATGTTTCAAACTGTTAGGAGCCCAATACCAATTGATGGAGCTCAATTCTTTTATTTTTTAAGTTTTAAAGTAAGATTTTATTTATTTCTATTGGAACAATTTTAAATGATGTTAGGGCCAGGTGCCATAATGCATTAAAGGCAGTTGTGATAACCATATAAAGTAACTCCTAGAGTTCTGGGGTGACAATGTTGAGATACAAGAAACTTCGTCAGTCTCACATGGACTATACAAGACCTAGTAGGACCTCAGCCCAGACAGGCAAAATGCTCTGCCACCACCCAAGCCCAGATCCCTGAGGAAATGTCTGTATACTCTAAATTTTAATAAAAGTCAAAATCCCATCCAGCTGGTGTGGCTATGTGGTTGAGCGTCCTTCCATGAACCAAGAAGTCACTGGTTTGATTCCCAGTCAGAGGATATACCTGGGTTGTGAGCTCAATCCCCAGTGGGGGGCGTGCAGGAGGCAGCAGGTCAAGTATTCTCTCTCATCATTGATGTTTCTATCTTTTTCTCCCTCTACCTAAAAATCAACAAAAACATATTAAAAAACACGAAATACCCACATACCACATTCCAACTAATAACACAGGATTTTTTTCCCACTTATTGCCATCAACTCTGCCCACACACACAGATTGCTGCTTTTCCAAACTGTGCTGAACAATGGCACAAGTACAGTGAGGGTTGCCAGAGAATATCCATATTTGCACATGGCTAATTTGGAACTAACTACATAAAGGCCTAGTCCTTGAGTTAAAGTCATCGATTTCAGAACCTCTTGTTCCTACCACCTGAATGTCCCTCGGATCGCCCATCATCTAAGATTACCTTTTTCTTCGATATTAAATAGAACGCAGGACCACCCATCTCAGATTCTGTGGGAAACCCAGGCTCTCTTCATTCTACTTCCAAATCTACAAAGATTGTCAGGGCGCTTTTTATCTCCTGATCACCTCTTGGGCTGATTTTCCTTTGCTTTCACTGAATTCAGGCCTCTCCTCTTTTTATATAATGAAACAGCAGACATTTTGAAATTATCAGGTTATGTTTCTTTTGTACAACCAGGGTAAAATTAGAGGCTGATAGAGCACAGCCTCAGACAAACTCAAGTTCCAAGATTCACAGATCAACAACAAAAAGTAATTATTGAAGTGTTACAGCTTTTATTTCTGTCACTCAAAAGCCATCACTGTGAAGCCAACACATAACCCACAGCCCAGTTTCACCAAACCACTATTTTTCTTCTCTTCAAATCTGTTGTACCCCAGAGTTGTTTTGGGGTCCTTTCACAACTTAAACTCCATTATCTCTTCCGGAAGTCCCATTCCTGGTGAATTTCCTGTCACTTTCTCCCCTTCACTTTTTCCTGCTTCTCTAGTTCTGCCCTCTACTTCTTCTTCCAATTGCGCATCACAATCCCAAAGGGACTTAGCAGGAACAAGTGACAGAAGTTGACAACTATACCCTCTCCTGAAACAGGCAGAAATAGCTGTTCCTGGAAATAGCTGGAAATAGCTCCATAAAATACTAATGGTACCCAGAACCACCTAATAAAGTGACAGATCTATATAGGAAATCCTAGAGTGATCAGAAATACACTGCTAAAGAGAAAATAACAGAGAACCATCCAAGAAGCACTCACAGCCAGGAGGCAGATCTGAGCAAACACACAAAACATATTAGTCCCAGGAATAGTCCAACTTTAAACTCTTAAGAAAGCCAAAAGACAACAAACATAGCCAGCGAGTTTTGAACTATTGTCCAGTTCATGATGTTAGCTTTGGTAATCATAAAATCAAATAAACATAACAAATCTAAGAGGAGGTTGGGTGGGAATTTTCCTGTTGCTCAGGAATTGGCAAAGACCCAAGGAGGGGTGAAGGGATTAAACAAAGAAAAACAAAGAAAGACTCCTGGACACAGACAACAGTATGATGACTGCCAGAGGGAAGGAAAGGTAGAGGGAGGTAGAAGTTAAAGGGGGTATAAAAGGTGATGGAAAGAGACTTGACTCCAGGTGGTAAACACACAATACAATATACAGGTGATGTGTTGTAGAATTGTATACCTGAAACCTATATAATTTTATTAATCAATGTCACTCCAATACATTAAAAATAAACAAACAGTAGATTCTATATACCCAACATTCTGAAGAGAGCAGTCACTACTGGGCTGTTATATCCGAGGCATTTCCACTGGAGCCTTAATGAAAATGAAGAATCAGTCCTACTACAATCAGCTGATGCCCTGCCCTCAACAATCCCACCAGTAACACATGAGGAGGAATGAAGAGGAGAACTGGGAATGAAGAGGGGATGTCTATGTGGCAGTTATTAGCCTTCTTCAACTGCAGTGATCATCAAGTGAGGTGGGAGCCTCCAAGAGAATCATTGTAGAGTCTTGGGGAATGGGACCTATAAGAATAAAAGAATGCTCTGAGTGCTCAGGAGTGTAAGGAGGGAGTTTCTGGAAGAGCTGTCGGATTCCCAAACTTGAGAGGTGGATGATTCCATAGAAAACTCTCCCCTGGAGAGTTCTAAAGAAGGGAGGTTTGCGGAATACCTCAGGAAAAGGGCAGCAAGTGTTTTGACATAGGTCATCTGTGAATAAAATGGAGTAACCCTAAATGTCATTCCATTTTTCTACAACTCTCAGAGGCAGCAGTCTCAATGACTTCACATAACTTAGAGGAGCCAGAAGAATTAGAGCCAGCAGACTAAGCAACATTCACACCTACACCTTCAAATTCTTCTTTCCTACATTTTTCTAATATTCTCTCTTCTTCTTCTTTACCTTTCACGTTGTGTCTGGTGCCACAGCTTAATGGTGCTATAACCCAAGTTTTGATCACCTACAAGGTAATTCCAGCATGTCCTCCTTAGAATTTTGCTTCATGAGATTGCAGATGCAAACTGGCCCACAAATGTGTCCACTTGTAGTCAACTGCACCTTAGCGAGACCATCACCAGTTCTCACCTGAATTTCTGCAATCATCTCCAGAGCTGTGTTTCTGCTTCTAGTCTAGCCCTCCTTCATCTACCTCCTCTCCACAATGCAGTAACAGTAATTTTCTTACAACATAAAATGGATCCTGACCTTGCTTTGGACACAGAATATAACCCAAACTCTTCACCTTGCCTTAAATACCAGCATGACACGGCTTTTACCTCCCACTCTGAACTTACCTCTTTCACGAAATGCTTATTGGGTGTCCTTATAACTCTTCTGCCACTCTCTTCTCCCCAATCTATGCTGCACTCACAGTTTTCTTCTCTGAGCTTCTGTCACATGTGAACTTTTTCCTACCTCAGCACCTTTAATCTGTCTCTGTCTTTCATTTTCCTCTCTCAGGATGACTGACTCTTCTTTTGGAAGATCTTAGCTAAGGGTCATCTCTTCTGAAAAGGTGCCTCTGACTACTCAATCTAAAGTAAGCTCCTCCTGCATTTTCTGCCATAATATCATGAAAGTAGGTAGAGGGGAGTTGTTTATATCATTGATCACAATTTGAATTGAATAATTGAAAATATATATATTCCATATATTCCTTAGGGATGAAAAATTACATTTAAGATTGTTGGGAATTTCAAAGTATAGGAAAAACAGACTGTAATGGATTGACTGACAGACGGAGGAAGGTCTCAGAGAATGAGGTCAGAGTGCCAGAAGAGTTCATGGACATGAGTGAAGGAAAAAGAAAAGGGAAAATAATGCTCTAGGTGTCAAAATGCCTCCCCATGAATAAGCCTACCTCCTCAGTGAAGGGGAGAATGAATAGGCATCAAAATAGCAAAGTACTGTGATTCAGAAGGATGAAAACGGTCAAAAAACTGCTAAAGGAAATGGGAAAGAAAGCTGATTAGGGACATTCAAAGTGGATTTGAAGTGCTACCAAACCAAGTCTTCATTTAGTTATCCATTCTATAAATATGTATTGTGTTCCAACTCAGTACCAGCCAGCGTATTTGCTTCTAGAATCACAAAGACAAAGAGGCACCAACCTGTGAAAAGTCCCCTGGGTTTAAATCAGAGGGTACCAACTGTGCAGCATCGCGTCCAAAGACCCAGCCACCTCCCTTGGCCTCTTTGGCTCTGGTCAGAAGTGAGGCCTAGGCCACTGACCTTCCCTTGCTCAGGGCAGGCGCTTCTATCTCATGAAAGTATCATGCAAGAACTTATTGTAGGAAATTCACAATCCTTCAGTATATGAGCTTGTGACGCTTGAAGATTTTGCAAAAGACCCCCATTTCTCCTTCACTGACTTTCCTCTCCCTCCATTTCCATGGGGCACAGGGGCCTTTAGGTACTTGTCATCTAAGAAAGAATAAACTTCTGTGAGAGACATATAAATAAACTATAATAGCAAAACTCAATTAATAAAAGTAAAACAGCCCTAACCAGCTTGGCTCAGTGGATAGAGCATCGGCCTGCAGACTGAGGGGTCCCAGGTTCAATTCTGGTCAAGGGCATGTACCTTGGTTGCGGGCACATCCCCAGTAGGGGATGTGCAGGAGGCAACTGATCGATGTTTCCCTCTCATTGATTTGATGTTTCTAACTCTCTATCCCTCTCCCTTACTCTCTGAAAAAAGTCAATAAAATATATATTTTAAAAAGTAAAACATAATTATGTATTTTATATATATATATATATATATATATATATATATATATATATATATGTATATATATATTTAAAATGTATAACATTGATACAAGTCCTTCTGCAATCTGGCCACCACTTTGCCTACTAAACTGATCTTAGTTTTGCTGCAGCCCAGGTTAACTCTTCCTGGGCTCCTGAATAAGTCAAACCAACAGCCTGGAATTTTCTCTTACCTCCTCTTTTTCTTGCAAAGCTTACCTTTTACTTAAGTTTCAACTCAAGCCCATATAGTTCTAAATTATCTGAGAATTCTAGAATACCCCAAATTGATAACATCTCTTGCAATAATAAAATTTTAAATTGATGGTCCTGAATTTAAAAGATAAACCCCCTCAAACCCTCAAACTAATTAGCCCCACATACACAATTAAAATGTACAATCCCTTGAAAATTTAAGGCTGCAGCTATCTGGATAAATAGTCTCAGGTTGATATTAAAAACAAATAAATATCAGAAGACTAAAAGCACCTAAAGTTAAAAAGGGGTGGGTTTAGATCTTATGGCTAAAAATTAAATAAATATTAGAATTATGTTCTTAAATTTAATAAAAAATCTTATGAAAACTCATCAAAGGGCCACCCTAATGTTCTGAAATAGCTGGGGCTCTGTTGACTCAGATGGCTCACTCCATCTTTCAGGAATGCGAGTCGTTAAGGGCAGTTTGAGAGATGAGGTGATCTACCCATAAACACAGGGCTCTGAGTCAGCCTGAATGCCAGCGATTTCAATGCCAGACACATACACTTTCAGCTGGAGGGCATTTGTTGAGAGCTGCCGTGGAGAATGCCCACACTTAGGAAAAAATGCACCCCCTTAGCAACCACTAATGAGTAAAATACAAACCCACTAATCAGGATTGGGAAATTGCAAAGAACATTATGATTTGGTATTTTGAAGTAATTCCAGGTATACAAACAAAAACAGATCTAGAAATACAGGTTGGATACTCCAGGTGTTACCCAAGCTAACCTTCCTTTCTGATCCTTGGAAATTTGGCGCAACTAAGCTCTGGAAGCTCAAATCTTATTTTTTAACATTCCTGGACTGTCTTCTTCACACTAAGTGAACAGCACTCAGATTTCTTTGGGTTGGTGTGTTGGGACTGATATCATGCCAACTGAAATGTGTCTGTGGAAAGACGTCTATCTCTCAGTGAGCTCTATAGGAAAAAGCGAAACCAGCCACAAGCTGGTCTTCCCCAATATTTCTGATCATTTCCACTGCTCACTCACCCTAGATATTGGCCCAAATCACTATTTCATGGAAGTAATAGGGACTTATGTTTTTTAAAAAAGAACCTTGCTATTAACTTATAAAAAGAATTCCTGGCTTCCACTTCCATTTCCACTAATTACCCTGCCTATGACAAGGAGTGGGCAAACCAAGTAACCAATATGAGTCTCATTTTCCCAACTGGTAAAGCAGGGACTCAAACACTTGCTTTACTAGAACTTACTCAGTGTTTGCTGAGCACTGACTATGCTGGATACAGTCAGTATTTTCAGGCATCTTACCGTTTATTTAGAGAGGAAGACGAGCGTCCAAACATGCAAACAATATGTAACTAAATTGATAAAAACTGCCATGAAGAAAAAGTAAGGAGTACACATTGAAAACACCACCACCAACAGGGAGATGTAATTTAATCTGGGAGAACATCTCCTTAGGAAATAATATTTAAGCAAAGAGGGTGGGAAGGCAGGGGGTGGAGAGAACATTCCAAGACAAGGGGATAACATGTGCAAAAGCCCCAAGGCAAGGAGGAGCTTGATGTGGTCCAAGAACAGCAAGAAACTGCTGTGGTTACATTGAGGGGAGAGTGGCAGGCGATAAGGCTCACGGTGTTATTACAAGAATCAAAGAGAAATGTGTGCGAACATGCTTTGCAGAGCACAAAGCCCTGTCCCACTGTGGGAATTCACACAGTCATCGGTGTTTCAGGAGTCCTGCCCTCAGCACCAGAAGCAGCCGGTCAGAGAGAACAAATCAGAAAACAGTTGAACACACATTTACCTCTTCTTCCATCCATCCTACTTGACCATTTCTCTCCTCGCTGCCATCAACTGCTGTCATATTTTCAACTTACAATGATTTGAATGATATTAAAAGTCTTAAAACAAGACCTGATTATTTCTTCTTTGTATACTCAATGGGGTTTCAAAGAGGAAAAAAAAACACAAAAAACACTGCAGCCTTTTTATGCCCAGGCAACCAAAAGCAGAGGTCATTAAAAAGCCAGGATTCCTTTATATTTACATCATGCCATTCAAAAATCAAAACAAAACAAATGGAGGAGTACTGGACATGCTCTCGATCCACTGTCTACTTCTCTGACACTTGTTTTCCTGTAGAACTGAAAAAATGGAATGTGAAAAAATGGTGGGGCTGGGCTAATTTCTAACAAACTCATTCATTCACTCACTCATTCATTCATTCATTCATTCACTCCTTTATTCATTCTATCAGCAAATCTTTATTTAATCTATCCATCTCTGTGATGGTAAGCATGGGGCTCAGAGGTGGATTTTAATTACACCGATTTAGTGTCACAATTACCCAGATGAATCAAGAACCTGAGGGCAGATTTCCATTTAAGTTATGTCCTCGTCTGTTTGCTATAAACAGAGTGTTAGCCTTAAGGATGATTTGAATTCCAGCTTCACTCTGGCATTAAAAGGCTTAAAAGCCAAGGGTCAAGGTTGGGAAGGAGGTGGGAGGGAGGGAGAGAAGAAAAAGAAAAAGATGAGGAATAGGAGGAGGAGGGGGGAGGAAAGAGATGGGGAGAAGGGAGGCCAGAAGGGAGGAAGAGGACCTTGGTGTGGGCATGGGAGTGGGTGGGCACAGATGAGCACACAGGGTGTGCTGATAACAGTGTGCATGGACAGTGTACTTGAATGTGAGCTCACTGCTCTTCTCTGAAGGCTGTATCAGGAGACAGCCTTGCTTGGAAGAGGTTCTTAAACCAAAGGCATCAATAACGCTGTGCCTACTCCAATAAGTGCTGTCTCCGGAATGTTTTGTCTCCCATAGACCGAATGCCTTGGGAAAACTGTGTTGACAGTGATGCATAACAAAATATTAGGCGATTGCTGCAATGAGAAACAGAAGGAAAGGATTGCTTCTGAAAAGGCCCACATGAGGAAGGAAACAGGAAAAAGCAGAGAGGAAGTATCATTAACAGTGAGTGAGATTGGGAATGGGGTGCTAGTCCTAGATGATAAATGTAAAATCATTAGGGTATGTTTAGCTATAGAGGGTAAAGCTGACTTTTCACTGAACTTCCCAGAAAGCAACAAGAAGCACAGAGATTTAGAATAATTTATAAATTATAGGAAAACTTTTCAGAAACGTAGAAAAACCTCTTCCTCCTGGCACTTTATCAGCCAGTGTCTGCACATATATGGGATTGGAATGAATGGGGGGAGGACAGTTGCTAGATATAGAATCAGGTATTTTTTTTCTTATTTGTTTTATTTTTCCAGAAAGAGAAACAAACAACAAGAGGGAACATGGGAAAGAGAAATGTCAAGAGCTAAGCTAGTGGGAAGTTGGCTTTTAAAAGGGGGTTAGTCTCATATTCTGTACATTATCAGGAAATAAAAGTTTAGATATAATAGATAGTAAATTTTTAAAGGAGACACAAAAGTTATACTGCCAATAAACACATCGCGTGCACTTTACAGAGCTCCTTTCCCCACCACAGTAGGAAGAACACAATAGGACATCGGAAAGAACAATAGCGCTCCCTGGATTCCTCCCTTGCTTTGCCTTTGTGGACATATCAATTATTAGTTACTCTCTGTTTAGTTATACAACTGAAGTCCCCCACAGGACTTCGTCACAGTCATTTCCCTATCTGTCCAAATTATAATTTTGACTCTTTAAAGTGTAAAAAATTAGATTAAATGCCCCCTGAAAAATACCACCTGCCACTAACATACCATCACAGCCACTATTTGTGCCAAAAATGTTTTCAGTAGAACCTACCAAGTCGGTGTTAAAATGAGAGACGTCACTGGAAAGGACCCACATCCTTGCCGCTAGCAGGGGACTGGCGCTGCCAGTCTCCTGTGAACACACATGAAATATCTATCTAACCAGAAAAGCCAACTGTGGGGGAAGAGATCCATCTGATTTTTTAAAAGAAGGCAAACTGCTTCATCTTTTATGATTTTTACCTCCCCACCTAACAGACTTGAGGAAACCCAGTCGGGCATGTCTACAGAACCGGTTCAAGTGCTAGTTAGGTGGCCATGGCCGTGGACAGAAGAAACATCACTATGAACATCCACATAAACGGTGGCTCATACAAAGGCAGGCATGAGCATGCAGCTTTGCCAAGTATTTACCTACTGACCATATTTAGAGCACAGAAAGCAACTGTGTGACAATTTCCCGTCTTTGACCCGATCATTTGATTCAGTCTCACAACTGAAACCAAGTTTTTTATTATCATTTGATAACAATTTATTAACGATGAAAGGTAATCTTGGCTTCTTTCACCAAAAACTAACTTCTCCAATCGAAAGGCACATTACTATCCACCGGTTCCAGTCTTTATTCTCTCTGTTTTAGACAATCAAAATGATCTCTTAATTGGTCTCACTTCCACTAATCTCTCTCTTCTCAATCCCCACAGAGTGTCAGGATATTGATCTTCCTATAAATCTAATTTGAGTTTTTGTTCTTTCCCTATTCCTGCTAATCTAACTCCCCACCATAACAGTCCTCCTACAAACCTGCCCCAAGCAACCTCACCCTCCCACTACCATTTCCTGTCTCTGCTACTCAACCCTCTTGAACACCCCATTCATTTCCAAATGCTCGTCCCTTCACTCTTGCAACCCCTCTCTCTGCCTTGAATACCCTCTCTTCACCTGCACCTCTCAAAGCCCTACCCTTCCAGGAACAAAACCTTGGGATCACTTCTCTCATCCTCAGAGCCTTTAAAATGCCATTCTGTTTTGTACACTTTGTCTATAACTACATGAAGTCGAGTGAGATGAATTCTTAGAATATGAGAACTATCTTATGGCCTTTTGGGGGAGGGGGATTAGAGGGTTTCTGATAATAGCCAGTCTCTAATACACCTATTTTAAAATTTTTATGGAAGGTGACTTGCTTAATGTAGTGCAGTATCCATGTGCCCATGTCTGGAGTCAGATCACCTGGATTCATTTTTCCACAATACCACTTACTGGCTTACTCGGGCTCTCTTTTTCCCAGTCTCCTCATTTATAAAATGCAGCAAAATTGTACCTCCTAGGATTTTGGTAAGTATACAATAATGTCAAAAGGGTATGAGCTTGATAAAGCTACCATTTAGTGTTCAGTTAATACAGTGGGGTTTGTTAAGTTCCATGATGAGGAAGACAAATGGAGACCATCATGGGTACCACTGGCTGGAGTCAGTGCTTCTCAAATGAAAAACAGTGTTCCCATTGAGACGGTACATATTTGCATGCTGCTTAAAGTTTGCAACGTCCACTAATGTAAAATATCCAATACTAACTAATACACCATTTCAAAGCATATCAGAGCACATGCATATTATTTCCAATTGAGAAGTCCTGCCAAGTAACAATGCAATTTCCTGAATGTTTACTAAATGCCGCTGTCCCCAGCATGCAGATCCCCGCCAGGGGGCAGCTCTCATAGGTAGGTGCAGCTGTTCTGCAGATTCCTGAGAGTATCTGTGCTGAGCGCCATCCCTCTACAAGCAGGTCCAGCAACTCCATGGAGCAAAGTCTGCTGGGGAATGGAGGAATCTTAGAGGAGAACCTGAGCTGGACAGAAGAGCAAACCTTTCCAGGTGGTTAATCTGAAAATACAACATCCTGCTGATCTTATCCTTGTGAGGACAAATAAAGGATTGTCTCAGAGCTCCCTATTAACTCATTTCACTGGACTGGAAAAGCAAAGAGCGAACCTGCATCCTAAACAAAGGGACCCATCAGACGGTGGCCATGACCACACATTTGGACATTTGTTCAGGAGTCGGTTGGGTCATCAGATGTGTCTGCCGTGATGATGTGAAGTCCTTTCCTCCTCCAATGGCCAGATTCACTGCAGCTCAGCACAGTCCAGCATGTGTGCTGCCGGTCCCAGGTGTCCTGTGGGACCCAAATACTTGTGGATGATGCTCAGAGTCAAAAAACAGAAGTTTCTCTTCCAGCAGGAACTGAGAAAGGCTCACATCCAATCAGAAGAGCCCACAAACCAGGGGCTCTCAAGTTTTCTAAGAATGGTACTATGTATGGAACTGAATGTCATCTGGATGAATGAGAGCCATCTCAAACCCACACACTTGCTTGCTCACAAAAATGTATCCAGGAACAGAGCTTGCTGCTCTGGTTACCAGGCCACTGTCCTTCAGTAAGAGAAAGTAGAATGCCCCCAAACAGACTGCAATTTTCATTGCATCCTATTTTGAAATAGCTACATTCACAATACAAAGGACAGTTGGGAAACACTCAAGGTTTTGTATGCAGTCACTGGGAGTTCTGTGCACAGGAGCGTGGCTGACTAATGGACAAAGCCAAAGGCATCCATCCTCCACACCTGCTTAGCTGAGTAATGAGGTCAGAAACAGTTACGTCGGCCTGTGAGTAAAGGTGGACAATCCAGTCTCAAACACGAAAGAAGCATAATCTAGAATTCAGATTTAGTTGACAGCTGTTGTCTATAACAACCAAGTCACCCTGGAAGGGTGTATAAAGCATGTCTAAGGGTAGCTTGAACCTGAAATATCATAAAAAGTTTGGCAAGAGTCATCAACCCACAGACTACATGCTAATTGTATGTTTCTGGGATTTCATCAGCACCCATATAGATTAGTGGTTGTGATGTCTACAAAGACGGAGGTGATATTTGGAAACTACCCTTGTGGGCGAAGGGCATGTGTAAGGTAAATGTAAAATGGGTGTTATCCCAAAGCTCTCTGGAGACTAAGCAGGATAATGTTTTTGTATGAACCAGGTCTCTTCAGAGCAGAAATAGGATGTATCTGATGGAAATAAACTTTTATATCTAAAGGCCGTGGTGTTTTAAAAACCAACTTACACCTCAGTCTAACACAAGGCCTTGATCTTAAAAAAATAAACCCCACAAACAATTCCTCTGAAGATAGAGCTTATTTTTTAGTATCATTTAAGAACGAAATATATTTTTTCTAAGTTTTAATTTCAACAAACATGTATTCCCTTCTCAGACAAGTGTTTCCCTTAGAAAAATAGATGTTTAAAAAGCCTTTCCTGCATTATTCTAAATTAAGACATGCCAAGCAAGAGTAGAAATTTTAGGAAATGCAAAAAAGAAAAAAAAATGATACTAACACAAACAAAATAAAACTAGAAATCTCAGGAGATAAAAGAGAAAAGTGAACACAGAGGCTTATCTTATGAAAGCACAGACACAACTGGGGACAAGACAGCACCCTCTGGATCCTCTCTCCCATGAGCAGGCTGGCTCCCTGTGTCAGCCCCAGTCTCTCAGCCTGGTCCATGTGGGACATGTGTGGGCAGCTCAGAGCTTACTGCCTACAAGCTTATAACCGGAGGAGATAAGAAGCCTTTACCTCTAACTCTGGTTAGAAAATGCCAGGAAGGACCCTGGGCAGCTCAGTATGGGCCACATACTTATGACTGGACCAATCGCCATGGTGCACCCTGTTTGGGACCACCAGAGCCACAGTTCTTCCTGGAGCCGGGGCAGAGGTGACTCTGATCGTCAGCCACCATCAGAACCACATGACGAGGGCTGAGCAGGAGTTTCTTCTGAGCAAACAAAACAATAAATTTATTCCCCAAAGTATTTATAGTTAACCCTGTACTCGGATTACTCCATATATATCCATTTTCTTTAAATCTACATACTTTTCTAAGAAGCACACTTTGTATTTCTGCATTTGTTAAATACATTTTAAAAATGTACATATGTAGTACAAAATGGGTTGTGAAATATTTTTGTTTCACACACACACACACACACACACACACACACACACACACACACCCATACATGCACACGCACACACACACACACACACAAAACACCACAAAATGTTCTTGTTACAAAATGCTGTCACAGTAATTCTCAAAGACACAATAGAAATATTTTCACATACATGGCATTTCCTTTGGGTACAGTCACTGAACTTTAAAATTCAGGATTTCATTCAAAGGGGCAGAATATGAATTTGGGGCACAGAAGTGATCTACCATCATTATCTTTGCAAACAATTGAGAAAAATTATATTTTTGACAAAGAAGCAAGAGCATATTTTTAAAATCTGCGTTAACGTATTTTGGAAAAGATGGTATTTTATATTATTCCAAATTGAATTCTAAGCTGAGGATTTAAGAACAACTGAGGGCTCAGTCAATCCAGTGAAGGCTGTGTTGAAAGAAGACATTAAGAGATCATGCCCAAGCCCTCATGAGCTTCCAGGTAGGTCAGATTGCTCACAGCAGCCAGGTGGCCCCTGGCCAGCCATGCTCTGGAAAGCAAGCTTCTGACCTCCACGGGAGCTTATTCAGGCCAGAAGTAGGTAATGTAGACCATCTTTCTCAGCCAAGGGTTTACCTGGAAACTGAAGGGCAAGAAAGGGCACTAAATTAATGTCAAATAAGGTACTTGGAGGTAAGGACGCAGCAGCCAGGAGTGCAGAGCAGGCCTGGTACTTGAGAGCAAGAGCAGAGAGTTCCTTATCACTCACACAATACAACACTACAGATGAACAAGTTCCCATATGGATTATGTAACCAAAGAGCTATTTATTAGAAACAAGTACAGACCTGATGTAAAATTTCCTTGAGTTGAAAAGCTAAAGAACCTTCTATGGGTTTTCTCATATCTTTTCTTCTGTGTTGTGATAGAATCCTTCTGTTTGTGTATGGACCAAGGCAACAGGGAAACTGGGAAGGAAGGTAGGGCACCAAATGGCAAAGAAGGATTAAACAACAACAAAAAAAAATATTCTGGCCTGTAGCCACTTGCACCTGGTAGAGAGTGTCAAGAAAAACCACAGGTTTATGCCTGGGGCTTTGCAAGTTTCAAAAAAAAATCTATTAATTCTTTCAACAAATATTTATTGAGTATCCATTACCTATCAGACAGTTTGCTGGGAGGTAGGGATACAAAGATGTGGAAAACACTCACAGGAGAGTGCAGTGTCAGGGTGAAGCCAGCAAGTGAATAAATAAAGGTTTAATGGTGGCATATATTACTACAAAAACCTAGATGGGGGAGCATTTCACTCTAACTGATCACAATGAGTGGAGGTCCAGAACCAAGCAATAAAAAAAAATGATATAAGAGACTACGCAAAACCAAGGCCAAATCAAAAGACTAGATTTGAATTTCGAAGCTACCAATGGGTAAGAAAATCATGCCCAAACAGATTTGTTATAAATGTTGAATACTTCCTGCTTTGGGATGGGCAAGAAATATTAAGATAACAAGTTAAGTGCATTGTGCTGAAACCAGGAAGCAAAGAGGACCATGAAAACTAAACCTAAAAAATAATGAAAAGAATTCTTCAAAGATTGAATGGGTGAAAATGGTGGCGAATTCAGAAGGAGACAGGAGATAGGTGCATTGTTCATTTTCCAGATAACAGTTCACCAACTCAATTTAAGGTTTGCTCCCTTCAATCTAGAAATCTTCCAAAAGAGTAACAAGAATCCCAAGTTGTCCCTTATTCAGCGCGACTTGTGATACAGAAAACTTAAAAAAGAAATTCCTCCTGGCTCCCCCTTTTCTTATCTCCTGCCATGACCTCTCTAAGTCTTTGATCAATTGAAAGGAATGTGTGGGTGGTGCATAACCTTTATAGACGTCTCTCTGCCAATTTACTCTAGGGGAAGTTTTCTTTTTTCCCCTCACTCTGAGTTCTGCACAAAACCTCGGGCCTCACTTGCATTGTTCAAAGCCGCTCAGAGGCGTCCTTGAAAGACTCCAGTGAAAACAGAAGGGAGATGAGGCTGTGAAACCAGACAGCTCCCCTTGAAAACCAGATTTTTGTGGGCCCAAACAATCCGGTCTCTTTGTGTGGGATGTCTAGTGGTTGGTGAGTCATGTTGCTGGGTGTATTTATAGACCATGAATTAAAAATAAACAAATAAAAGCAGTTATCACCTCTTAAGAGTCTCCGAATGAGCAGAGAGTGTAGCCAAAGCAATGTTTGAAAATCACAAATGTTGCTATTTTGAGAGAGCAGACTAAATCCAACAGATCAACCTAGGATAAAAGAGTTCCTTGAAAAGCCAGGGATTCTGGCTGAGTTCTCCGTGGACCACAAAAATTCTTCTATATAGTGGCTTGCACTTAAATAATGATCCATAAAATGACTGTCAATGAACAAGTTGATCCTGTGTTTCATGCATCTATTTCCCATTTCAGTTTGAAATATGCATGGTGTATAAGAATGATATTCCTTTTCACTAAGTTTTCTTTGTATAGGCACTGTATATTGAAGTTATTTTTATGTAATGTAATAATTGGACTCATGGTAACTATTACATTGGACAGAGTGGAGCTGGAAGTGGTAACTGAATCACAAATCCCCTCCCTCAAAAATTATCTGTTGGTCTGATAACCAGAGTTACCAACTAGTAACCTGAGAGGGAAAGGTTTTCTTATTTCAAGAGCTCGGAACCACTCAACCACTTCTGACCTGCTTCCCAGAGCAAGTTCCTCAGGAGGGAACAAGAATCTAGTGAGAGACCCAAAAGGCAGTCTCAGTTTTGAAACAGGAAAAGTTAGACAGGGGTAGAAAGACGGACGTAAAGCATAATACACACTTCAAGACAAGACAGTGTCACCCATCAAGACCACCAGGTTTCTGTAGTCACTGAAAGTTCAGGGCCTCCAAAGTAGATGTACTTGGCCAAAGGATGTGCAAGGAGACCCCCTTTAATGAGGGAGAGAAAAATCAGAACTTACACTTATGCTTGTCTTAGAAAAGAGATTACACCTTACTCTTATTTAATATATAGATTCAAAATCATATATATAACATATACACATATTTGTGGGTTTTGTGTTCAATTATGTTTCTCTGGTTGGCTTTTGTTACTCACTGACTTTTTATACCTTTCTGTCCATTTTGCTTATTGATGTTTCTCAAATTTTAGAAGAAGGCTGGGATAAGGAAGTATTCAAAATTTTATTTTGGAACAAATTGGAATACACTTAGGAAGAAAGATTGGACACAACTCGCTTAAAGTAAAGTATAATAAAGGTAAGGTTTTTTAATGATTAAGACAGATTCAAGCATCAAATCATGCTTATTCTTTTGTCAAACTGTATAGCTAGATAAAAAAGATATCCATCAATGGTTTCCATCAGATAGCATGTCATGTGCATAGAAAAGGATTAAGCAAACGATTCAAGGCCCCTCTGTAGGCCAGGGAGGGAGGCACCTCTTTCCTAGAGCTGGACACAGGAGCCTGGAGGGAGCTGCGGTGAAGGAGGAGGGCCTGGGGCAGTCTGTGGATTCTCAGAGACTTGAGACCCATACAAATTCCAACCACCCTCACCAAAAAGACACCAACCTACCTGGATTCCACCTTAAGTCAGACAGGAAAATTCCCCACATTTTCTCAATGTAAAAGAAAAAAGGGAAAGTGTTAGACTTTCTTCAACTTCATGCATGATAACGGCACAAGAATCAAACAAATGTATAGAACTACAATTTTCTTAGCATCTTGGAATCTATTTACCTTCTTTACTCTAGAAATTATTTTCTTGAAAGAAATGAATTACCACTGTTACTACAGTTAAAACAGAAAATAATGTGAAAATAATTATTGGGGAAAAAAGGTGAATTGTGAATAGAGAGATATATACCAATCCCGCGATACAATGTTTGAATAACTCCTGTCATCCAATGAGATGTATAGTCTTCACAAGTCCCATCTCCTGGGTTCTGGCAGTGCCAGTACTTCTGCTAGGGTAAAAAGAACATTTCCAGAGTAAAATAAGAAAATCATAAAATAAGCCCCGTGTATGTAGGTATAGAGCAGGGGTGGGCAAACTTTTTGACTCGAGGGCCACAGTGGGTTCTTAAACTGGACCGGAGGGCCGGAACAAAAGCATGGATGGAGTGTTTGTGTGAACTAATATAAATTCAAAGTAAACATCATTACATAAAAGGGTATAGTCTTTTTTTTTTTAGTTTTATTCATTTCAAAAGGGCCGAATCCGGCCCGCGGGCCATAGTTTGCCCACGGCTGGTATAGAGTCTTATTATTTTTATTATTATTATTTTATTTTTTATCTTATTATTTTTAACAAGTAGGGAAAATTCCTTTTTTATTTAACAACTATCTCAATTTCATGATGAAACGAATTATGGATTGTTCTTATTAAAAAGGGTGTTTCAATTTTCAATACCAAAAGTCTTACAAAATTTCCTTTTAAATAAATACAGTGTCCATGTGAACATATCAAACATCAAAAAAGTAACAGAAATACCTAGATGATTAACAAACAAAAGCAGATAAAGGAAAATGAGCTCTTTTAAAGGTCAAAAAAATAATTTCAAGTAGCTCAAGTTCTCTGCATTTGGTCTCTGAGGCTTTCTTAAAACTCCTTTGGGGCAAAACACCTTCCCAAGTGAAGTCGTTTTGAAAGTAGTTTCAATTCTTCTGATGTGTTACTGTTTAAATCAAGAAAACACTTCCTTTGTCTGCATATCAGTAGGTGCTTGAGTATGCAGAAAGGATGAAGTTCCAAGCGGAAGGTACTTCCCCTTAGCTGGTAAGGTGTAATTCTGAATGCTGGGCTATTTGCACATTGAAAAGGTAGTTTTTAAACAAGCATAGGCATTTTGTATTAAAAACAAATCCTGTGTGGTTTTTCTTTAGAATGGGAGGGGGTGGTGGAGGAGAGGGTGGAGATTATAAAATATACTTCGTTATAAGCTGGGAGCTTAGGTATAGGTGTTTGTTAGTGCTGCTGCTCTCTTAGAGCTTTTGATGACAAATAATGAGTCTGTCCTGGATATGGACCCTAAATATGGGGTTTCACATCCTTGTCTACGCTTGGTGTCACATCCTAGACCAGTGATGGCGAACCTATTGAGCTCAGTGTGTCAGCATTTTGAAAAACCCTAACTTAACTCTGGTGCCGTGTCACATATAGAAATTTTTTGATATTTGCAACCATAGTAAAACAAAGACTTATATTTTTGATATTTATTTTATATATTTAAATGCCATTTAACAAAGAAAAATCAACCAAAAAAATGAGTTCGCATGTCACCTCTGACACGCGTGTCATAGGTTCGCCATCACTGTCCTAGAGTCATATGGATTAGGAAGTGTCAAGATAGACACATATTGAATGGATCTGCCAGAATATTATTTGGAGGAAGCACTGCGAGGTGAATCTTAGAGTTCAATGCAGAAGTTTGAAAATAATAGCTTTTAATGATGTTCGTAACAAATAACAAAATTTGGACTTGTATTTAAGCCTACTTATCAGTTATTTTGTTTTAAGTTAGAATAACATACAGTAATTTGGCAGATGCCAAGAAATCCTGAGTCACAGATGAATAGGAAGGTATGGGTAGGCCCTTAATTCCTAACCGGCATATATACAAATCAAACGCTATTCTTAGAGAAATTAATCTTCCTTTCCTTTCCTTTTTAAAATCTGTTTTATTTCCTTGTAGCTCATATTTTTCCTTTCTGTAATCATCTTTACTTCTACAAGTCAAATGAATTATAGTCACAGCAATCTTGACTTTTTGTTAGCTTCATTGTTGTGTCACACACACACACACACACACACACACACACACACACACACATAAACAGGGAGGAGTGCTTAATGTGTTAATAACTCCATATGTTTGACTCTTTCTAATCATATAGTACCTACTCTTATACCATCTCATATTTATATTTAAAGTAATGAGGACACATTTTAGGGCAACTATTGCCATAAAATATATCATTTGATTGCGAATACGTTGAGCTTATGTCTTATTAACTTGTTTTTATTCATTTTAATCTAACATTTATTGACTTATTTACTAATATTTGGTACCTAGCTAGAAATTAGAAGGACTATTAAAAATGAGATTCTTCAATCTGTTACCATTCTGAATAATCTGATTGAGAGAACTGCAGACATGTCCATGATAAGCAAAGGATATGAATGTATTTGAGATAATGCAGAGTAAGGGATGCATCTGAAAGAATGTGAAGAAATGATCGGTGTAGAGGGAACCAGGAAAACAAAGTCTTTATAGCTCAGGAAGGGATGCATGAGCCTTTCCTTAACTCATTCCTGGGACCTGGACTACAGTACTTAAAAAATAAAAATAAAATCCTAAATCAGAAGTCTTAGTAAGGTTGGTATCTTAGTCAGTTCGGGCTCCTACAACATATTACCATATACTGGTGGTGTACACACACTCACAGTTCTAAAGGCTGGAAAGTCTGGGATTGAGCCACTGGCAGACTCAGTGTCCACTGGGGGCCTGCTTCCTGGTACACAGACGGCTACGTTTTCACATGGCAGAAAAAGGACAGAGGTCTCTGGGGTCTCTTTTATAAGGGCATTAATTCACTATCATGACCTATCCACACCCCCTCCCAACAGGCCCCACCTCCTAATACATCACAATGGGGTTATGATTTCAACATATGAATAGAAGGGCACACAAATATTTATCATATAACACCTGGTGACACAGGAATCCTGGCATAGGGCCCTGAGGTTTTCATTTAGGTCATGAAATAGCTACGTGCCCGATCAACCATAAAGGATGCCACAGAGAGGGTATCTTTTAAAAACTTGTTGAGGAAAACAGTAATACTAGTAACTTCTCCTGAGATTTAATGATAGGAAATCCTTTGGAAGTCCTGTTTAATTGACAGATGGGTCCTTTGGTGACATTTATTCCAGAGACTGGCTGATAAACTCTTATCTGTGTGTGGGATTTGGGGGCATAATTTAATAAATTGACTGTGAATTTTAACTCAGTTCTACCAAAAGATGCTATCAAAACTATATCATGGTTTTATAAAATAAAAGCTTCACTGATGGATTCTCCCAGAACAGAACCTACTCTTTACTTTCTTCTCCATCCTCTATAGGATCTGCTCTGATTGTCTGGATGAGATAAGGTGACTTTATAGACCGAAATGATTTTGGTCATGGATTTTGTCATATGGAGCCAGAATTGTGTGAACATGAGGTGGCCGTGTTGCTCTGGCAGGCTTCTGAATTGTTCTCTAACTGGGAATATTGCTCCTCCTGGGCAGGAAACCATTACATGGGCCTGACTGATTTACCAGAAGCAGTAACTGTTTTATGTGAAGGTTGTCAAGTTTCATTTTCCTGGTGCTGCTGTACTTGCAGAAATGTGGCTGGTGAGTTAGAGAAGAGGCCAACAGGGAGAAGAAATCAATGCTCCAGGAGCGCCACCTCCCTGCCCCCAAGACACCTCTTAAAATGCTCTGCCCCTTGCCTTCCCATCATTCTCTTTGACTCCCTTCCTCAGCTGTCTTGTACTTTACAGTCTTCAAAGTCCTGCTTGAATGTCCCCAAAATACGCAGGAGGCGACATGTCCCCCAAATCAAAAACATTTCTTGATTCCTATTAGGTAATTCTACCTGCTGTCCCACCAGAATCTCAATCTCAATATATCTAAATTTAGCCCTACCCCAGAGTGGTTCAGTGATTGAGCATTGACCTATGAACCAGGAGGTCACAGTTTGATTCCTGGTCAGGGCACATGCCTGGGTTGTGGGCTGATCCCGTGTGGGGCATGCAGGAGGCAGCCAATCTATGATTCTCTCTCATCATTGATGTTTCTACCGCTTTTTTCCCTTCCTCTTTGAAATCAATATATATATATATATATATATATATATATATATATATATATATATATGTATATATATATATACACACACACACACACACACACACACACACACACACACACACACACACTAGAGTCCCTTTGCATGAAATTCATGCGGGGGGGGGGGGGGAGGGTGTTCCCTCAGCCCAGTCTGCACCTTCTCCAATCCAGGACCCCTCACAATCCTGGACCTCTGGCTCCTAATCGCTCACCTGCCTGCTTGCCTGGTTGCCCCTAACTACCCCCCCCCCCCCGCCAGCCTGATCACCCCTAACTGCCCCCTCCTGCTGTCCTGGTCGCTCCTAACTGCCCCCCCTGCCGGCTTGATCTTCCCTTACTGCCCCCCTGCCAGCCTGGTCATCCCTCATTACCCCACTGCCGGCCTAATCGTCCCCAACTGCATCCCCCCTGCAGGCCTGGTCTCCCCCAACTGCTCCCCCTGCTGGTCTGGTCGCTCACAGCTGCCCCCCTGCCAACCTGGTCACCCCTCACGGCCCCCGCACTGGACTGGTTGCCCCACGCAGCCTGTTGTTCAGTCGTTTGGTCATCCCTCACTAACCCCCCTGCCGGCCTGGTCATAGGCAGCCATCTTATGAGGGTGTGAGGGTTAATTTGCATATTACCTCTTTATTATATAGGATATATTTGAACCAATTACCAACCCTGAAAAATCAGCCCCCTTTCCTGACTCCTATACCCCTGTTAATTGCTGGATCATACATAGAGCCATTAAAAAAGATTATATATATATATTTATTTTATTGATTTTTTTCAGAGAGGAAGGGAGAGAGATAGTTAGAAACATCGATGAGAGAGAAACATCGATCAGCTGCCTCCTGCACACCCCCTACTAGGGATGTGCCTCAACCAAGGTACATACCCTTGACCAGAATCAAACCTGGGACCCTTCAGTCCACAGGCCGACGTTCTATCCACTGAGCCAAACTGGTTAGGGCTATATGGAGCCATTTAGGCATGAGCCTTCTAAATAACTTTTGACAGGATAAAGATAACTAATTTAGTGAAAGTGTCTTGAAACCCCCCAAATGAAATGTGAAGTAGTAGAAATTAACATAGAACTTAGAAGCCTTTCTACATTTTACTCTTCCTAACTGAATAGAATCTAAATATTTTGCTCACACTAGACTGTGCCCAACACTTAATTATGAAGTTCAAGATAATTCTCAAAAATCTTTAATTTCCTAAATACCTGGGTCATTTTCTGTGCTAATATAACAGAAGGCTGATAGAATAAAGAAACATTAAAAAAAACAACACATAGACAGCCCTGGCCGGTTTGGCTAAGTGGATAGAGCATCGGCCTGTGGACTGAAGGGTCCCGGGTTCGATTCTAGTCAAGGGCATGTACCTTGGTTGTGGTCATGTCCCCAGTAGGGGGTGTGCAGGAGGCAGCTGATTGATGTTTCTCTCTCATGATGTTTCTAATTCTCTATCCCTCTTCCATCCTCTCTATAAAAAAATCAATAAAATATATTTTTAAAAAAACACATAGACACAGACAACATTATGGTGAATGCCAGAGGGGAATGGGGTGGGGGGAGGTGGAAAAGGGCAAAAGGGGGACAAAGGTGATGGAAGGAGACTTGCCTTTTGGTGGTGAGGGCACCATGCAGTATGCTGATGATGTGTTAGAGTTGTACACGTGAAACCTGCATGGTTTTATTAAGCAATGTCACTCCAATAAATTCATTTTTTAAAAAAAGAAGCATAAGTGTTAAAGAATAAAAATTTGCCAAAATTTTCTAATACGATGGACGATGGTGCCTTGAGAGTGAATGTTTGCTTTAAATATCTTGGCAGACATCCCCTGACAATAGAGAGGAATGCATTAATCTATCATGACTTTATTATACAAGCCATTTAGATCATTAAAACTTCTCCTCCAATTAGTCGGCCCTCTGATAATTATTTCCACATAGACTTGACACACCAGGCAGGCATCAAAACAAATGGAAATAATGCCATCTACTGCAGAATATCAAGAACATTTAATCAGGGTCCCTGGGTGAGTTGAGACTAAGAGTGGGATGTGTCTGGTGTGTGGCATAACCAGTACGTTGTAACCTCGCCACCACTAACATCTGCACCGTGTCTGTTCGCCAATCCCACTATTGCTGTGGGGGCCTGGAGAGCTGCCTGATATTGTCAGAACGCAAGTAGTGCCCAGTGTCTTTCACATTTAATCGTTACCAGCTTGGGACATTAAAGTTCATATCTCTACCACTGGATCCTTTAAGGACCCTGGGACCGAGGCAGTGCTAAAAGGTCATCTGGTACTTCCACTTTCAAGAAGGTAGGTTGCCTGGCATCACTCCGTCTGCAGCTTCCAGCTATACCATTGCTCCTTCTGCCCCATGGGGCAGGGGTGGATGCTAGCGCTCCACTACCTGCCCAGAGCTGCAATTCTGAGACCAAGAAAAGCTGTGCCAGGCAAGCCAGGTCCGTCAAGAGAAGACTGTTATCCGCATCTCTACTCTCCTTGGGCCAGGCTTAGCCACACGCTTCGATGCCCCAGCTCCCCAGGCTACAGTTCAAGGCACCCTGTTCTTTTAGCCCCATATACAGCCTTTCCCATCTCAGGTCCAGCACTCATCCAGCGTTAGGTCCAGACCTCTGCCCTCGTGGAACCTGAGACCATTATCTCTTCCCAAGTTCGTGTTTCTATCCCACGGGCAGACTACTTTCCTTTTTGTCTACCTCTTCCCTTTCCGTGGTAATAGCTTTAGCTACCTATCAGAATCTCAAGATCTTAGACTTCAGAGAATCTAAAGGGCCTAGACATCTTCCTGAGGGACAAAAAGGACTCAGGTCCTAGGCCTAAAAAATTCTGTTTAGCTTCTCATGTTGGATAATTTAATTCCTTCATAATATACAATCCCATCTCAGTAACAGATCGGAGGTCTTCTCCTTGCAGCAGGGAAAAAAACAAACAATATACACTCAAGTTAATTTCTAAATGGGTTCACCCTGCTACATAGATATGAGCATTTAATGATAATTTCTAAATGGGTCGCACTGCCACTGAGATAAAAGGTGAGTGACAGATCTGGGGCAGGTAACAGTAGGCAAATTGCAGGGATCAAGGATAGGCACTTGGAGATAATTCCCCAGGTAAAGGAGTCGGCTAAAGATCTGGACTTAGCAGAAGAATCATAGGGCACTGGGTTAAGGTATCGCTTGAAGCTGATCTGTGCCCACCAGTATGCTCTGTACCCCGGGGAAGGAAAAGTGATGTGGCATGTGTGTGCCTGTGTGTTTGGTTGTCAGTTTCTCTGAACTATATTACACCTGGCTCAACTGGCACTTTGATTCATTTTTGGAACCTCCAAGCTGAGAATCCAAATCTAGACCCATTGTAAACAAAGTGGCATTCACGTGGTGGATATGAGATATCCAGCAAATCTTTCAAGTCTCCTTTCAATTCATTTTCTCCATTTCTTATTGTCATAATCATATTCCAGGTCCCAATTAACTGTCCTTTCTCAATCTAATGAGTATTACACACCTTTTCTAGCTCCATTACTTGAACAATATTTGATGAACACCACGTGAATGACTCACAAGCAGGTAACTCAGCATCAACTAAATGAATAAAGTCAAAGCTAAATGAGTCATGTTTTCACATCAATGTTGCAAATTACAGTGTCTAAAATTCCTTTCAGTACCAACTACTTGAGTTAACTGTCACTTAAAAGTAAGCTTTAAGGAGGGTCAGTCTCCACAGTCTTTGAATGGGCAGGTGTGACTATTACCAAGCATGCCATCGGTATTTGCACACTTGAGGATTCAGTGCGGCCCCTGCAGTCTTGGCAAATGCAATTCTATAATTTAAGTGGACCAAAAAATCAAATAAGTGAAACTGATACCACAAAAAGAAAATCTACCGCATAAACATAGGCTCTGGGATAAAATAATGTTCATTCAAGTGTTCCTCATTCAGGTTATCAGATATTTGATGCTGAGGCATGGAGGAGGGTTGATCTAAGCTGGACTCGCTCTTGTCTAAACGCCACTTACTATCAGGTGTGTGACATTGGTTGAACTATATTGTGCTCTGTTTCCTCATCTGGAAAAGGAAGATTAAAACTACTACCCGCCTCACAGAGTTAGTCTGAGAATTAAAATAATACACAAAAGCTCAAACTGTCCAGGCCAGAGTTAGTGCTTAATCAATGTCAGCTATTATTGCTATGTGGCAACTCTTTTTTGTTGTTGTTAATCCTCACCAAAGGATATTTTCCATTGATTTTCAGAGAGAGTGGAAGGGAGTGGCGGAGAGAGAGAGAGAGAAACAGCGATGTGAGAGAGACACGTGGATTGGTTGCCTCCTGCACGTGCCCTGACCGGGGCCAGAGATCAAACCTGACCAGAATCAAACCCAGGACCCTTCAGTGTGAAGGCTGATGCTCTATCCACTGAACCAAACAGGCTAGGACTAGGGAATACGTGGCAACTCTTATACCAGTGGTGTGTCTATGCACTACCAAAATAAAATGGATGGAAATGAAGACATCAACTCCACATTTTGTTCCAGAGACTAAGCTGTTGAAAACCAACTGATAAACAAGCCTGGGTCTAAAAAGCTGCAGTGATTTTTTGGGTCAAAAACATTTCATATTTACTTTTTTGGGGTTTAGAACATGTGAACCTACTGCACATGAAAATCACTGGTGATTTTGGAAAAGAGGGGTGTGTAAACATTTGAAATTGCACCGCGAATAAAGTTGCAGCACACTATCCCTCTGTACACCTGTGACAAATCGAGTTGAGGTGGGACAGCAGATTCAACGCCAAGTCAGAAATCTGATGGCTTTGTGCTCAGTTCTCTCTGCTACAAACATGAACCCCAGTTCAGTCCGTAGAGCCCCATTTTCAGCAACCTGTGGATGTGTGGATGATTCACTAATTTTTTTTTCACTTTCTGTCTCAATATGTTGGTGTCATTTAGGGTAGGCACAGAGTAAAACTTCTAAATGACTTATTGCTGATGGGGATCATAAGCATTTAAATAAACAGTTTATATTCCCGATAGTCGCATTGATATCTTTTTAAAAGAGAGCAAGTCAAAACATTAAAAAACAAAACTCCCATTTCCTCTTATTATTAATTGAAATGCGTTTTCATTAGTGGTGATAGACGAAATGAGTTTACTATAGTTAGCCTGCTAACTGTCCATTGTAAGCCCCGAAGAGCTGCAAGAAATTGCCCTTTCCAGTGCAGTGTAACCCGAATGCTTTCTGCAGCTCCCTCAGTGCAGATAAGGTGCACCAAATTATCTTTCCAACTACAGTTGTGTCACCTGAATGCAATTAACACCTTATTAAGTGTTAAGGCATTTCTACAGGTAATAAATTAGTCATGGCCCGGTACCTTGCAACACTTCTTCAGTACAGTACTTGATCCTCTCGCTGTAGGCTACGGAAAATGCTACAAACAATTAGCTGAATTCTTTAGAGCAATACAATTACATGGGTAGTTTTATATTTGTCTCAGTGATGCTGGTTGCATAAGCAGTCAGAGGGTGGAAGGCAATAAATCAACGATGCCTGTAGAAAGATGCTCTTTTGGTTTCAGGCAAAGTTTAGTGTCAGGAAGCTGATAATATATTTCTGGGAATTTTTCATTAAATTTAAGTTACTAAACCGTTCTTTTATAAGTTTCCCTTTGCACACTTTCAACCCTACGCTGAGCATCTTAAGACACCACAAGTTAACTACAATCATTTTCATTAAAAAATTGCAAGATAAATGCTAAGCAGCTAAAAGCTTAATATGCATAGTATACATAAGTCATTTTAAAATTTAGAGCCATAAAATTTAGATATATAAATCTAAAATAATTACCCTTATGAAAATATCCCTCATCCATTTTTGTGCTACAAGTTAAAACCCAGATATAAGTTGCTCCATAAAGAAGAATGAATGGATTAAATATCCTTATAAAAATATATATGCATATATGTATGTGTGTGTATATATATACATATATATACATATATATAATACAATTAAATAGGTTTATCCTACACAACAGACATTTTAAAATAATCTTTGCTTGCATTTTTTCTGAGACTCAAATTTTCTACTCATTTCCTTTCCCTTCCCCTAAAGTCAGGCACAGAATTTAAATTTTGTAACATCAGTTCTTCCAGGGAACTAGAGAACTTTCCCTAGGCTCACATGATAGAAGTTATAAGATACTTTTCCATTAAATATGAGCTCAAGTTCTGCTGCTGTATAAGTGAGTTTGTAGTGGGCATGCACACAGTAGCAAAGAATTCAAAAGTTATTTGCCAGTAAGTGTCTCTTTAGAATTTTCCTGCCTATATTTTTAAAATGTAAGTCATTTGATTTTGTTTTCTTTCCTCATCAGGAAACTAGGCACCAGTATTAAGTGCCACATAAATAGCTAATTGGGTGAAATGATCAAAGGATTATATAAACCACTTCTCAGGTAGGCACCTCTGAGAAAAGCTACCGAGGAATGTGGGTCAAAGGTTTAATCGCCTTTTTCTATGCATATACAATTAATATTGCTTAATGAACTCGGTTAGCAGTTTTCAACTTGCCCATTAAACTACAAATCAGACCATGATAACAAATTCTATTAGAAGGTTAAGATCATTCTAGTCCACTTCCTCATATTACAGTTGAGAAACTAAAAACCAAGGAAGTTAAATGACCCGCTCAAGGTCATATAGTGAGAACCCAATTTTACGGTGCCTCACCTGGAGCTTCTATCTGTGTGTGTGTGTGTGTGTGTGTGTGTGTGTGTGTGTGCTCGCGCTCACGCGCGCACGCACAGGTACCTACCAAAGAACCTTCAGACACTATGTTCTATTACTTGTTTCTAGGAACCTAATTTGGTAGATTAAAGCAGATTTTATATTATCATAGCATGTCCTAAGTTTAATATGAATTTTGGTGTGGATCCCATTACAGTGACTATAACAGTATAAGTACCTTCTTTATATTCTGATATTTTTATCCTTGGAGATTTCAGAATATCCTTCCAACTTTTGGGGTTAAGGTATAGTATGCTTCAAAATTAGTACTTAATTATTCCTTGGACCCAGTAGTCGTTTTCCCAAGTAGCAGTCACTTGTGTCTACAGGAATGATTAGTTATATAGAAATCAGGTGCCTTCATACCTACTCTCAATATGATTATTTGAAAACCACTCTGAGATTTGATAAACATAAACAAATATTAAAACTGTTTTTCTTGAATATCCAAGAAGAGATATATATATTACTGCCAATAATCAATGCATGAATGAAAATGTACACTGAGTGGCCAGATTATTATGACCACCCCCTCAGTACTTCGTTGGGCCACCTTTTGCCTTCAATAGTACAGTGATTCTTCTTGGCATTGACTCCACGAGATGTTGAAAGGTGATGCGAGGAATCTGACACCATGCCTGATGAACAGCACTGTCCAGCTCTGTGAGATTTGATGGTTGCGGAACCAGCTGCCTGATGGCTCTTTTAACTTCATCCCACGAATGCTCAATGGGATTGAGATCTGGTGATTGTAGGGGCCACCTAAGCAAGGTAAAGTCTCCCTCATGTTCTTGAAACCACTCCTGCACAATAGGAGCACCATGGCATGGCGCATTGTCTTGTTGGAAGAAGCCATCTCCATTGGGATATGCCATCAACATGATAGGATGAACTTGATCAGCAATGATACTTAGGTATGTTGTGCTATTCAGATGTTGTTCCACACGAATTAAAGGGCCCAAATCATGCCAGGAAAACATGCCCCAAACCATAACACTGCCCCCACCAGCTTGAAGGGCTGTACTCATGCATGTGGGGTGCATGCTTTCATACTGTTTCCGTCAAATTCTCACTCTGCCATCTGCATGATGCAACTGGAAATGTGATTCATCGGACCACATGACTTTTTCTCAATGCTGACTGTCCAATCCTTGCGTTCCTGTGCGAATTGGAGATGTTTTATCTTGGTAACTGCAGACAGCTTCCATATCCCATATGATGCAGTGTATGGCTAATCTGCCTACAAATGTCAGGTGGTCATAATAATCTGGCCACTCAGTGTGCATCGTCTATGACTGAGGGCTATTTTTCTATACAATGATTTTTCAGCTTCTATAAATATATACTATAGAAATTAAGATGAGGCCAAATTAAACCAATTCTGAACTAACTACAACTAAAAGCTGTTTTGAAAAATACTATTTCAACCTCATTATTTGAGCATTGTGAAAAAAATAACGCAATAGGAAAGCACCATAACTGTAAACTGTACAGAATCTTTTTTGAAGTTTTTTTTCTTAGAACTCTAAAGCTGCTACTTAAATGATGTCTATATATTTTTTCACAGATATCATTAGATATTTCTTATGTATTTTTTCCACTTATGAGGGAAAGTGTATGTAGTGGCATTTCTTAAAATAAGCAACAAGACAAAAACTTGGAAGTAGAGAATTGTGACATAAATCATGGCACTTAGTTCTACTTTACTACTTTTGCTTATTTATTCAAGTTACCTTAATGAATATCTATTCTTTTATAATTCTAAATAAAGGCTTTAGAAATACTTTTTAAATGTCCTTAAATAAAAGTAAAATACCATTGACAAAAGCTATGTTGTACGTAGATGTTGAGACAACAGACTACTTTCCAAAGACAGCCACTGTCCTGTCATCTCACACGCTCTTCGTATAACAAGACATGCGATGGTGATGGTGAGGTCTAAGCCCCTCCTTTGGAACCGCAGCTGACATTTATAAACACCTCAACCAACAAAAGAATGTTGAAACCAGAGTGCGCCGAAATCTTTATGATTTCCAAGGTGAGGCCATAAAAATGCCATACATGTCTACCTTGGTTGTGTGTGTGTGTGTGTGTGTGTGTGTGTGTGTGTGTGTGTTGAGAATGTTCTTTCTTAAAACTGTCACTACACTGTGAGGAAATTCAATCTAATCCAAGTAGAGATGTTACCACAGACAGTAAGGGAGTGCTGAGGACTCTCCCCCATTGGCCAAGAAGGTACTAGTCCTAAATATTCAATATAGTTCGCCTCAGATATGTTTCTACTGGTTTCAGAAGGAGAACCTATTTAATTATAGCAATCACACATGCATGCATGGACATTTGAGATAAGCTGGGATTTTTATTATTTTTATGATGCCATTCAAAACATACTGTGTTGGAAAAGTATGAAACAACAGAAACATTTTTCCTAAATTACTTCTGTAGTTATTATCATAACAACTTTAATCCAATGCTGATTAATTTGTCAGAAGTGTCTACTTTAAAAATAGGTAAGCTGAATTATAGAGCCATTTAATAATTTCCCAACGTTTCTTAATGTACAGGAAATGGTCTTCGGGACAGGGACTCTTGCATTCTGATGCAGAATCCTATGTACAAGGCTCTAGAAAACATACCAGCAAAGCAAACAGTCTTGTTAATTTCCTGTAGGACATTTTCTAATATCAATTGTCTGGCCATTATCATTTTTAAGTAGACATAAATAAGTTTAAAGTTTCATATAATTAAAAGTTTTGCACTTTGCATGCCATTCTTTAAAGCTTTCATCAGTTTGTCAATTAACAGACAAACTAGAAACCTCAATTATTCTAGTTATGCCTGGGAGCTGATGCTGCTAATAAAAAGGCTTCTTACATAAATAAAAGTTAATGCCTTAAAGAACTGACTTTCCCTAACTTCCAGAATTATAAATCAGTTACTGCTGTTCTTGAGTACATTCAATGTTTTCTAAGTGCAAAACAGAGAGGGAGTTTGTTAATCCCTTCTGCACTACGATATCTCTGTGTTTAACCACACTGATCTAAGTACTATATCAGACGATGGATAACGTTGGTAGACACCCAAACCAAATTGACTCTCACAACTGCTATGCATACTTGCTCTATATTTGTCAAGGCTCGCTCACCACATCCAGCGGAAGATAAATCCAGGGCATGGTCAACAAAATGCACTCACAGGGAAGGTAGTTTTCATTGCTTAAAAGTTCAACATGCTTTATTCAAATGAAATATATAAATAAAATAAATTCATCATCCTAATATCAGTATAAGAGATGAATAGATGGCTGCACCAGGTAAGGCCACACCTCAGGATAATTCTTAAAAATCAACAACCATCCCCACCCCCAATGGAAAAGACAAGATACAGTGATAGCGATTTAAGGAATTATTACTTTTTATTAATGCCAATGATAGTTGCTGAGTTTCTAGTGTTAATGTTAAGCACAAAGGATGCATATATGAAAATGCCCTGGTCCACCCTTGAGAACTTCACAAGAATGCCAATTGGGAGAACTGAATCCCAAAAGGGCCTTGGCATAGTACAGTATATCAGGAGACACTACTAGCTGTCTACCAACAGTCATTGCCTTCAAATCTCTCCTTTTCTCCCCGGATATCCAACTTCCAAACTCCAGCAATGACTTCAAAGGAGGTGAGCCTCAGACCACTTCCAAACAATAAATTCTAATTATTAGAAGGCAATCATCTGTACTGATTTCCCCGGCCAGTGATTGGTCTCAACATGCTCACGAGATAAAATTTTATCCAATCATGAAGGATAATTATGCTAAGGTATTTTGAAAAATGATTCCTCAAAAATAATGAGAATTAGCCCTAACTGGTTTGACTAAGTGGATAGAGCATCAGCCCATGGTTTGAAGGGTCTCAGTTTTGACTCTGGTCAAGGGCATGTACCTGGCTTGCAGGTGAAATCCTCAGGCCTGATTGGGGTGTGTGTGGGAAGCAACTAATTGATGTGTGTCTCTCAAGTCCATGTTTCTCTCTGTCTCTACCACTCTCTTCTACTCTTCGTAAAAATCAATAGAAAAATATCATCCATTGAGGATTAATAAAACAATAATAATGAGAATTATATGGGAAAGAACTATACCCATTGCACTGATATTACTGTGTCATGATAGAAGGTCAGGTTCTATTGATGCCATTTTATGGCTATGAAGGCTGCTAAGGACTAGTGAACATCCTAAGAATAGTAGGGAAAGGAAAACTACGCAAACACACAATCACACCTGCTCCTGATGATGTCTTCAAACCAGTAACTTCTTGCTATGGTAGATAATAAATTCTTCATGTTGTTTAAATCTTATGAGTGAGACTTCTGCTTACTGCTGTCAAATGTATCTTAACCAATACAAACATGCTTAAATTCACAAATGAGGTGTTAGGGACCCTGAGAGTTAAAGAGGTCTGCCAGATGTCAGACAACTAGTCGTATGCAGTATTCTTAGCAGCCGATCTCTTTTTAAATCACATTTGAAATGGCTACTTTCCATCAATGCTAACCTGACCATGTTGAATCAAGGAAATGCCCCTCTGTTCCTTATCTGTTTTCTTGGTTTAGAAAACACCTTTTCCATTTCCATTACTGTGTATCATAGGACTTCTCAATGATCCAGAAATGGTATGCTCATCATGTACTAATGCCAAGACAGAAGTTTCCATGAAATAAATTCTGATGCGTGACACCTGTAATCAGGTGTAAGCACGTGATGACCTTTATTACTGCAGCGAGCAAAGGTAACACCTTGAACTTTTAATAATTTGAAAGCTAAAGAAATTTTTATTTTAAATTCCAAAATATAAGGGTCATTATTTATTTTGTCAATGTATTATTAGATTTAAAAAGACCATGTGCTGATTTATTTCTGGTATGATGTGATACTCATCAATTGAATATAATTTTCCAATAGATGTAAATCCTAAAGCAAAATGTATTACATGGATGGACAAAAAATAAGTCGCAGCTATAGACTTCAACCAGGTTTAGGAATACAGGAGAGACCCCAGCACCTCCCTATCTCTATAAGATTCTTCCTTTCTGGTGTGGACAGAGCAAAATAGAAGCATATGCCTGCTCACTTGGGGGAAACACATGACTGCCCACTTGGGGTTTTTGTCTAGCAGAAAAGATAATAAATAAACAATGGATAATATAATAAATTACAAAAACAATAAAATAATGACTTTATAAATGATGATGAATAAATAAATAAATAAATAATGAAAATAAATACAAAATAACAAAAATATCGTTTGTATACTTCTATTACCAAGAACATTGCCTGTCATATAGATGTTCACTACACATTTTTAGAATGAATGAACAAGAGAAATGAGGTTATATAATGGATATAGGATGTATATAATGTAGAGTTAGGCTGAGCTTGTTAACTGAGATGAAGATGGTCTCTGTATGTTGCTATCTGAAAGCAAAACCACCTGTTACTTGTAGGTAATTGTAACAAAAACCGTAAATAAAGCTTAACGAATGCCCATAATCCTTGGGAAAGCTTCTGACCATAAATATTTGCTGTCCAATATGGCAGCCTTTAGGTACATGAGGCTACTTAAATTTAAATTATGTTAAATTAAAAACTCAGTTTCTCAGTTGCACTCGCCAAGTATCAAGTGCTCAGTAACCACAGCTAACTAATGCCTATAGTACGGACATTTTCATCACTGTGGAAAGTTCTATTGAACAGCACTGTTATAGATTAACACGTGCTTTTGTCACACATAAAGCTTACAATTGCATAGCTTTGTTCCTACCTCACAGTTGGCAAAATGTCAGTAAGTCTGCTGCTTAGGTATTTCAGTGTTTTATTGTTGGAGCTATCACAAGGAAATCCCTTTCAAGGGATTCACTTCCATAAGATTGAATGTATGTATACACAGAAACACACAAACACATAATTTTTATAAATTTTTCCTCAGAGGAAATAATTTTGCTCACCTCAGTCTTTTGTTACTGTATATCCTATAAAAGTTTATATCACTGGACTTACAAATATTTATTGAATGCCTCCTATATTAAGATCCCTGTGTTTGTTCCTCGAGGGATGAAGAATGTACAAGTAACGATTAAATGAGCAACATGACTTGAAGAAGGGAATGAATGAAGATGTTGAAGTGTTTTATATGACATCTCGTGACCTGAACTAAAACACTAGCTTGGCACAAATTAAAAACAACATAAAGAAAAAGTGGACAAAATGTAAGGACTAATTGGACATGGATGACAAGGGAGAGTAAAAGTCAACTGTAACTCTTGAGTTGTGTGGGTTCCTACTATGTGCACTATGTCAGCAATAGAAGCAGCCATAGCTCAGGAGATTAAAGCATTATGGGACTAAACAGGCAAATCAGGATGAAAGAAAAGTTTTTAGGGGATTAAATAGTATTATTTTTGAAACATTAATTATTAGATAGTCAACTGATAATATGCAGCTGAAGTGAAGAGCAAAGGTTTAAACATCATCTCTAAATATCTGTAAGACTAAATGAAAAGGCCTAAGAGAAGAAGGAAAGGATAAACGTGAGTATTTTTCCTCTTCATGGGCATGAGAATCTTCAAATGTTTTTAGTCTATAATTATGTCCTCCTCACCATCCACAAGTCAATGTGCTGCCAATTTTCACTAGGTCTGTGATCCAAGCTTTCACGGTAAACCAAACTTTCTATTCATAGCCTTATGGTATTGTACTCTAATGAATTCTCATAATTTGTCTAGTTCTTTGTACAATCTCCTAATTACGCCAATGAATAGAAAAGTATTTTTATACTGTGGAAATGTACATGCAAAGTTTGTATATTTTGGAACATAGCCCAGTTAAACTGTAGTAACATAACCCATTAATGTATAGTTGTTTACATGCATCTCGGGCAATTAATGGTGTCTTTCAGGTTTAACAAGTACTATAAAAGCAAGTGAGAGTTTGTAGTTTAAACTCTGTGAACTGATGGTTGCTTTTGATGTTGAACCTGAGAAACAGCATTTTTTTAAAAAGTAAGAAGGGTAAAGGGTCCTATTTTTGCTAAAGACAATGATGTCTAAGTATTTCTGTGAGGTTGTGACTGAGCAATTTAAATTATTATATCTCTTCATGTTTAATGTGTATTTATGTGCACATTTTTTTTCATTTCATATAACTACATTTGAAGAACCTAGCTCAATAGGAGCATCAATAAACCATGATTTGAGTCTACTTCAAAAGAAGCAAAGCACCCCCCCCCCAAAATATATATATCTATGCTAATAATAGAGCAATATGCAAATTGTCCAGGACGCTGTCACAGAAATGAGCAAACAGCAGGCTGTGTGGGGTGACAAGGGAGGCAGGGGGGTTAGTAAGGGACAACCAAATGACCGAACAGCAGCCTACGTGGGGCAACCAGGCCGGCAGGGAGGTTAGTGAGGGACGACCAAAAGACTGAACAGCAGGCTGCGTGGGGCGAGCAGGCCAGCAGGGGGGGTTAGTGAGGGATGACCAAATGACTGAACAGCAGGCTGCATGGGGTGACCAGGCCAGTGAGGGGGGGGGGGAGAGTTTGGGGTGACCAGCCCAGCAGGGGGGGCAGTTAGGGGCAACCATGTCAGCGGGGGGGGGGGGGGGCAGTTGGGGGCAACCAGGCCAGCAGGGGGTCAGTTAGGGGTGTTCAGGCTGGCAGGCAGAGGTGGATAGGGGTAATCAGGCTGGCAAGGGGGACAATTAGGGGCAATCAATTAGGCAGGTAGATGAGGAGTTAGAAGCCAGCGGTCTCGGATTGTGAGAGGATGTCCGACTGCCGGTTTAGGCCCGATCCCTGGGATCGGGCCTAAACCGGCAGTCGGACATTCCCTGAGGGGTTCTGGATTGGAGAGGGTACAGGCTGGGCTAAGAATTTCATGCACCGGGCCTCTAATACACACACACACACACACACACACACAAAGTAAATTAAACTTCAGATAATTTAAATGCTATTTAGAAAGAGTGCATCATTAAGATCATTCATTCATTGTTAAATGAATGAGTTATTTTTATGGCAAAAGTACAGGGTGCCAAGGAACTACACAAAAGAGAACTTAGACTTGTCTGGTGTATCAGGGAAACTCCCTTAAAAGTTAAGTTTTCATCTGAGTCCTGAAGGATGAGTAGGAGGAATCCAAAAGAAGAGGAAGATGGAATACAGGCACAGGCAATAGATTATATTCCCATGACCTTCCATCCTTAAAAAAAATGTAATAAAGCCATATCTGTAGCCATTCAGAAATTTATGTGTGCCACTGAAAACTAAAACCACAAGTATGAAAATATATGATTCTATTAAATACCATAATGTAAAATTGTAAATCTAATAATCTTAATGTGTAGGACACATGAGAATACAATAACTACTACAAGAACTGCAGAAATTATTTGACAAAGAAGAAAAAAAACACTTTTTTTTCTGGTCCCTTGAAATGGCACTAATCAATTGGAGTTTATTTTCTGCACTTAGTCACATTTTCTACTCAAAGACTAAAAACTGTCCCTCAGGGACAAGAAAAAAATACGATAAGAGTACTACCTTTTCCCAAGGAAGATATCTCCAGTGATTTCTAATGCTTACAAACTCCAGCTGTGACTGTGAGAATTCCAGTTGCCCTACATCTTCCCTGATAGTATTAATTCAAAAAAAGGATTTTTGCTTTTAATTTAGCCCATTTTGGTGGGTACATAGAGGTATATCATTGAGATTTTTTAAAAATATAATTTTATTTATTTCAGAGAGGGAGAGGGAGAGAGCGATAGAAACATCAATGATGAGAGAGAAGCATTGACTGGCTACCTCCTGCACACCCCCTACTGGAGATCGAGTCCACAACCAGGGCATGTGCCCTTGACTGGAATCAAACCCAGACCCTTCAGTCAGCAGGCCGACTCTCTATCCACTGAACAAAACTGGCTAGGGCTATCACTGTGATTTTATGTTCTTGTCCCTAATTACTATCTACACCAGTGATGGCGAACCTATGACACACGTGTCAGAGGTGACACGTGAACTCATTTTTTTGGTTGATTTTTCTTTGTTAAATGGCATTTAAATATATAAAATAAATATCAAAAATATGTCTTTGTTTTACTATGGTTGCAAATATCAAAAAATTTCTATATGTGACACGGCACCAGAGTTTAAGTTAGGATTTTTCAAAATGCTGACATGCTGAGCTCAAAAGGTTCGCCATCACTGATCTACACTAATAAAAGAGAAACATGCAAATTGGTGTCACTCTGCTATGCCCACCAGCCAATTGGGATGAGTATGCAAATTAACCTAACAAAGATGGCGGTTAATTTGCATATTCAGGCATGGAGCAAAGACTGAAGACAGTGTAGAAGGAAGCCAAGCGCTGCAGAAGGGAGCAACGTGGCGGAGATGGGAGCAAAGCCGAGGCAGCGGAGACAGGAGGGAGCGAGGCAGCGGAGAAGGGAGCAAAGCCTGCCTTGGCTGCAGGAAGCCCTATTCTTACAAGAATCTTCCTGCAACGGGCCTGTAGTTTTTATATATTTATTGGACCTTAGGATATCCTCTTGGGAATTATCTGTTCATGTATTTTGCCTATTTAAAAATTATTCTGTCTATAATTTTGTTATTATTTTATAGGATCTTGTATATATTTTTATTCTTATATGTAAGCACTGTGTGGCTTCTCTTCTCTCTTTTTAATTATGTCTTTCAATGATAAAAAATAATCCTCCACAAATTGGTAATGACTGGTTAACCAGACTACATTAAAATAATACCATTTATAATTATATCCAAAACTTAAAATGCCTTGGAATAAATCTAATGAAATCTGTAAACAACTTATTCTGAGAAAACCAAAAACCACTATTGATAGAAATTTTAAAAGACCAAAATAAATGAAAGGATATGCCATGGTCATAATAACAAAGACTCACTATTGTTAAGGTATCAATTCCCCCCAATTTATACATAAATTCAATGCAGTCCAAATTTTAAAATGCGTAAGTTTTCTGTGTGAGACTGAAATCAACTGGTCATAAAAATTTTATGGATCTACAAAGAGCCAAGAATATCGAAGGTAATCTTGAAGAAGTAGAGAAAAATTGATACTATATACCAAGACTTACTATAAAACTATTTAAGACAATGTATTGGCACAGCGATAGACAACTAGATGAATGGAACAGAACAGTGAATCTGGAAACAGTGACATATACTGGTATCTTCAACCTTCATTTATGACAAAACTGAGCATCTGGGAAAAGAATGCCATGATCAACTGATGATCTGAATGAGTATACGCTGCTCCGAACTTTCCTTCCTTCCTGCTTAGTAATATATTTTAGCAGTCTTTCCTTTATACACTTACACATCCAACTCATTTTTAATAGCTACATAATAGTTTATTGTGCAAATATATCTCAACCAACTCACCCATTCCCATCTTAATTGGTGTGTAGCTTGTTTCCAGTTTTTTCTGTGGACACTTCTGTAAGTGTATCTGTAGTTGGACATCCTAGAAACACAATGTTGAATCCAAGAGTGTGTGAGTGTAAAGTTATTCACATATTTGCTTCCAAAGAGGCCACAGCTACATGTACTCTTACCCAGAGCTTCTGAAAGTGCCCCGATTGTAACATAAATGACAGATGCTTATATTTGTTCCACTTTCACTGCTCATGACTCACAAAGGACTTTGTGAACAAATTTAATCATATTAACTACTGATAAGTTAGAATGAAAGTAATGCTGACTCTGCTTACATTAAAGGGCTGGCAGAGCAAACAGGATGAACTAATGTGCGTGCAAAAGTGGTCTCAGAGCTTGGGTAGTGAGAGCAGAGAAGCAGGCTTCTCTCAGAGCAGGCCAGGGACCAGCAGCCAGTCTTGGGCACAGTGGTGAAGGCTAACTCAAGGGACAATATGCTGACTGCAAGTAAAGTGCCTCGTCTGATTAAATGACACCCGATTGCCAGAAATTGAGTACACTGTCATGTCATCAAGGAATTCTGTAGCATTGAACACTGTGTGGTATTTAAATAAATGGGTCATCTGCTGGGGTGCAGAAATCTCATTAAAGCTTTTCATTGGGTTGACATTTCTGTAACTGGTTCGGACTTCTTTGCACCCAAGCAATTGAGTTAGTGCTGCCCTCCTTGAAAAAAATGACTCCTTACTTTCAAATTAGACACATTCCTCTGCCATCTTTCAAGATTCATCTCAAGCCCCATTTTCTCCCTGAACATTTCCTCAAAACTCCATGCCATATCGGCAGGATTTTCCCTGCAGTTTAGGGTTACACTGTATCAGTTTTGCAGTATTCTTCCCTTGTTTTGTGTCCAACTGCATCACACATACCCACCGTTTTCCCAAAATTGACTCTCAGGGAAGGACGCGATGGGAACCTATCTTGCACTTCCCTTGTACCAGGTACGTTGGTGTGACATTTAATCATTGCAGCTACTCCCGAAGATATGTACTATTATCCTGGCTTTCAGATGAGAAAGTGGAATTCCACGGATATTGTATGCCTTGCTTGTTCACACACGTACTTAAGTGGCACCTTCAGATGCAAACTCAAGTTAATTGTATTATCAAGTCACTCACCACAGGCTCTCTCCAGACACTGCTCAGCATGATTTTTGGTTGTAGAAATGGTACTTAGTTCCTAGAGGCCTTTGAATCTGTGGTATCGGCACAACCACCACCACTCAAGTGGAAAGGTCCCGGGCCTCAGGGACTGGAAACTACGTTCCAGTCCTGACCACACTGCTCTGAACAGAGTCTCTTCTCTTTTTGACTTTACATGTGAAACCCATCCAACTTCCACAATATGAAATCCATCTGTATATAGCACATTTAATGTGCAGTCTTTCGGAAGTAGTGTACAAAAGTATTCAAACTGGGCTTTAGAATAAAAAGAAATCTGGTTTTAAATCCAGTTATAGATTATTCTTGAGCCATCCTAATTTCAGCAAGTTATTTAATTTATCTTAGTAAAATGAGTTTAATAATCACTATGTCACTGGATCATTAAAAGGAGTGAAGGAGATTATATATGTAAATTCTTTAGCCTCTAGGGCAGTGATGGTGAACCTTTTGAGCTCGGCGTGTCAGCGTTTTGAAAAACCCTAACTTAACTCTGGTGCCGTGTCACATATAGGAATTTTTTGATATTTGCAACCATAGTAAAACAAATGTTTATATTTTTTATATTTATTTTATATATTTAAATGCCATTTAACAAAGAAAAATCAACCAAAAAAATGAGTTTGCCTGTCACCTCTGACACGCGTCATAGGTTCGCCATCACTGCTCTAGGAAATGGCTTTATAAAACTATCACTTATACTCAGACCCACTGGATTAATAGAAAATAGGCATTTATGCTATAGTACAGTAATCATTATGCATAAACACAGAAACTAATGAAATAAAATAATTGGGGGAAAAGGGAAAATATTTAATTTCATTTAGTCTTGTGCCTGCCATTTAATAAGTCCAAGGTCAAAGTACTAATTAGGCTATGGTATTAATTCATGGCTGTGCAGTAAAAATATTTTTGAAAACATACAAGAAAAAAAGTCACCTTTTCCTGAACAGACTGGAAAATAAGTTTATCACATAAGATTATCTCAGTCACTAGTTTTTGTTTTATCACAAAATTTAGCATAATGATGAGTAGCAAGAAACATTATGACTCAAGTCACAAAGGCACACACATTTCAAGAATCCTATATATTAGCTAAGATAATAAAAACACAAAATTGTCTTATTTTCTCACTTTTATCTATATTTAAGTAATGAAGATAAAGTTAGATCTAGAAACAATAGAACTGACTCAGGTGAACATGGTGAACACCAAATCTATTTCTCTTCTGAGAATGTTTTTAAAATTCACCAGGAAAACACATTACTTTTAAATAAGGTCCCATGTCAATATGTGCTCTAACATTTCTACAGAGGTATGCAATTAAAGTTTGCAGAGCCTTTGTATGTGGACACATTTATAGGAGGGAATCAGAGCGACTATATGCAAATTAACCCAACCAAGATGGCGGCCAGCAGCCACAGAGCTGGAGCGAGCAGGAGACTTGCTTGCTTCAGTGATGGAGGAAGCCAAGGTACCCCGCCTGCCACGGCCCATCTCTGAGCTCCACTGAAAGCAACGAAGTTTCAATTATAGAAGGTAAACAAACCCCAGATACCTGCTTTCAGCCAGCCATGGCCACGGAGCTGGAATGAGCAGGAGAGGGTTGCCCCTGGCGATGGAGGAAGCCAAGCTTACCACAGGCCTCTGCTAAAGGCAAGGAAGTTTCAATTATAGAAGGTAAATAAATCCCAGAATAAAAAATAAAAAAAGGAGAGGCTGGGAGCTTACGTCGCCAGGGTGGTTGGCCAGCTGAAAACAGCCCTCAGCCCCTCACTCAGACTGGCCAGGCACCTCAGTGAGGACCCCCCACCATAAAGGGGGTGTGGCCAGCCAGAAAACAGCCATCAGCCCCTCACCCAGGCTGGCCAAACAGCCCTGGGGTGAGGGTTCCCACTGGGGTGGACATCCTCCGAGGGGTCCCACATTGCAAGAGGGCATAGGATGGGCTGTGGGACCCCCTGAGTGCACAAATTTTTGTGCACCGAGCCTCTAGTCTATCTAATCTAATAAAAGACAAACATGGTAATTAACCATACCTCCGACACGCCTCCCATTGGCTAATCAGGGCAATATGCAAATTAACTGCCAACCAATATGGCGGCCGGCAGCCAGGCAGCTGAAGCGAACATGAGGCTTGCTTGCTCCAGTGATAGAGGAAGCCAAGATTCCCCACCTGCCATGGCCCAGCTCTGACTGCACTCTAAGAAACAATGTGGCAATTATAAAAGCTAAACAAACCCCAGAAACCTGCTTTCAGCCAGCCGGGCCTCAGCAAGCAGGACTGCAACAGTGTTTCAATTATAGAAGCCAAACAAACCCAGATACCTGCTTTCAGCAGCCGAGGCCTCAAGCTGGAGCTGGGTCTCAGAGATAAAGCGAGCTCTCAGCTCCAGTGACAGCCACAGAAGGTAAATAAATCCCAGAATAAAAAAAAAAGAAAGAAAGGAGAGGTTGGGAGCTTCAGTCACCTGCCAGCCTGAAAGCAGCCCTCAGCCCCTCACTCAGACTGGCCAGGCACCCCAGTGGGGACCCCCACTCTGAAGGGGGTGCAGGCAGCCTGAAAACAGTCCTCAGCCCCTCATCCAGGCTGGCCAGGCACCTCAGTGGGGACCCTCACCCTGATCTGGGACACCATTCAGGGCAAACCAGTCGGCCCCCACCCATGCACCAGACCTCTATCCTATATAGTAAAAGAGTAATATGCAAACTGACCCTAACAGCAGAAAGACTGGGAATGACTGGTCACTATGACACACACTGACCACCAGGGGGCAGACACTCAATGCAGGAGTTGCCCTCTGGTGGTCAGTGAGCTCCCACATGGAGTTCAGCCACAAGCCAGGCTGATGGATGCCAGTACAGCAGTGGTGGTGGGAGCCTCTCCTGCCTCCTCAGCAGCACTAAGGATGTCCGACTACAGCTTAGATCTGCTCCCCGCTGGCAAGTGGACATCCCCTGAGGGCTGCCGGGCTGCCAGAGGAATGTCTGATTGCCAGCTTAGGCCCAATCCCCTGGTGAGCAGGCCTCAGCCAGCAGATGGTCATCCCCCAAGGGGTCCCAGACTGTGAGAGGGCACAGGCCGGGCTGAGGGACTGCGCCCCCCCCCCCCCCGAGTGCACAAATTTTTGTGCACCGGGCCTCTAGTATCCTATCTAATAAAAGAGAAACATGGTAATTAGCGTACGACCACTACCCTTCCCATTGGCTAATCAGGGTGATATGCAAATTAACTGCCAGACAAGATGGCGGCCGGCAGCCAGGCAGCTGGAAGCGAACATGAAGCTTGCTTGCTTCAGTGACGGAGGACTCCAACGTTCCCCGCCTGTCTTGCCGGCCTCTGAGCCTGCAGTTTGAAACATTGTAACAAATATAGAAGCTAAACAAAACCCCAGAAACCTGCTTTCAGCTGGCCGGGATCTCAGAGATGGAGTTATACATTGTTTTGATTATAGAACCTAAACAAACCAGATACCTGCATTCAGCAGCAGAGGCCTCAGAGCTGGAGCCAGAGCTAAAGCTGGCCCAGAATAGAAAAAAAAGAAAAAAAGGAGTGGTTGGGAGCTTCAGTCACCCGCCAGCCAGAAAACAGCCCTCAGCCCCTCACCCAGACTGGCCAGGCACCCCAGTGGGGACCCCCACCCTGAAGAGTGTGTGACCAGCTGCAAACAGCCATCATACCCTCACCCAGGCTGGCCAGGCACCCCAGTGGGGACCCCCACCCTGATCCAGGACACCCTTCAGGGCAAACCAGCCAGCCCCACCCATGCACCAGGCCTCTATCCTATATAGTAAAAGGGTAATATGCCTCCCAGCACCAGGCTCAGCGGAGCCGCGAGGCCTCCCAACACCGGGATCAGCAGAGCCGAGAGGCCTCCTGGCACCGGGATCAGCATGACAGGGGGCAGCGCCCAAACCCCCTTATCGCCCTGTGGCTCTGTGTGTGACAGGGGGCGGGGCCACAACCTCCCTATTCACCCTGCTCTGTTCGTGACAGGGGAAGGCACCCCAACCCCCTGATCATCCCTGCTCTGTGCCTGATACGGGGTCCTCCCCAACCCCCTGATCGCCCTGCGGCTCTGTGTGTGACAGGCTGTAGCGCCCCAACCCCCTGATCGGCCCTGCTCTGTGTGTGACAGGGTGCAGTGCCCCAACCCCCCGCCCCCACAGGCCCTGCTCTGTGTGTGACAGGGTAGAGCCATAACCTCCCCAAAGGCCCTGCCCTGAGTGTGACAGTGCGGCGCCCAAACCCCCTGATCGGCCCTGCTCTGTGGGTGATAGAGGGCGGCGCCCCAACCCCCTGATCTGCTCTGCTCTGTGTATGACAGGGGGTGGCGCCCCAACTCCCCAATCGGCCCTGCTCTGAGCCCGTCCAGGGACTGCACCTAGGGATTGGGCCTGCCCTCTGCCACCCGGGAGCAGGCCTAAGCCAGCAGGTCATTATCTCCCGAGGTGTCCCAGACTGCGAGAGGGCACAGGCCGGGCTGAGGAACCCCCCTTCCCCCCGAGTGCACAAATTTTTGTGCACCGGGCCTCTAGTATATATATAAAAGCCTAAGGGACCGTTTGACCTTTAGACTGGTAGCTATGATGCACATTGACCACTAGGGGGCAGATGCTCCATGCACAGGCATGGAAACATGGAACAGACTGATGAATCTCAGAGGGAATTAGGGAGAGCGGAAAGAGATTAACCAAAGGTCTTATATACATACTAGAGGCCCGGTGCATTGATTCATGCAATGGTGGGGTCTTTCTGCTGGCCTGCTGGGATCAGGCCAAAACCAGCAGTCCGACATCCCCCAGGTGTCCTGGATTGTGAAAGGGCGCAGGCCAGGCCCAGGGACCCCACCTGTGCAGGAATCCATGCACTGGGCCTCTATAGTTATAACTATATAACTATATAAATATGTATATTGCATTTCCTTTTTATTGCTGACACTACTACAGATGCCCCCTATTTTCCCCTCTTGCCCCCCTCTACCCAGCCCCCAGCACCCTCCCACTCCTGGACTTCACCATACTATTGTCTATGCCCATGGATTGTGCATATGTGTTCTTTGGTTATTCTCTTCACCTTTTATTCAGTCCCTCCCACCCAACTCCCCTCTGATAGCTGTCAGTCTGTTCCATGCACCCATGACTCTGGTTCTATTTTGTCTGTCAGTTTATTTCATTCCTTAGATTCCACATATAAGTGACTTTTTAAAGTTCTCTTATATGAAAAGTATCGAAAGGATGCATATACAACTGAGTCAAGCTTCACACCAAAATCTTGTACACTTCTTGGAAAGAACCTTGCTTGAATGCTGGCCAATCCAGTCAAGCACAGCTATTTTAGAAAGAAAAAAAAAATGGACAGCAGGAGTTAAATTTGATATTCATTAACATTAAGGGAAATTTCTTGCCCCATTTAACTAATTTCTTAGTTGGTACATTGTGACAAACAAATATTAGTTGTTAAAATCTATTACACCTGCTTTAAATTGCATCTCCCTTTAGCCTGAGGCTCAATAGTTGGTTGAATTGAATTTGAGTAGCCAGGGGCTGTTAATGGGTAGGCTTTTCTATTTACTCTCTTAATTATTCTCTATCTAAATTATCACTGATGATGAAATCTATGTGCACTACATTCAACATAATCAGAAGGACTAAATAATTTTTCCTCTTCAGGATAATGATATGGAACTAAAGGCTCATAAAAATCTCTAGGAATAGTTTTTTGTTGTTGCTATTGTTTTTATAATATGGCACATTTAAACCCAACTGATTGTTTTAATGTGTGCTGATTGACTATCACAGTATATTTCTAGCAACAGGGTGCCCTTCTAAACCTTTAAAATGAAAATTGTTCTGTACTGAGTACAGATTTATAATTAATGTGTTATGTGTATGACATGACATTGATATGTCAATTTTAATTAGTTACAGAGTTTATGTTAGAGTAACTACAGTAAAATGCAAACAATGAATTGGAAAGCAAAATCTATACCAATCATTTCCAGCAGAGGTCTCTAGAGAGCAACTAAAGTTATGGAAATAAGGTATATATGTTTAGTAATTTAAACACAAAATTTAACTCTTCAGCTCTAGAGCCCTTTCTTTTCACCCACGTCCCTTTCTCTTTTGATGTCTGTGCTCCTTCATCAGATAAAAGGCTGTCTCAAAAACTGATCAGAAGTAGACACAAGAGACCAGGTTAATCCCAAGTGCACGGTGTAATGTGTTACAAAACAGACAATGTAATTATCTCAGCAGCCAGTTTAACCAGCTAATTCGGCAGCTTTGCATACCAGGGGTGAGCTCATCTGTTCACTATATTACCAGCCAGGCCATTTTTCACCAAGATCACTACAGTTTTACAAAGGCTTGTAAAAGCCTGAGGACTGTTTCTTTGAATGTGGCATAACAGCTTTTTGCAATCTTTTATTTATAGGGAAGGAACAGACTAACAAAGAGAAGAAAATGGAGATCAGTGTTGCTCAGTATCAAAAAATGCAGTCCATGACACAAATCTCCATGTGCTCATCTAAAACGAAATACTCTCTCTTTACTGGGCATGCCTGGAGAAATGCCACATGATTTAACAGAAATGTGATTTTGATGGCAAAGACGTATAAATCTGGTTATGCTTTTCTTAGAAGTAAATTTATTGGCCCCACGTGCATTCCCCATTTTGTTAATACTAGTGCTGTTTGGAGTAATCGGTGTGAGCTTTAGAGTCCCATTGACCTGGACTTGAGTCCTGGTTCTTTGACTTTTTCATTTCCTGATCTTGAGCAAGTTAGTCCCACAGTTTCCTAACCTTTAAAATGTGAATAATACCTGCATATTGCATGGTTACTGAGGGATGTTAATCATCTATCAGGGAAATACTTACCAGAAAGAGATAGATAAGTAAATAGTAACTATTTTATTGCATGATGTACACACATATGTTACACACAACATTTATATACAGGCACATATATGCACGCATTAGATATCCCTTTAACACTTGAACAACGTAGGGGTTGGGATGCCAACTCCCACAGAGTTGAAAATCCATGTATAACTTTGATTCCCCCAAAACTTAACTACAGTTGCCCCACGGATAGCTAAACCTGTGATGCTCAAGTTCCCCATATACTAGTAAAATGACATGAATCAATGCACACAGTCAGCCCTCCACATCTACAGACTCCCAACCACAAATGAAAAACAGTACAGGTATTTATTGAAAAAAAATCTGCTGCATGGGCCGATGAAGTTCAAACCCATTGTTCAGAGTCAACTGTATATATAACTTAGAAAAAAAAAATTTAACCTAAACCTCAGGAAACATTAATGTTTACCCCAATTCTATTTCTTAAAATGCTATCACACTGACCACAGGTGACACCAGGTAACATGCAGGTCCAGTAACTAGCACAGTACCTCATGGGTTCAATGATATCTGTTGAATAAAATAAACATAACAAACTAGACGGAGAAAACTATTGCAGAATGTATAATATTAGAGGCCCAGTGCACAACTTTGTGCATGGGTGGGGTCCCTTGGCCTGGCCAGTGATCAGGGCCAATCTGGGCTGTGGGAGGTTGGTTGGGGGGAAGGACCAAGGGAGGTTGGCTGGCAGGGGGAGTGGCTGTGGGAGGGGTCGTGGGAGGTTGGTTGTGGGAGTGCACTGACCACCAGGGGGCAGCTCCTGTGTTGAGCGTCTGCCCCTTGGTGGTTAGTGGGCATCATAGCGACCAGTTGACCCGTCGTCTGGCCGTTTAGTTGCTTAGGCTTTTATATATATACATTAGTTAACAATATTGACAACGTTTTAGAGTGATGTGTTTTGCTGTTCATTATTTTCAACAAACTGAACTTTCACATCAGAGGACAGTAAATTCTGTGTCTAACAGCTTAGATGTAGGTTATACTTTTGATATCGTGTTTCATTTGACATAGTTAAATGACAACAGTGGCATGAGAGCCAAAGTCTTAAACAATAATTAAAATGGTCGTAAAGGTGAGGCAGAGATTTTTTTTAAAAAAGGTTCTGATTTATAGTAAAGTCTGTGCAAGTGCCTATTACTACACTAACATGATGAGAAAACTCCAATAGGTTAAAATTGAGGTGCGAAATGCCCAAGGAGATGACATGAGAAATCTCCATAGACAGGGAGGTGTTTAGGATATAGATGTAAGAGCCAGCCAAGCACCATCTTTCAAAGTCTCCTGGCATAAAGTCTCAGATCTTCAGCAAGAAGTTCAAAATCAAGGGGGAAAGGAACCAGGAAGTCTCCCTGCCTTTGGCTTCCATTTGATTCTCCATAGAGACTTTTCTCCACACATCCACAGAAATAAAAACTGGGTTATACAGTTCCCATACCCTAAATTCTCTTGAAAATCCTATTATGACTGTACCATCTACCTCCCCCCAAGTCATTTCCAACCACTCTTATTTCAAATCACTCGACTGAGACCATATTGGCCTCGTTGCCATTTTCATTTACCACAGCCTGGGGCATTTTTACCTACTGTTAACTGTCAGTACGTCTCTCCCTTCTGGCTTTTGCAAGGCTTCCTTCTCTACTCCACTTCCCCAAGTGCCTGCTCAAACATCACCTCCTTACAAAGGCCTTCACTGGCTGCCCTTTCTAAAACAGCAACTCTAGGCATTCTCTGCATTTTAACGCTGTTTTACTTTTATTCATAGCACATACCCAGACCTCAGTTTACATTATTTATTTGCTTATGTTATTTACCATCTCTCACCCCACTGGAATATTAGCCCAGTGAAACAAGGAATTTATTTCATTCATTGGTCTATCCCCAGTGCCCAGAAAGGTGGCTAGCGCACCCATAGGGATCCCATTGCAAAGTATTGCTACTGATTGAACTTTCCCAAGCTCTTCCCCACGTGATGGGTGCAGAAACTTGACACATGGGCAAGGAGGGGGTGTTGCTGAAGAACCTGAAGCCTGAGGCTGCGTGCACTTCAGTGTGTGCTAGGCCACTGGAAGGAGAGAGGCATGGCCAGGAACCCTTGGCTTGGACCTCTTCTTGTGTTGTACTCTTTGGCTTCACTCACCACCTGAGCTTTACCAGGTGGAACTGTTTTCTAAAGCAGCTTGGAAATTAGCAGATCACATTGGAAAAGACAAACCGACAGGCGAGCTTTTGGAGGTGTCGGCGCTCTTGGGTGCATCAAACATTGCAGCTGCCTGGGAACCTGTGGTCCCTCACAGTTCTCATCGGGGCCTTCACTGTGAAGTTATTTATTGAATTTCTTTGAAGTCGCTGAATGTGTTTCCACCACATTTTGTTCATTCTTAGTTTCATGTTGCACAGTAATCATGAATTTCCATGTTCTACTGCTGTCATTAATCTGTCAGCTCCCTAAGCTGGGCAGGGCCTAGATCTTACTTCAACTTTGATGACGGTGTCTGGCGCACCATGGCATCCGCGAAAAAAGTGGTCTAGTAAACAAAATTTTTACAAATGAACAAAAGGGCCAAATAGTAAAGCTACTGAAGTATTTTTCAAATTGAGATTCATAGCCTATTTCCAAAAGTAATTAAACATGTCAAGGTAATATGTCTGTGATATGAAAAGTGATCTAGTAATAATATCTGTCTCAACCATCAATGAAAAGTACTAGACACCGATTTTTATCTCTAGAATTCTCAACATACCCCTTGCAGGGTTCCATTATTACCATTCTTCACTTGCAGGAGGGGAAACTGAGACAAAAAATAGATAAGCATCTTGCCCAGAATCACACAGCTAATATGTGACAGGATTTGTATCCTAACAGTATTAATAGATCTCTTTTGGAATTTTTCAATATCTGCTTTTCAGGCTGATATTCTGCTATTTCAAATATTACTTTCCCCATATCCTTTTCTACTTAATAGCCAATTTCTAATTCTCTCTTCTAACAATCAAGTTAATATCACTATATTTAAAAATTAAATGTTGCAAAACTTCAGTAAGTTTTGAATATCAAACTCTTAAAATGTTCTTAATAATAAATGTGTATCCCCTCAAAAGGGAGTGAGATGGGTTAGCAAAGGCTAATGTTGTCCTTGGGGTGGTAGAATTAAATTTCATAAGCGTCTCCTAAGCCTATTTAACAAAGAAAAAAATGCTGCCATCTTTTTGTAAAACCTGCATTTCAAGGCGCTTCTATGATTTATGAATTTCTCTCACATCTCAAACGAGTGATATATAGCGGGAGTCTAATTCATTCCAACTCATCACATGTATTTTGGAACTCCATATCACCTTTCAAAATCGATAGGCAGTTAATACTACTGAGAAGATGTATTTAGGTTTGAAAGAAGATAAAAATTAGATTGTGAGTTATTCTTTGTATGGGATCCTGTTACCGTATTTTCATACACTGTCAGGTCAAACACCTTAACTTGTTTTCTAGATTCACTGTCCAATATCTTCAACTCTTCTATAATTTACTCTTACACTGAACTGCTGGGCAGTATTAATTTGCATGTATTAAAAAGGATCATTAGCTTATTAATAAATATCTCTGGCAAAGATAAAATATTATATAATTAGTAACTATGTGTACCAAATTAATAGTTTATTCTTCAGAACCTTCATTTTAAAATTTTCTTAAATTTTATTTTGTTATATCATTTATATAGTTCTGTTCATAAAGTTCATCATTTTGAGCTCTCTCTCCTTTAGTCACATGTTTATTTGTTCATTTACTCAACAATTATTTACTAAATGCCTATCATAATGGGCTCTATGATTGCCTATTAGACTGGCACACTGTAGCACCTGAGAAGAGAAAATAGTTCTCTGGTAAAACAAAAATATTAAAAAAATGAATAAAAGGTGGGAAAATGGTAAAGAAAAACAGACACAAAGAGTAGAAACCACATCTTTGAATGCCATTATTATTATTATAAAATTAAATGAATAGTCACAATTTCTTGGCATATGTTACATACAGGGCCAGGTCCTATGATTGAGGGAAGTGATGCAACTCTTGCCCTCACATCCTGCGGGGCTGGTCTTCATATTCTGGCCTGGCCTTCCTCACCTCCCTGGTGACTCAGCAGTAAAGTGACAGGACACTTGGGGATGGAATTGGTTTGGGGAATGGAGTGTTGGAAAGAAAGGCCAGAGTTGTTCTATAGCCCCTAAAGAAAAGAAGGCATAACTTGCCAAATATATAGCATATTTACCTTATGTTGATAGTTTTCCCCTCCCAAATATGTGAGCGTCTCTGTATATAATTTCTACTCTTTCAGAAATCAGTTATAATTTGTTAACTAAATAGTAATTATTTACTCTATAGTAACAAAAATCTTTGTCTGGCTACATTTTTTTTTCAAGTAATTTGTCATACAAGAAAATGTTAAATGCTGCCATCTGCCAAATCATATGTCTATTGTCTAACCTATTGGTGGGCTCAGAAATTGGCAGGTAAGGAGAGTAAGAGAAAAGAAATCGTTGATCCAGTTCTGCACCACAGTTAGAGTGAAGAATGCAGAGGTCTGTCCTCATCCTTGTCAGCACTGCTGCTGCCAAGTGGGTTGGATTGCCTTATTTCCTCCTCAACCCTATGTTGACTCGTCATGAACTACATACCATACAAGGGCTAACTGTGAAGTTGTAGGTGAGAAACGTATGAAAAACATATCTATAAAAGCACAGCATATTAAAATTAAGACAGTTTCCACAGCCTTGAAATCCTCGAAAGGCCCCAGGCTTGGTTTGGTTTGGTGCCAGAATATATCAGGTTGACAGCCAACAATCATTGCTTATTTTATTTTTTTTAAAGTAAAGAGAAGCCTTTTGGCATACTCCTCCTGCATGTTACATCACCACACTACCGCAGAACTCTGATGAGTTTCCATTGATTTAAGTCAGCACTCAATACAAAATGATAGATGCTGGGCTGACGTGTGAGGACAGGACCGTCAGTTTTACCGTGGCACACAGGTGCATGGTGCGGATGAATGAACAGAGAGGATCTGGACTTCAGAAGGAAATGGGACCGAGGGCAATCAGGAGGGGTAGTCAGAGAGAAAAATTCTAGTAAAACAAGGGCAAGAACAACTGTTTTTTACGGTTGGAGAAAGGGGCATATTCATTGCCTCGTTGCCTAAATGGCTGGAGCCAGTAGAAGAAAACAGATTAAAGACATAATTGAAAAAGCAGAGTGCCCGGTGCATTTTTAAGCCACCCATGTGTTCAGCTATCACCTAGATTGCTGGACTAATTCTTTGTCCAAAGAAAAGGTCATAAGCTCTAGGCTAGCATTTGAGACTTAAGTCACCGTTGTTGATTTCTGCTACTTTCTGACTTGATTATAGCTCCTAATTCCTGGATTCTGGCTTTATCCTCGGGTTCAAGCCCTTAACTTGAGCCCCCACTCACACAAATCATTCTCCCATTCTATGTTCCCACCTTGATTAATTTCCAAGGATCACTGATCTTCTCTGCAAAAAATGAGACTTTCACCTCTTGCTCCACTTTCCTCTCAGGTGTGGTGTACACGCTTTGTACTGCCTGTCTCACAGCCTTCTTCCTGGTAAATATAACCCTAATTCTGCACAAGGGGCAAGTGACCACGTATCAAGGGAGTCTCAGCCCTTTCCCACCCCAGGAAGGGGAATTTTATTTAGTCACAGCTAGTTACGGAAATTCTATGCCCTGGAAAGTAATGTGTCTTTAAAAGGGATATGTCAAAATTCTCATTTTCTCCTGGTCCCCTAGAAAAGAAGCAGCCCTGGAAGAAGGATTTCAACTTTTTCTACTTGAAATGGCTGTGTCTCCACAGAATGCCCGGGATGTGGACACATCTAGTGACCATGAAAGCAGAAGACATGACTGTTAAACAAGAAGGGGGAGGAACCTGGGCCAGTGGAATGCTGCTCAGCCCCAGAATTGCCTACCTTCAGTCTTCATGTCATATGAGATCATTTGTTTACTTCGATGCTTTATTGAGCTTCCTGTTTCTTTAAACAAAAAGTATTCTAAGTGACATGGTGCAGAAATAAAGGCTAAGAAAAGCTGACTTATTGAAGTCATACTACATATCAGATCTGTATATGTATTATTTGAGTTCATTTTTTTAAATATCAGAAAGAGTAGCTAATGTTTACTGAACACAGACCAGTGATGGCGAACCGATGACACGCGTGTCAGAGGTGACACGTGAACTCATTTTTTTGGTTGATTTTTCTTTGTTAAATGGCATTTAAATATATAAAATAAATATCAAAAATATAAGTCTTTGTTTTACTATGGTTGCAAATATCAAAAAATTTCTATATGTGACACGGCACCAGAGTTAAGTTAGGGTTTTCAAAATGCTGACACGCCGAGCTCAAAAGGTTCGCCATCACTGACATAGACTATATGCCAAAGTTTCCAACATGAACAAACTCATTTAATTCTAACCATAGCACTATAATGTAGGCACTGTCACCACCATTTACCAACACCTTATTTATAGCTTATTAGAATAATATTGATCCTATAGGACAATTAAGAGAATGCATGAAACCATTATTCTTTTTAAAATTTTTTAAAATTGGCTTCAGAGAGGAAGGGAGAGGGAGAGACAGAAACATCAATGATGAGAGAGAATCATTGATTGGCTGCCTCCTGCACACCTCCTACAGGGGACTGAGCAGAAACCTGGGCATGTGCCCTGACTGGGAATCCAACTGTGACCTCCTGGTTCATGGGTTGACACTCAACCACTGAGCCACACCGGCCAGGCTAAAACAATTATTGTTTTTTAAAATATATTTTTATTGAGTTCAGAGAGGAAGGGAGAGGGAGGGAGAGAGATAGAAACATCAATGATGAGAGATAATCATTGATCGACTGTCTTCTGCATGCCCCACACTGGGGATCAAGCCTGCAACCCGGCATGTGCCCTTAACCAGAATCAAACTTGGGACCCTTCATTCCGCAGGCTGATGCTCTATCCACTGAGCCAAACCAGCTGAGGCTGAAACAATTATTCCTTATGGTGTCTGTATAAAAGCCTTCCAGAGCCAGTTACTTATTATTAAACTTCAGTAAATTCGTACCACAGAAAACCTCTGTTATTTGATTTAATTTTTATAACAATCCTGTGGGGGTCACATTTGATCCCCATTTAAAGACAGGTAGACTCAGAAGCCCGCATTTCCCCCCCGGAGTTGAAAGACACTAAAGCCTGACACCAAATTCTGATATGCATCATTGAGTGTCGCTTCTCTACTTCCATGACACCAGTTTCCTAGACTTCACTTTTTTCTTATGAATACAAAAGTGCAACAGTAGAGCATGGGGCTATGAGCACAGACTGAAAATAAGACAAGACTGTTCAAACCCTAGTGCATTTGTTAGCTGGGTAAACTAAGACGGTTACTCAGGTAGTAGATATTTTATTATTATCTGTAAAAGACAAAAGCACTTACCCCAAAGATTGTTGAAAGCATTAAATTAGATGAGCGCTTTTCAACCAGTGTGCCACAAGAACAAGCAATACCTGACTATTTAGTCAAGGGCACTGAACTCTTTTCCCTTAGATGGTCAAATAAAAAAAAAATGACAACAGCTAACACAGCCCTCCAGTGTGAATGAATCAAAATTATATCTATTTTTGTCAGATTAGCAAAAAATATATATTTTTGGTGTGCTGCAGAATTTTAGTAATTAGTTTATGTGTTCCATGAGATGAAAAAGATGGAAAGTCGTGGAATAAGGTAATACTTGTATAACGTATTGCAAATGTCAATACCAATTTAGATATGTAAAATGTATATCTTTTTTTAATTTTGAAGCAATGTCAATTTTATTGGTTTCTTTTCTTTATTGTTGACAGTAGTACAGATGTCCCTTTTTGTTGTTGTTCCTTTTTCCCATTGACTGCTCCCCCACCCAAGTCTTTGCCACACTACTGTCTGTGTCTATGGGCTATGCATAGATGCATATAAGTTCCCTGGTTACTCTCCACCCCCCAAACCCGCAACTCCTACCTTCCCTCTAAAATCCACCAGTCTGTTCCATGGTTCTATGTCTCTGGATCTATTTTGTTCACCAGTTTATTATGTTCATTAGATTCCACATATGAGTAAGATCATGTGATACTTGTCTTTCTGTGACTGGCTTATTTTGCTTAGCACAATACTCTCCAGGTCCATCCATGCTGTTGCAAATGTTAAGAATATATATATTTTTTAATATATATTTTTTTATTGATTTTTTACAGAGAGGAAGGGAGAGAGTTAGAAACATCGATGAGAGAGAAACATCGATCAGCCGCCTCCTGCACATCTCCTACTGGGGATGTGCCCGCAACCCAGGTACATGCCCTTGACTGGAATCGAACCTGGGACCTTTCAGTCTGCAGGCCAACGCTCTATCCACTGAGCCAAACCGGTTTTGGCAAGAATATATCTTTATTTGCATTGAAACTGCTGCAGCAAAATACACAGTCCATTTATTAAAATTGCATCATAAAATTTTAGGAATGTGAGAGACTGCAGAGAGGAAATTTTATGATATCCTTCTATCAAGAGGTAAATTTTATCTAATTAAAAAACTAGCAGAGGGCAAAATATAAAATGACCCTATGAGTTACCTTTAAAAAGCTAAATACAATGAATTGATATCACTGTTATGATAATGATCATTTGAAATTAATGACCAGTTAACTGAACATTGCACCACAGTGACATGGAGGAAGAAAGAAGAGCACATACAGTTAAAATTTCAGAACATGGTAATCTTCACTGCATGTTCTCACACCTGGCTGACAACTGTGCAGTGTGGCATAGTTGAAAGAACGCTGAACTTGGAATCAAAAGATGTAGCTGGGATCAAGCCCCTTCTCCATTATTTATGAGGTCTGTAACTTTGTACAAGTCCTTTACTATATCTAAATCTCAGCTTCTTTATTTTTAAAATAGGGGTGGTGATTTAGCCTTTTGCTTACAGGATGCTTCTAATAAAGTATATGCAGAATACTTTTATACATTGAAATGTGCAGTCTACTTGTAAGAAAATAATAAAAATTTCAGTAAAAACAAATGGTGAAAACTTCAGACTCTGCATTCTGCAGCCTGTTAAGTTCTCTCCCCATCCCCCGCCGCCCCCGGGGATATTTATTCATTACTTATTCTGAACCGTCAGCAGCCTTTCCGAAACCTCACGGTACTAACACAGCACCGTGCCATGGATGTTGCAGATTCAACTAGAGCCTTTTGATGATGATGATCTTTGAAGGTTTCCCATCTATAGTGCTGCCCCCACGTTGCTCAATCTGGTTGACAGAATCACACTACAGGTGTAGCATGTGATAGCTGGTTTGAGTCAAGGTTGGAAATCACTCAATCAAGAAACCACTCAATCACTGTCTAGAAAACAAATGGATTAGAGAAGAAAAACCAAGATGACTCAGACCCAATTCTGAAAGTGTTTTTAATGGGCCATTGATTTAGCCTCTACTGAATATTTACTAAAAATAAAAAACTAATAATGTTGGCAATATTCTTTGTGGAGTGTCTTCCAGACAGCTGTGACATCTGAAAAACACTTGGAACCCTGCCTATAAAAATTACATCAATAATAAGCTTCATCCTTATCTATGATTATTTTTCTCATTCCAAAACACATTGAATAAAATGGAGCTATTTTTTTCCCCCAGGAATGTTCAGAAAGCTCTAGAAATTAGTCAATTGGACTCCACCACTCACTAATATACTATGGCAATTTTCAGTTTGTATAAAAGTCCAGAATCCTTTTTCCCTATAGAAACTATGTTTTAATAACTGGTTAGCTTTTCAGACTGGCCTACTGATTTTAGAGAAAGAGATGGGGAGAGAAAGAGAGAGAGAAACATCTATGTGAGAGAGAAACAGTGATCAGTTGCCTTCCACATACACCCAGACTGGGGATCAAACTTACAACCTGGGTATGCACCCTGACCTGGAATAGCTCACAGGACCCTCAGTTCATAGGACAACACTCCAACCAACTGAGCCACACTGGCCAGGGCTCGCACAGTCTTTTTCACATCATAAGCACTTTCATCATTATGGGTGTCAACAATGTTTACATAGACTACACATCTAAACCTTGGCTTCTCATTTCATGACCTAATCCCTAGTAACCTCCTACTTAACTCTGCTATGCTTCTCACTTTATATATCCTCCCTCGGAGCAATCTCCTCCCGTCACATAGCTCTAAGTATTGTTTATATTACATTCCTACCAAAACTCTATCTCCAACCAAACTCATACCACCGTGAGTTCCAGATTTATCCCTAACTCCTACGGGATATCTATCTCTATTTGAATGTCTTCTAGACTCAATGAACTCAAAACTGAATTCTTTATATGCATCTATCTTCAAACCCCTTTCTCTTCCTCCATTACACAATATTTCAAAATCGGTACCACTATCTATCCAGTTGCCAAAGGAGTCTTTATTTCCTATTTGCTCATTCTCTAAGTTAAATCAATCATCAAGTCACCACCTCCTAAATATATCTCAAACCTCTTCCTTCTTTCATCCTCATGCCACTATCCTAAATCAAACAACTGTACTTCCTTTCCTGATATAGCAACATCCTTCTGATGGGTTCCCCTTTCTCTAGCCTTTGTTTTAATACAGTTTCACATGGCTTGGCAGCAGGAGACATCTTCCAAAAATGCAAATCTCTTCATGTACCCTGTTAATATCCCTTGATAGGCTTAGCACTTCTTCCCTGATGTGAAATGAAATTTGGCAGGGTGGGGGGTGGGTGGGGGGGGAGGTTCAGTTAATGTTCCCAAATGTTATTTTTCTGGGTATAGAACACAAAAGGAATCTGGATGCCTGTATGAAACTATCATTTACTTCAGGCTAAAGTTGTAGTTACTGGTAAACATTAAAGAGTCTATGAGGGTGGTGTAGAAATTTGGGAGCCACACGTCCACACTATTCTACTGACCTCCCCACCTTCCTCATGGCCAGCCTCGGGAATTTTAGCTCTTTTGAGATTTGTGTCCTCTTTCCCTTTAACGAATAATTTTTATGCCTTCTCTAGCTCATTCTCAGGGTTCTACTTCTTCTTGTGCAAGTGGACCATCCATTTTGTGGACTTTTCTGCTAGGTGGGGATGGAGAATAGATACAAGGAAGGTTGACTCTCCTCAGTGGTGTGCTCTCCTTGGGTGGCATCTGCAAGTCCGTCAGTATTTTCACATTGCTTTGCAGTTTTCTTTTCTTTTTTTATTTATTATTTTTTTAAATATATTTTTATTGATTTTAGAGAGGAAGTGAGAGAGATACAGAGATAGAAACATCAATGATGAGAGAGAATCACTGATTGGCTGCCTCCTGCATGCCCCCTACTGGGGATCAAGCCTGCAACCCAGGCATGTACCCTTGGCCAGAATCGAACTTGGGACGCTTCAATCTGCAGGCCAACACTCTATCCACTGAGCCAAACCAGCTAGGGCTTAGCAGTTTTATCATCTCTTGTTATATTAAAAGAGTTTCTATCTCTCCTTTGTCCTACGTAAAATAGGCCTGACTCCAGAAACAGGAAGAGAAAAAGTTGTTTTTTTAAATGTAGTCATGTTTCTATAGTTTAGAATTTCCTTTGGTATAATTATTAAGGTATACATTTTCTGTCTGTCTCGCCCATGCTCCTACTGACAGCTGATGCTTGCAGCAGCCGTCGGTTCCCCTTCCATGTCCGGTCAGCACTCACTATTTCTGCATGTGCCGACAGCTTTGTCTGTAGGTGCCTGTGACTGCTTGATTATTTGCTCATTTATATGAGAAAGTAATATGTGTATGTCATGTATGTCAGTGGGCCTGGTCAGTGTTTTGGGCAGGGCTGAACATTATCATACTCAGGAACAGCCCTCAAACAACTATGGATGAGAATTGGTGGAGAAATCATAAGGAAAGCAGGACATTTTTCTCAAGTGCACAAGATCTAAAGAAAGAAGTAAGCATCACAACAGAGGTGCTTTTGTCCTGTATTATAGCTGTTTTTTACTCTAAGCTGCAGTCAGAGATCCTTAGCGCTGCTGAGGAGGCGGGAGAGGCTCCCACCACCACTGCTATCTGGCAGCCATCAGCCTGGCTTGTGGCTAAGCAGAGCTCCCCCTGTGGGAGCACACTGACCACTAGGGGCAGCTCCCGCATTGATCATCTGCCCCCTGGTGGTCAGTGTGTGTCATAGTGACCAGTCATTCCCAGCCATTCTGCTGTTAGGGTCAGTTTGCATATTACTCTTTTATTATATGGGATAGAGGCCTGGTACATGGGAGAGAGCCAGCTGGTTTCCCCTGAAGGGTGTCCCAGATCAGGGTGGGGGTCCCGCTGGGGTGCCTGGCCAGCCTGGGTGAGGGGCTGATGGCTGTTTGCAGGTTGGTCAAGCCCCCCCCCCCGAGTGGGGACCCTCACCCCATGGAGGTTTGGCCATCCTGGGTGAGGGGCTGATGGCTATTTTCAGGCTGGCCATACCCCCTTTAAGGTGAGGGTTCCCCACTGGGGTGCCTGGCCAGTCTGGGTGAGAGGCTGAGGGCCATTTTCAGGCTGGCCAAGACCCTCGGCGATGGAAGCTCCCAGCCTCTCCTTTTTTTCTTTTTTTCTTTTTTATTCTGGGATTTATTTACCTTCTATAATTGAAACTTTGTAGCCTTGAGACTAGTTCAGAGCCAGCCAGGGCAGGCGGGAGGGAAGCCTACTGCTTGCTCCAGCTCCGTGGCCACGGCCTGCTGAAGGCAGGTATCTGGGGTTTATTTACCTTCTATAATTGAAACTTTGTTGCTTTGAATGGAGCCTAGAGCCAGCCGCAGCAGGCGGGAAGCTTGGTTTCCTCCATCATTAGGGCAACCAAACCTCCTGCTTGCTCCAGCTCTGTGGCTGCTGGCCGCCATCTTGGTTAGGTTAATTGGCATATAGTCGCTCTGATTGGCTGGTGGGCGTGGCTCAGGCATAGTGAAGGTATGGTCAATTTGCATGTTTGTCTTTTATTAGTGTAGATACTGCTGTTAGCAGTCATTAACAGTTTGATGTGTATCTATACTTATTAATAGCAAGGGGCCTGGGATCTAGCTGCCTGGGTTCAAATACCAACTTTGCCTCCTAATAGTGGTGCAACCTTGTCTCATCAGCTGAGACCCTTCCTAGGATTCACATACTGGAGAGTCATCATATTGCTATTTAGTCTTCCATGTGCATAGGTGGGGGTGCTGGAAAAAGGGAAGTTTGAGAAACATGAGAAAGCATCGGAATTTCTAAATTCTCCTTTTACTTTGCCAGAGCCTGCATGCCACATAAAGAAAAGTTAAACAAAAATTCTCTAAGGTCCACCCCTGAGGTTTGGTCTGGAAAAAGCACTACTTTTCCAACTGTACATATTGTCCAGCACCAAGTCCACCAGCACCACCCCTCTCCTCAGATAATGTACCTCACTGTGCACAGGAGCTCTCTGCAGACGCAGACCTCTGTGTTTCCTGACAGAGCCATTACATTGCATTGTATTCCTTGTTTCACCCCCATTTTTTATTCCTTTCAGTAATGTTTTGGGTTACATAAACCCAGGATTTAGAAAAATAAATTGATACAGAGATTGAATGGAATCTCTCAAACAGGGGGCTCATTTTGAAATTCTATACGGATATTAGTGCAAGAACTGGAATTCAACAATGAGATCTCTTAAAAATTTATAGATCTTATTGCACTTTTCTTGACCATTATTTAAATACAAACTGCATAGAACACTAAAACCTCAATTAACACAGAATTGTTCTCTCCCAAAAGCATGGAGACAAGTTGTAGCTCTAAAAGAACAACTCTAGTAAGGTAACTGCACCTGTTCAGAATTTCTAGGTGTGGAACTCTTGGGTGGTTTTATTTATAAGATGGCCAAATTCGTACAATAGCTTATTTCTGTGTTTACAGTGTCTACATTATCTCATTCGTGCCATTTGTGTGTATATTAAACTCAGCAATTCTCTTTGCCATGTAAGCTTTTCAATTGCTTTTTCTCATTCTTTCCTATGGATTAAAACAGAAAACTCTTTGGAGTCAAATAAACAAAAGATGGAATAATTGTGATTGACAGAAATACCCTCCATATTGTTATTAAATACTAGAGGCCCGGTGTATGACATTCATGCACTGCACGGGGGGGGGGGGGGGGCGGGGGGGGAAGGGAGGGATCCTTCAGGCTGGCCTGCGCCCTCTAGCAGTCCAGGATCCCCGAGAGGTCTTTAGTGCTGATGTGGAGGTGGGAGAGGTTCCTGCTGCTGCGGCAGCACTCACCAGCCATGATCCCAGCTTCTGGCTGAGCAGTGCTCCCCCTGTGGGAGCACACTGACCACCAGATGGCAGCTCCTGCATCGAGCATCTGCCCCCTGGTGGTCAGTGTGCGTCATAGCGACCCATGCCGTTCAGGTAATTTGCATATTAGGATTTTATTATATAGGATTCTGTAATATAATATCTTCTAATAATGATTTGCTCAGTGAGACTTCAAAGTATCTCTTTTTTTAGTTCTGCCATTTGGAGTTTATCTCAGAATTCTGAGCACAACTTTTAGCCTCAAATCCTTCACTTCCTATACCCCATAATAAAGTAAGGGGAAATGGAAACCCGAGCTCATGGGCTGTTTTGAGAATTCCATTTTAAAGCCTCTAGCAGACAAGTTCTCAAACTGAGGCCTTTCTACCAGGAATGCTTCTCCTGGTGAGTCACATCATTTGGGGCATGGATGTTAGCGTCTCATTGTCCTAATTAGCCATTACCTCTTATATTCCATTAAATATTCCAGAGAAACAGGCATCGAAATACGGTAGGATTGGCATGCTTCAGAAGGCAACCCATTTTTCAATGCTTTGTTTGTGTTTTTTAAACAGAGAATGTGGTGTTTGCTAGAAATTTTGTTTTCTGAGTACAAGTTTGAAGAATCCCAGGAGTTTCTGGTGTCCAGTATAGATTCTATGAGGACTAGTTCTATCAGCACCCCCCTGCCCAAACCTCAAAGATCAAAAACTTGCCCTATTTATAAGTTATCTAAAGTATCTATTGTACTGGGCTCAACTGTGATTCCTTTCTCTATGATCTCTGTCTTCCCAGAAAATGTTACAGGATAAATAATCTTCCTTTCATCTCATTTCCCTGGTACATGTTATGTGGTAGATGGTTAATGGCCTCAAATCCCTCCCATCCCGGCAGGCATCCATCTTCGTAATGTGACTTGGCCGCTTCTCCCACCTGCAGGTGGAGTTTGTTTTTCTACTCCTTAGAGTATGGGCTGGCCTTGTGACTTTCTTCGATAGAATGTGCCAGAAATGATGTGTGAGTTCAGGGGTCTAGACCTTAAGAGGTCTTGAGGCTTCTGCCTTTGACCTCTTAGAATATTGCCCTGAGGAAACAGAAGTCACATGGAGACCTGCAGTGACCCAGCGGACAGCCAGCCCCACTGCCACCTGGGACATTCCAGCCAGTCCCCAGGCAGAACGCAGTCACTTGAGTGATTCAAGGTGAAGCAACAGAGAAATTGCCTGGCCAACCCTCAGAATTTGAAGAAATAATAAATCAGTTTGTTTTAATAGAGCCACTAAATTTGGGAGTGGTTTGTGTACAGACATAGATAACTGGAACATCTCATGTGAAAGTCCCATTTTCGCCAGTTCATTCTGGTTTTCTGGTGTATCTAGATGGAACAGTAACAGTTTATGCTTCTCGCATCTCCAACTCTGGAGAAAATGAGAATATAAAAGTCTGAACCCAGATTGATTAGTGCTTTCCAACTCTGACTGGTTAAACCTATGCTACTACAATATGTAGCCTGGGTTTAGAGTGTTGACTCTTGTATGTGCATCATTATTGGTCATCAGAAAGGGCCAAAGGTGAAAGACAGTCTATTGTCTTTGTCATTAAGGAATAAATATTCCAATTTTATTTACCTGTCATGTTATTCAAGATGAACACCCATAGGTTACTAGCAAACCATCTGAAGTGGGAAACAGGTTTGGGATTTTAGGACAATGAGCCCCAGCCTATTGTCTGAATCTAATGATAGCCTTGTGGCCAAATTCCCATGAGCTGCCCTTGCCTGGAATGAAGGAGCCATCCTGGCAAAATGCCTTTGCAGCTTTTTGGAAGTGATGCCATCTGAACGTGGCTATAAATGCAACCATGCAACATTAGGGTCTTGATATTATTTTACATCTTTTCCTCACCTTTCAGTGGTGGTGATGTGTTCAAAAAATGAGGGGTGGGCCATCATGGTCAGTATGTAATGACAATTTTTTGACTTATTTGTTCTTTCTGCCTAGAAACTGCTTCAAAACAGGACAGGACAGGACTTTGTAAGCATGTACGTGCTGTTTTGTTATAATAGATTCAGAAAAGAAAGATAACAATGTGGTCTAGTGGTTTCCACATGTATTTGAGTGTCAGCAACTCTGGCTGTAATCTCATCCAACTGTCTTTCTGGCCGACTCAGATTACTTAAGAAAAATTACCTAACTTCTCTCTGTCTCATTTTTCCTATCTATAAATTGGAACAAATTGCTCTTACTGCACAAAGAGAATTTTAAAAACTAATTGATATCTATTAACACTCTGGAGATAATACAAACTATAATTATCCCAAACACATGCACATATAGACATGCACACATACAAGAAAAAAAAAATGTGTGCCTTCAATAGTTTCCTTTTCATTTTATTATTTTCCCTTATTTTATTTTTCCCCCATCACTACTTATAGCCCCTATACCCTGTTCCACCTCCACCCCTCTTCCCCACCTCACCCCCTACGCCCCCCATTCCCACCTGCAATCACCACATCGTTGTCATTAATATTTTTCCTTCATTTAAAATCTCAGGGAAAAATTAAGATGGGAGCAGGGAAATCAATGATTTTTATTTTCCCATTTTAAAGGCATCTCACTCCTAGTTCAGCTGCATGGAGAGAGATTTGCTGTTAGCTCCTATGCTGGGCAATGATTCAAATTCCCCAGGTTAGTGGCAGCATCTCAAGAGACATCCTCAGAGTTTTTCAAAGCTCCATTTTCTTTTAATTAGCTCCCTCTCTGCCTCAGGCACCAAGTTCAGGGAATCAATAGGTGAGACGGAGTACAGACTTTGTAGGTATCAGGAGCAATGCTTTGTTGGGACTTGTCAGACCCTGGATTCGGGTTTCAGGAGATAAGTAAGCATCACTGGTCCAAGAATATTTAGAGAGGAGATTTCAAACAGAAGCAGCCCGCCAGTTTCTGGAGACTATCAGACAATGATTCCCAGACAGGGACTGCCATTCCTTTCAACCACATGTTGGACCTGCTCGAGTCACCAAAGCTCCAGGCCGTGCCCTCAAGGCTGGCAGACCTCGCCAGACCCTGGTTAAAAGTTAATATCAAGCCCCAGAGCAGCTGCAAGCATGGATTCTGCCGAGGTGTGAAAACACTCATGGAGAGAGAGTCAACTCCACACACTACCTGTTCCCCCATTCTTATTATTTCTTCAGTCTCTATAAGGCTTTCTCTGCACCCAGAAGATATTTTGACTAACACTGGCTACATTCTTACTTTGTGAGACATACATTTAATTTGTGGCATTATTATTCTTTATTTATTATAAACATGAATGGCATAGAGCCTGACAGCTCTGCTAATTGAGACACTGTGGGTATGCTTCCAGAGTTCAAACCTCCAGTCGACAATTCCTGCTCCTTAGGTGTTGCCATTGTTCTGGCCCAAACTGTTCAAAGGCAAGGGCAGAACATTTGGGATACTTTGTGAGCATTCATTATTTATGCTGGGAATGGAACACCAAAATCCCTTCTTAAAAATCAGATTAAGAGGCATGGAAAAAAGAAAAGAGACAACGTTTTAGTAATGAATTAGTCAGTAGCCAGTCTTCAGTGACAGTGAATACCAGTAGGCCTGTTCTGTATGGAGGCGTCAGGCCCTGTAACCCTGCATGTTTGTCCTAAAGGACCATAACACACAGTATCTGAAAAGTTCAGAAATATAGGCAAACATTTAATTGCTTTTTAAAAAAAATTGCTTAAAATATTTTGAGGTGCAATACCTCTAAATTTCAAGCAGTGGTTTCAATTTTTAATCTAAAAAGTACACTAAAACAACAAGGAGAACCAAGATGGCGGCATAGGTTAACGCCGGAGTTTGCTGCTTTGAACAACTACTTCAAAAGTGAAACCAAAAAACGGAAGGGACATCACCCAGAACCACAGGAACGCTGGCTGAGTGGAAGTCCTACAACTAGGAGGAAAGAGAAACGCACATGGACACTCAGAGGAGGCGCAGTGCTGAAGTCAAATTCTGAGGTGCGGAGTGCGCGGAGCGGGCTGGCGGCGGAGGGCGCGGTTGGCGTCTTCAATCAGGAGGGAGTCGCAGACTCTGAGCTCCAGATCCGGGCGAGTCTTTAGGGACCCAGACTCAAACGGGAGAAGCGGGACTGTCTGGCTTCGGTCAGAGCGAGTGCAGCTTTCTCTCCAAATTGCAGCGGTTGCTGGGACTCAGAGAGGCAGAGCCCCTGGGGACAGGACTGAGAGCCGCCATAACTGCTCTCTCCGGCCCACCCTGTTGATCCTGTGCGACCCGCCCCGCCCAAGCCCTGCACAGAGGCATTTGCCGGATAGCCTCAGGCAAAGGCTAGATTAGCACCTCCCTAGAGGACAGAAGTTCTCTCACTGCTGACACAGCTGATTCTCATAGCCACTTGGCCTGGAGGTCAAACCCTCCCTGGGATTAGTTACAACAATCAAGATTTAACTATAAGACTGCGAACAAAGACCACTAGGGGGTGCACCAAGGAAGCATAACAAAATGCGGAGACAAAGAAACAGGACAAAATTGTCAATGGAAGATATAGAGTTCAGAACCACACTTTTAAGGTCTCTCAAGAACTGTTTAGAAGCTGCCGATAAACTTAATGAGATCTACACGAAAACTAATAAGACCCTCGATCTTATATTGGGGAACCAACTAGAAATTAAGCATACACGGACTGAAATAACGAATATTATACAGACGCCCGACAGCAGACCAGAGGAGCGCAAGAATCAAGTCAATGATTTGAAATGCGAGGAAGCAAAAAACATCCAACCGGAAAAGCAAAGTGAAAAAAGAATCCAAAAATGCGAGGATAGTATAAGGAGCCTCTGGGACAGCTTCAAGCGTACCAACATCAGAATTATAGGGGTGCCAGAAGATGAGAGAGAGCAAGATATTGAAAACCTATTTGAAGAAATAATGACAGAAAACTTCCCCCACCTGGTGAAAGAAATGGACTTACAGGTCCAAGAAGCGCGGAGAACCCCAAACAAAAGGAATCCAAAGAGGACCACACCAAGACACATCATAATTAAAATGCCAAGAGCAAAAGATAAAGAGAGAATCTTAAAAACAGCAAGAGAAAGAAACTCAGTTACCTACAAGGGAATACCCATACGACTGTCAGCTGATTTCTCAACAGAAACTCTGCAGGCCAGAAGGGAGTGGCAAGAAATATTCAAAGTGATGAATACCAAGAACCTACAACCAAGATTACTTTATCCAGCAAAGCTATCATTCAGAATTGAAGGTCAGATAAAGAGCTTCACAGATAAGGAAAAGCTAAAGGAGTTCATCACCACCAAACCAGGATTATATGAAATGCTGAAAGGTATCCTTTAAGAAGAGGAAGAGGAAGAAAAAGATAAAGATACAAATTATGAACAACAAATATGCATCTATCAACAAGTGAATCTAAGAATCAAGTGAACAAATAATCTGATGAACAGAATGAACTGTTGATTATAATAGAATCAGGGACATAGAAAGGGAATGGACTGACTATTCCTGGGGGGGAAAGGGGTGTGGGAGATGTGGGAAGAGACTGGACAAAAATCGTGCACCTATGGATGAGGACAGTGGGTGGGGAGTGAGGGCGGAGGGTGGGGCGGGAACTGGGAGGAGGGGAGTTATGGGGGGGGAAAAAAGAGGAACAAATGTAATAATCTGAACAATAAAGATTTAATTAAAAAAAAAAAGATGAAAAGTACACTAGATATACACTTGTTTGGAGGTTCTAGCAGGGGAGCGCAGCTACTCGTATACCCTTGACCGAAGACCGGTCCTCTCCTCGGGGGGGAAGGTCGTCCTCTTCGACCAAGCGCGCAGCTTCAGGAGGGATGCACATGGATTGGTAAGGGAGGAGGGGGACACCCGCCTAGCCAGCCAGATCAGCCGAATCAACCCTGGTGATCAATGGGGTGACAGATGTCGCAGCCAGATCGCCCTCACATCCTAGATATACACTTGAATATCCAAAACACCTATAAACACCGAGAAAGTGGTATATTAGTTTTGTTCCCATATTTGTTTGTTTATTTTACTTTCAGATTAACACTTGAACCCATTGCTTTGAGTTTCAAAATACTTCAGCTGAAAATGTGTCTAGTGATCAAAGAAAAACATATTGAACCAATTATTTGAAAACTAGAGGCCTGGTGCACAACATTCATGCACTGGCAGGGTTGTCCCTCAGCCAGGCCTGCGCCCTTTAGCAGTCCGGGAGCCCTGGGAGATGTCCAACAGTGGGATATCATTAACAGGCAGGAGAAGCTCCCTGCCACCACTGCTGCGTTCGCCAGCCAGCAGTCAGCCTGGCTTGTGGCTGAGCAGCACTCCCCCTGTAGGAGCACACTGACCACCAGGGGGCAGCTACTGCATTGAGTATCTGCCCCTTGTGGTCAGTGCACATCATAGTAACTAGTCGTTCTGCCATTCGGTCAATTTGCATATTACCCTTTTATTATATAGGATGTGACCAATACACTATTTAACGATAATTGCCAACATTTGTGGATGGCCTGTTCAATGATAAAAGATCCAATGCTGCTCATGCTAAAAATCAAAAGCAAGGGCTTACCTAGAGTTACTCAATTATTTTAACAAAACTGGAGGGGAGAGTGAGTATGTGGAGAGAAACGAAAGTATGGTTGTAGGAAAGTAAGATGGTAATCAAAAAAGTTAAAAATTACTGTGTGGAGCTTGAGAAATAAATATGAGGACAGGGATTCTGTTCATTTTAGGGCTATATTGGGTCAGGGACATTTTATATGCCTCCGGGGGCTGAGATAAATCATCCCTCAAGGCTGACCATCTCCCTTTTCTTTAAAGTCTTGTTTTTGGAGAAATCTTCAGGATTGCTAATTCCTGTTTCCAGGTATCTTCAGTCTGGGAAAGGGTCAACTTTGGTTCCATTTGAAGCCTGAAGCACAAAATAATCTCTCAGCCCTATTCGTTTCAACTTTCCTTTTCAGATCTTAAAGCAGAGGGCCATAAATTGCGGTGCAGAGATCAGAATAATAAACACATCAATTCTCTTCTACCCTCCATCTTCACCTTAACCACAGACTTGGGCATTTCTTAAGCTTTGGGGATGAGAGAGAAAAGAGGGCTGTGCCCAGGTTTAGATTCAAAACAAGTTAACTACACCAAATCAAACCCTTCTCTGACCATTCCTACTCACCCAACGGTTCTTCCTGGACCCTTACAGCCTTTCGATAGGTGGAGCATAAAAAACCAAGTCAGGTCTGACCTGGGATCTCTGAAATGGTAGAGAGATACCAGCCAGAGGCCTCACTTATCTGACTAAAAGGGGTCTTACTATCCACTTCCTAATAACAAAACTGAAGGATTTGCTAACCATGATTAGAAATCCTCTGACCCTTTACTTTTGAACTATTATTACTTTTCTTTACATTTATCCAACAAATCTCTCCACCTTTCTTAGTCCTCCCCACCCCAACACCTGACACAAATAATCAAAGTAATGAGGTATACCCATCTAGATGATAAGCTCTTGTTAAAATTGCTTTATCCTATAATATACAGATATGAATCAAGTAGACACGTCAATGTAAGTGACAAACTAATCACAATTGATTGTAACACATATTAGATATCATTCTATTGTGGAATTAGTTTATAGCATCATTCTGCAGAACCCTCTTGAGTACCAAAAATAAAAATTAAAGAGTTTCTGAATCTGCAAAATTGAGGATTGGATTCTATAATCTGATAAGTTCACATACAGTCATACACTTATTTTTTTTAACTCTGTCTAAGTCTATATGATGGCTTGTCTCATGGAGGAGAGAGCACGAGAATAGGTTAGACTTTGGGGCTATAGCAAGCTCAAATTATGTAGGACCACTTTGATCATCTGCCAGAGTGTGGCTTGCAAAGGCATTTTCCCATTTTAAAAAATCTTGCTGTATCAAATTCTGGTTCTGCTTGTCCAGATTTTATCTTTACAATGTCCTATATCTATAAGCACATGCAGAGTTAGATTTGAACCAAACCCTAAAAATGGTAAAAGCACCACTCAAATTCCATGGTTTTATGTTCTTTTAAGAACTTAAACAATTTGTCAGTAATCAATACAGTGAGAGGGAGACCTTGATTTAACATCTAGGTCTACTAGTTTATCTTTTTTCTGATCACATTTCTTCTTTATTTATTTCATTTCCCTTTAAATTGGTGGGTAAATTTGACAGCCCTAAGAGAGGCCCTAATAGCAGTGTCAAGGGCCAAGGACTGAGCAAGCTTGTCTACATCACCCCAGTGTCTCAACAAGGGCTGTGCTAAATGTCTAACTTTAGGATTTGGCTCAACACCAAACACCTGGAAATGGCTTTCAGCCAGACGTGAACACAAAGCTGAGCAGTGGGTGAGCAAACGCATCTGTCTCCTCTTGTTTTTCCCTTCTCAGCTATTAGGTAAATAAGGTAGCTATTAGGTAAATAAGGTAGCTATTAAATGATGACTTATGCAAAGCCTACAATTTGAGTGTTCACATTTCATCTTACCCACATTTATCAGGCTCCTCAGTAAGCAACATTTTGACAGTCTTTGGTATGAGTACCAGTTTGACTTCTACTAAATACTATCTTTGAGGATGAATTTCAGCCTGTTTTCTTCTGAGACCAGAATGT